>NC_142471.1:78666666-78983333 GCF_049115385.1 Moschus berezovskii
CAGCCTTAGCCATTAACTTCCTTTGGGAATTTTTGCTGGTCACCTATCATTTGCAGGCATTCCTTCCTCATCTATAAAATGAGAATAAAAATACCCATCTTTCTTACCTGTGTGTGCGAGAATACATCATGAAAATGCTTTGGAAATTGTATCTTGGAAAACACATGGGAAAGGCATGTCATGAAATCCTTATTAAAGGACTTTTATGTAAGAAATCATCCTTGATTTCTTCTTGTTTACTCTCTCTTTGAAAGAATATTCTTCTGCTTAAATGCTATCTAAAACTAGTTGTGGACACCTTTAAATCCAAGATTGTATAGTCACTGAATGCAGAAACCATTAGAAATACTATCACAGGTCCACATGTACCACCCCCCCACACACCCCAGTAAGTAATCGTTTGTTGTTGTTGTTCTATGTCTAAGTTGTGTCCAACTCTTTGTAACCTCATGGATTGCAGCATGCCAGGTTCCTCTGTCCTTCACTTTCTCCTGGAATTTGCTCAAATTCATGTCCATTGAGTTGGTGACGCTATTCTAACATCTCATCCTCTGCTACCCTCTTCACCTTTCATTTTAATCTTTCCCAGCACCAGAGCCTTTTCCCGTGAGTTGGCTCTTTATATTAAGTGGCCAAAGTATTGGAGTTTCAGCTTCAGCATCAGTCCTTCCAATGAATATTCAGAGTTGGTTTCCTTTAGGATTGACTAGTTTGATCTCCTTTCTGTGCTCTCAAGAGTCTTCTCCAGCACCACAGTTCAAAAGCATCAATTCTTTGGTGCTCAGCCTTCTTTCTGGTCCAACTCTTACATCAGTACATGGCTACTGGAAAAACGATCACTTGGATGATATGGACCTTTGTTGACAAAGTGATATCTCTGCTTTTTAATACACTGTTTGGGTTTGTCATAGCTTTCCTTCCAAGGAGCAAGCATCTTTTAATTTCAAGGCTGAAGTCACCATCTGCAGTGGTTTTGGAGCCCAAGAAAAGGTTATCTGTCACTTCTTCCACTTTTTCCCCTTTTATTGCCATGAAGTGATGAGACCGGATGCCATGATCTTAGTTTTCTGAATGTTGAGTTTTAAGCTGGCTTTTTCACTCTCCTTTTTCACCTTCATCAAGAGGCTCTTTAGTTCCTCTTCACTTTCTACCATTAGAGTGGTATCATCTGCATATCTGAGATTGTTGATATTTATCCCAGCAACCTGATTCCAGCTTGTGACTCACTCAGCCCGGCATTTTGCATGATGTACTCTGCATGTAAGTTAAATAAGCAGGGTGACAATATATAGCTTTGAGGTACTCCTTTCCCAATTTTGAACCAGTCTGTTATTCCATGTTCAGTTCTAACCGTTGGTTCTTGACCTGTATACAGGTTTCTCAGAAGACAGGTAAGGTGGTCTGGTATTCCCATCTCTTTAAGAATTTTCCACAGTTTATCGTGATCCGCACAAAAGCTTTAGTGTAGTCAAAGAAGCAGAAGTAGATGTTTTTTGGAATTCCCTTGCTTTCTTCATGATTCAGTGAATGTTGGCAGTTTGATCTCTGGTTCCTCTGCCTTTCGCAAACCCAGCTTGTACATCTGGAATGTCCCAGTTTACATACTCTGAAGCCTGGCTTGAAGGGTTTTGAGCATAACCTCACTACCGTGTGAAATGAGTGCAGTTGTACAGTAGTTCGACTGGACTCAATAGCTTTGGTCAACTTCAGCTAAATGATCCTTAATGTTCCCTAACATATCACATTAAAGACTCAGATCTATTATTTCTTAACCTACACACAAGCCTTTCAGTCATATCCTTGATTTTTATCACACATTGGTAAATGAACACAATTCAGTGTACTGTTAAGATAGTATCACTTTTTTTAGGAGGTAAAGTAAACTCAGCATTTGGGAAATTGTGTAGGTGTGTATGTCTTTTCCTTTTTAAAGACTTATTGATTTCATTTTTTGGCTATGGCGGGTCTTTGTGGTGGCGCGTGGGCTTCTCATTTCAGCTGCTTCCCTTGTGCTGGAGCACGGACTCTGTGTGCTGGCGTCAGTCGCTGCAGTGTGTGGGCGCAGTAGTTGTGGTACGTGGGCCTGGTTGCTGTGTGGCACGTGGGATCTCCCTGGACCAGGGATCACAGCAGTGTCCTTTGCATTGCAAGGCGGATTCTCAATCACTAGGTCCCCAGGGAAGTTCAGGCATATATATTTTATAAATGCTCTGCACCTGGGTTGAGAAACGCTATGATAGAGTTAGGAAAATTTTTAAGAGAGGGTGTTTCTACAATATTATTTCTTTGAGAAGTATAGTAATACAGTTTTCCAATCTAGTGATTATTTTTTAAATCTGTATTTGAAAGCTGCTGCTAAGTCACTTCAGTCGTGTCCGACTCTGTGTGACCCCATAGACGGAAGCCCACCAGGCTCCCCCGTCCCTGGGATTCTCCAGGCAAGAACACTGGAGTGGGTTGCCATTTCCTTCTCCAATTGAAAGCTAGAGTAATTTATTTATTTTTTGGCCGCATTGCAGCTTGTGGGATCTTAGTTCCCCAACCAGGGATCGAACCCACGGCCCCAGAGTTGGAAGTACAGAATCCTAACCACTGAACTGCCAGTGAATTCCCTAGAGATTCTTTAGAAAAGTAGAATTGGCTGCCTATGAGTATTATTGGTAAGAGTCTTGTTGTTAGAGTTAGTGAAAGTGCTGATAGAAAAATCAGAGAAAATGAATGAAAAATTTAGGTTGTTGTCATTAAAATGCTTTAAAAGGAAAAGATGGATAAAACTAATTAGTAAGCTATGTGCTTGCTCAGTCATGTCTGACTCTTTGCCACCCCATGGACTATAGCCCACCAGGCTCCACTGTCCATGGGGATTCTCCAGGCAGGAATCCTGGAGTGGGTTGCCATGCCCTCCTCCAGGGGATCTTCCCAACCCAGGGATTGAACCCAGGTCTCCTGCATTGCAGGCAGATTCCTCACTGCCTGAGCCATCATGGAAGCCCAGGAAGCTATAGGTTGTGGTATTAAGTCAAGTTATATTATTTTTTATAATCATGTTAGTGGTTTAATATAATAGAATCATAATTTTTAACATTGGAGAAGATTGAGATTTTGTATGTAATCAATGCTGTAAGTGTTTGATAGTATTATTAACAGAGATAAGCCTAGTGCAAAGTTTATCTTTGCTTATGGATCAAATCCAGATTTCACATCCTAGCATTCATTTTGCTCCTAATTCTCCCCCAGTCCCCAAGCCTTATCATTTTATAAGCTTAAACTGCCTTTGTTTGCTTCCCATAGTTCAATTAACCTGCTATTGTTATATGCAGTTGATTTCACTTATGCTCACCTAATTGCCTTTATACATGCTATTCTGTTTGAAATTCTTTTCTCCTGCTAATAACCTGTGCCTTTCAGTATCTGATTGGAAAATCACTTCAGCTCTTCTTTCTGACTTGATGCCATCTCCTCTACTCCACATATTTTTTGTAATGAATTTACCTAAAAAGAAGAAAAGACTTTTCTCTTTTGTCCAGGTTGTTTAACTTAAAAGTTGGTCTTCATCTCAAAATTTAACTGAAGCCTGTACAAATATTTTGGTAGTGACTAATAGGTGGAGTCCTTTTATTTCCTGCCTATATAGATTGCTTTGGAAGACAAGGTGGTAATTATATACAAAGAAATGTTCAAAGAACTGTTTGGATGGTAATTTGGTTTATTGGGTCACATTTCATCATGTTCTAATAAATAAACAAAGAGTACTGTCAAAACACATATTTCCAGTGTAATTCTAACCTGTTTCTGATTGCTCTGTCCTCCATCTCTGTATTATTGTCCTTATATCTGTACTATTAGGTCCTAAATCTTACACTGCCTTATAGTATGCTTTTCTTGTACATGCAATTAGTCTTGTTCCTCCAGCTGCATTGTATACTATTTTAGAATAGGAAATGTGATCTCTTATGCTGCGTGAGAACCTATAAATTTTAAATAAATTTTTGTGAATTAATGGATGAATGGCCACCCACTCCAGTATTCTTGCCTGGAGAATCCCCATGGACCGAGGAACTTGGTGGGCTACAGTCCATGGGGTCGCAAAGAGTCAGGCACCACTGAGTGACTAAACAATAGATGAACAGGCATATCATGTCAGATATTCTAAGAGAAAATAAGAATAGTTTTCCAGTTAGCTGATCTCTGTGGTAAGTGAAGAGACTCAAGCTGGACTTAAACATACACTTCAGTGTATTGCTTTCCTAAGTTTGGGTAAAATGCCTGTATTCTTCTTATTTAAAACACAGGACTTGGCTGTCCTGTATCACCCAGAAGCAGACCCAAAGACGTTAGTAGGAGTCCGAAAGCGTAGTCTTAGTGCGTGCTCCATCACTTCAGTCGTGTCCGACTCTTTGCGACCCCATGGACTGTAGGCCACCAGGTTCCTCTGTCCGTGGGATTCTCCAGGCAAGAATACTGGAATGGGTTACCATGCCCTTCTCCAGGGGATCTTCCTGACCCAGGGATCAAACCTGGGTCTCTGAGCATTGCAGACAGAATCTTTACCATCTGAGCCACCAGGGAAGCCCAATAGGGCTGAGTCTTAATCATGTCCTAAAAAAGGTTTCTAGAAAAGGTTAATTTTTTTCCTTTAAAATAGTGCTTTTTTATGTTTCATATATCATACCCCAAGCAAACGTGCTTCCCTGGTAGCTCAGCTGGTAAATAATCCACCTGCAATGTATGAGACCCTGGTTTGATTCCTGGATCGAGAAGATCCCCTAGAGAAGGGATAGGCTACCCTCTCCAGTATTCTTGGGCTTCCCTGGTGGCTCATACTGTGAAGAATCCGCCTGCAATGAGGGAGACCTGGGTTCTATCCCTTGGTCGGAAAGATTTCCTGGAGGAGGACATGGCAACCCACTCCAGGATTCTTGCCTGGAGAATCCCCATGGACAGAGGAGCCTGGTAGGCTACAGTCCATGGGGTTGCAGAGTCGGACACGACTAAGAGACTAAACACAGCATAGTACCCCAAGTAAACAATATTCTACATTTAAAATATGAAGCAAAGTAATCACAACACAAACTTTAGTTTTATGACCTAAGCAGCTGTATTTGTTTAAAATACCCTGTGGGGTTTTGTTTTTCCCATCTTTCTAAGTTGTTGGACATTTTCTGAGTTCTTCCTTTGTTTCTGAAAATGTATAACTTTCTCACTA
The DNA here is from genome assembly GCF_049115385.1 of Moschus berezovskii. Lineage (NCBI taxonomy): Eukaryota > Metazoa > Chordata > Mammalia > Artiodactyla > Moschidae > Moschus > Moschus berezovskii. The sequence continues at coordinate 78,671,873 of NC_142471.1, forward strand.
CTGAGTGCAAAAGGACCTTTCTGTTCAAAAATTGGCACCCATGATTTTAAATCCACAGCATGCATTTTTCAACCTCAACTGCTATTGCCTTCATCTTGTCCATTCAGGCTGCTGGCAGTCACATTCAGAAGTCAGGATTATGGCTCCACTCTTTCCAATATTGAAGATTTTAACTACAGATTAGCAGTAGTTAAAACCAAGAGTGCTCAATCGAATTCTCTGTGGTATTTAAAACAGAAACAAAACCCACAAGTCAAGAACTACCCGTGGGAGACTGAGGTTCTGTAGACCTGAATTGGGTCCCGGGTGATTCCAATATACATCTTTAAAACAAGAACCATTAGGCTAGTATTTCCCAGTCTTCACCACCAGGAAAACCAAATAAAAAACATTTATTAAAGAAGCATTGATTTCCATATTTTTAAAATTAGCATAGGTAGGGAGATAGAATTTTAAATATATGACTGAAGTCTAGGTTTGTTAAATCAGTGTGAAGGAACTGAGTTCATATAATTTTAGCTTAAACAAAGGAACAACCAAACAAAACTCCTGATGTTTTAATCAGGCTGTGTAGTCTTGTACTGGCTAAATATATGATCACCATTAATATTTCTGAAATATTAAAGGCAGCTAATGAGCCCTTCAATACCTGTCTGGATGTCTGGTAGAGAAGGAGAGGAACATGAGTGAGAGATAGACACACACAAGAGCGAAGCTAGAGAGTGCCTCCTGGGACACAAAGGAAGCTGGGAATTTTGACTTTCCAGTGGCATCCTCTCTAAATGGAAAAGGAAGAGGAAGAAGGGGCTAATGCTTATTGAGTGCTCATTATGTACCAAAAACTGTATTAAGGACAGTTTGTTTTTTATCTCTTCAGAAACCGTGTGAAGTTAGATGTTAAGGCTGATTCAGGGATGAAGAGACACACCCTCAGTTAGATATAAGATGGCTTGCCCAAGGTCATTGAGCTGGTCAGTGACTGAGCAAGAATGAAAACCAAGATTCTTTGATTCTGTATCCGATGTTTTTTTCCAGTATACCACTGTCTTCTAAAGGCACTTCCTGCCATGGTCCAGTTTTTTAGAAGTCATGTAGGACCTGGCTCATCTCTCTGGTCTTCGTTTATTGTTGGTTCATTATTTGTGAAGTATTAGGGCACCTTATAAACAATACTCTATGAATGCCTGCATGTTTTAGTTCTTCAGAGCCTAAGATGTGAGTATACTGTAGAAGGAAAGAGCTATTGGGATCCTAAGGCTCAGTGTGTGTGTACTTACTTGCTCAGTCGTATCTGACTCTTTGCAACCCTATGTAGCCCGCCAGGCTCCTCTGTCCATAGGGGTTCACCAGGCATGCCCTCCTCCAGCAGATCTTCCCGGCCCAGGAATCGAACTGGGGTCTCCTGCATTGCAGGTGGATTCTTGACCAACTGAGCTGTCAGGGAAGCCCAGCTTCCCCAAGGTCATTCTTTAAGTTTATCCGTGCATATGGAACTTTTGCCTCTCTCTCACCTCTCAGTTCCTCCTTGGTACAATGAAGTGGTTAGATTAGACCAGAAGTTCTTCAAGTAGACCAATAGGTCAGTATATGGGAGTCACTTGAGGGCTGGTTGCTGGGCCCACCTGAGAGTTTCTGATTCAGAAGACCCAGCAAGAGTCCTGGGGATTTGCATTTCTCCGAGTCCCAGGTTGCTGCTGAAGCACCATCATGGGACCACACTTTGAGAGTCACTGGGGGAGATGATCCATAAAGGCTCTTCCAGCGCTAAACTTTGTGACTCAGCTCGTCAATTTCCTGGACTTCTTGGAAGATAGCTGTATCTTCCACTTTGAAGATGTACGCCTTGAATCTCTGCTTTATTTAATTGTGTGTGATGCCCTTTCTAGTAATACTGCAGGTCCTTTTCCCTTAGAAATTATTTCCTTCTGCCTCCCCTGTTCTTTGTGTACTGCCAAATAGAATGTTTGTTTAACTAATGTTAGTGCAGAGAATTTCCAGAGCTGCCCTTTGGGGAAATTTAAATGAAATTTTAAAGTATCATTAAGAATGCAAACAATAAATTCTTTGATTAGCTGTAGGCATCTTTACATTGGGATGACTAAAAAAGGTTCTAGTTAATTAGAAGTAATTTGTTAGAAACCTGAATACTCTTTTTTTTCCTTCTCAGATTAAAACTCAGTTCCCAGCTGGATGCTTATAAGTGCAGGAAATGTAATTGTCAGATGATTAATTGCAAAAGATAGATAATTAGAGTTCATATGATGTGTCAAATATGGGTAACCTAGAGATTGACTACACGTTGAAAGAGAACAGCTAAACTCTATTGTGCATTGTGCCTATCTGTGGGTGATTAACCTTTACCACCAGAGTTTGAAGGAAGGATTAGGTAAAAAGAGTAGTCGCCTAAACCTTTCCTTTTACTTTTTTCCCCATTTTGGGTAAATTCTTTATAATAAAAATAACTAGAAAAGAATTCCCATTATCTGAAATCAGGCTTAGATGATTGAGCTGTTGCTGAATTACCTTTTCTAATGTCAGATAAAGGATTTTGGATTTGTAGCTGTGTTTTCGGAGAAGGCAATGGCAAGCCACTCCAGTACTCTTGCCTAGAAAATCCCATGGACAGAGGAGCCTGGTAGGCTGCAGTCCATGGGGTCGCTACTAGTCGGACACGACTGAGAGACTTCACTTTCAATTTTCACTTTCACGCATTGGAGAAGGAAATGGCAACCCACTCCAGTGTTCTTGCCTGGAGAATCCCAGGGATGGTGGAGCCTGGTGCGCTGACGTCTATGGGGTCGCACAGAGTCGGACACGACTGAAGCGACTTAGCAGCAGCAGCTGTGTTTTAGTACCGTGTGTATTTTTTAACTCCATTAAACCTGTCTTAAATATTTCTTTCCCTAGTTGTAATGAATAGTTTTTACTTTCTAAAAATAGTGACCTTGTCTTATCTCCTTTGAAGTTAGTATCTCTTGTTCCTGGAAATTCAATATTTTCACTGTAAGCCAGTGGATTCTAAGATGGAGCAGTTTTGCATTAAAAAAAAAAATGTACTTATGATATTTCTTTTAAAAATATCCATCAAAAAAATTAGCGAGTTGGAAAAAAGGCCTTGCGGCCTGTCAGTAATTAAATTAGCCATCTCTATTTTGGCTCACCTGTTGGTTTATTTGAAATTACAATGAAATTAATAAAGACTAGATTTTTCTCCTGTATTTGTAACTGGGACTCTCTCCATCTTCTAAACTTTGTATTTTTACTGAAGAGTTTTTCAGCTCTCAGAAATACTGCTTTACAGATTCAGCTAATGACCCAAATCCAGCTTGTTTGTTGTGTAGGAGTTGTATTAAAATAACTCACTGTATGAGTATTGTCATTAATGATATGCTCATTTTGATAATGGGGCTGCAGATTCTTAGTCTATAGTCCTTGGGGAGATGCTACAATTTTTTTTTTAACTAAGTATTGTTCTGGCTCCTTTCCTTGATTGGCCCAGAAATAGCAATCAGCTGGGGAGCAGGATGACATGCCTCTTAGCGATCCCTTTGATCTTTGAGATGAGTATCAACATTGTATGCTTCCTAATGGAAGTGTAATTTAATGAAATCTATTGGGTAAACATACTTCAGATGTTCAAAGGAGGTGACAAAATTTTTGCTGGCAGCCAGGACCTGGCGGCTTTCCAGCTTGCCTCTAGCTGCTATGCATATAGCATTGAGAAAGGCACTTAAAGTAGGAACATCAAGTATTATTTTCATTGTGTTTCAACCCCCCCTGCCTGCCCTCCCCTACCAATTTCTTTCCCTCAGGATTATTTTTGTGGTATTTCTAGGAGGACCCTTTGACATACAACCTTTCCTAGTATAAAGTAGAAGGTGAGATTTGATCTTTTTATATGTTTTTTGTTTGTTTTATGACACCAGGAGTAGTATATTAGGTGTATGGCACCAGAGTCAGGAGAAGTTGTAGGCATGAGACTTAACATAGAACATCCTAGAGGGGAAAAGGCACATATTTCAGTACTGGTTGATTAAATTAAGCATCTATTTTGGAGGGGGGATGAGAGAGCACTTTTAACAATCCTTGAGGAAGTGATGGAAATAGACCCAGACATCAGGAGTCAGGGGACCTGACTAATCTCAGCTATGTCACTTTCTAGCTGTGTCATTCAGGGCCAGTCACTTTCTCTGGGCCTCAGTTTTCTTAGCTGTAAAATGAATAGATTGAGTTAGGTAATTCCAAAGGTCATTTTCAACTCTGAGGTTTTATAATTCTTTTTAAAATTGAATATCAGTACCATCCAATAAAAATATTATGGCAGCCACAGGTGTAATTTTAAATTTCCTAGTAACCACATTTTTTTTTAAAGAAAGCAGAATGAAAGAGGCAAAATTAATTTTAGTAATGTATTCTATTTAACCCAGTAGATCCAAACAAAATATTATCATTTCAGTGTGTAATAAGTTTTAAAAATTATTAATGGACTATTTTACTTTCTTTTTTTCTTTCTAAGTCTTCAAAAGCCAGTGCGTATTTTACGTTAGTGTATTTCAGCTCTGACTATCCGTATTTCAAATGCTCAGTAATCACATATGGCTGGCTGCTACCGAATTGGACAGCAGGTCTAGATGCTACAATCCAACTATTCTAAACCACATTCCCAAGAAACAGTTGGGCATGAAAGTAAAGGTTCTGAGGCCTCTACCTCTTCCACTAAACCAATGGTTCTCAACTTTGACTGTACCACCCAGGGAGCTTTAGAAAGCTGGATCATCTGGATCCATCAGCTTTAGAAAGCTGCTGCATAGATCATCTTGCCCTAGGTGCAGCCAGGGCATAGGGGATTTTTTTTAAAGCTTCCCAAATGATTCCAATGTTCAGTCCAGGTTGAGAACTTCTGCACTAGCTATAATGCCCTTAAATTCAGCTGTGTTGTATTTCATAGACTCTCCACCATCAAGGAAGTCTCTGTATCCTCCAGCTTCACCTTCTCTACCCCCACTTTCTTGATAATAAGGAGAATACAGGATCCTTAGATAAGATCCAAAATGTTGACACTCAGTATTCCATGCCAGGCTGAATGAAACACAAGCTGAAATCTAGATTGCCGGGAGAAATATCAGTTATCTCAGATATGCAGATGACATACCCTTTTGGCAGAAAAAGAAGAGAAACTAAAGAGCCTCTTGATGAAGGTGAAAGGGGAGAGTGAAAAAGCTGGCTTAAGACTCAACATACAAAAAACTAAGATCATGCCCTCTCATCCCATCAGTTCAGTTCAGTTCAGTCGCTCAGTCGTGTCTGACTCTTTGCGACCCCATTAACTGTAGCACGCCAGGCCTCCCTGTCCATCACCAACTCCCGGAGTTTACTCAAACTCATGTCCATTGAGTCAGTGATGCCATCTAACCATCTCATCCTCTGTCATCCCCTTCTCCTCCCGCCTTCAATCTTTCCCAGCATCAGGGTCTTTTCAAATGAGTCAGCTCTTCGCATCAGGTGGCCAAAATATTGGAGTTTCAGCTTCAACATCAGTCCTTCCAATGAACACCCAGGACTGATCTCCTTTAGGATGGACTGGTCGGATCTTCTTGCTGTCCAAGGGACTCTCAAGAGTCTTCTCCAAACCACAGTTCAAAAGCAGCAATTCTTTAGCACTCAGCTTTCTTTATAGTCCAACTCTCACATCCATACATGACTACTGGAAAAACCATAGCCTTGTCTAGACGGACCTTTGTTGACAAAGTAGTGTCTTTGCCTTTTAATATGCTGTCTAGGTTGGTTGGTCATAATTTTCCTTCCAAGGAGTAAGCGTCCCATCACTTCATGGCAAATAGATGGGGAAACAATGGAAACAGTGACAGACTTTATTTTCTTGGGCTCCAAAATCACTGCAGATGGTGACTGCAGCCATGAAATTAAAAGACACTTGCTCCTTGGAAGACAAGTTATGCAAACCTAGACAGCATACTGGAAAGCAGAGATATTACTTTGCCAACAAAGGTCAGTCTAGTCAAAGCTATGGTTTTTCCAGTAGTTATGTATGGATGTGAGTTGGACCATAAAGAAAACTGAGCACCAAAAAATTGATGCTTTTGAACTGTTGTGTTGGAGAAGACTCTTGAGAGTCCATTGGACTGCAAAGATATCAAACCAGTCAATCCTAAAGGAAATCAACCCTGAATATTCATTTGAAGGACTGATACTGAGGCTGAAACTCCAATACTTTGGCCACCTGATGAGAAGACCTGATTCATTGGAAAAGACCCTGATGCTGGGAAAGATTGAAGACAGGAGGAGAAGGGGATGACACAAGACGAGATGTTTGAATGGCATCACTGACTCAACAGAAATGAGTTTGAGCAAGCTCCGGGAGATGGTGAAGGACAGGGAAGCCTGACGTGCTGCAGTTCATCGTGTCACAAAGAGTCAGACATGACTGAGTAACTGAATAGCAACAGTATATACCATAAATTAAGGGACTTATAAATTTTATTTCTGACATTAAAATACATTAAAGAGTATGGACATTGAAGGATTTTCAGAAAAATAGCAAAAAAAACCATGTCAGTTTTAAGAGTAGCATTTGACATATAAAGACCAAATCTTTGATGAAGCCATCTAGTGGGTATGTAACGACATCTCATTGTACTTCTGTATGCATTTCCCTAATGACTATTGGTGTCAAGCATCTCTTTACATGCTTATTAGACACATTTATCTTTGGTGAATTGTCTGTTCTTTAAGCCATTTTTTAATTAGGTTGTCTTCTTATGATTGAGATCTCATGTATTCTGGATGCAAGTTCTTTATCAGATATGTGGTTTGCAAATATTTTCTCCAAGTGTGTGGCTTGTCTTTTCACTTTCTTAATGATGTCATTTGAAGTACAAAAGTTTTACATTTTGGGAGTTTAATCTATTAATTTTTTTTAATGGATTGTGCTTTCTGTAAGGTATCTCACAAATTTCTTCCCAACGGCCCAATGATACAAAACTTTTCTTCTAGAAATTTTAGAGTTCGGTTGTTTTCTAGGTCTATGATTATTTTAAATTAATTTTTTTCATATGGCGTGAAGTAAAGTATCTATTTATTTATTTTTATATATGGATATCCAATTGTTCCAGCACTATTTGTTGAAAAGACCAATCTTTTCCCCCATTGAATTCCCTTGGCACTTTTGTGGAAATCATATAACCATAATGTTAGAGTTTATTTTTAGACTCCCAATTCTGTTGCAGTGATTTATATGTCTATGTTTATGCTGGTAGCACAGTGTTCTGATTACTTTAGTTTTACAGTAAGCTTTGGGGCTTCCCTGATAGCTCAGTTTGTAAAGAATCCACCTGCAATGCAGGAGACCCAGGTTCGATTCCTGGGTCAGAAAGATCTGCTGGAGAAGGGATAGGCTACCCACTCCAGTATTCTTGGGCTCCCTTGTGGCTCAGCTGGTAAAGAATCTGCATGCAATGCAGGAGACCTGGGTTTGATCCCTGGGTTGGGAAGATCCCCTGAAGAGGGGAAAAACTACCCAATCCAGTATTCTGGCCTGGAGAATTCCATCGACTGTATAGTCCATGGGGGTCGCAAAGAGTCACACAGGACTGAGCGACTTTCACTTTCACTGTAAGTTTTAAAATCATAGCATAGGTTCTCCAACTTTGTTTGTTTTTTTTTTTTAATTCTAGGTTCTTGGCATTTCCCTTTAACTTTAAGAAATAGCTTTGTCAATTTCTATGGAAAAAAATATGCTGAGATTTTTGATGGGGATTCATTGAATAGAATCAATGTGGATCTATATGGGAGAAATTGCCATCTTAACAATATTAATCTTCCAATCCATTTATTTGTTTGTCCTTTAATTTCTCTCAGCAGCATTTTATAGTTTTTAGTGTGTGGTTCTTGTACTTCTTTTATGAAGTTTATTTCTAAATTTTTATTATTTATGATGCTGTTGTGAATGAATATTTTTCTTAATTTTATTTTTGGTTTGCTTGTTGTTAGTACCTAGAAATACATTCGATCTTATATTGTGCAACCTTGCTAAACTTGCCTACTAATTCAAGTAGTTTTCTTTGTAGTTCTTTTGAATCTAATACATAAAAGATCATATCAACTGTGAATAAAGACAGTTTTGCTTCTTTGCAGTATGTATACTTTTAATGTTAATTATTTATTTTCCTTTTTGTGCTGGCTAAAACCTTCATTACTGTGTTGACTAGAAGTAATGAGAATGGATTTCCTTGCCTTGTTCACTTTTTGAGGGGACACATTCATATTTTTTACCATTAGATTGACGTTCAGTCAGTTCAGTTCAGTCGCTCAGTCGTGTCCGACTCTGAGACCCCATGGACTGTAGCAGGTCAGGCCTCCCTGTCCATCACCAACTCCCAGAGTTTACTCAAACTTCCAATGAATATTCAGGACTGATTTCCTTTAGGATGGACTGGTTTGATCTCCTTGCAGTCCAAGGGACTCTCAAGAGTCTTCTCCAATACCACAGTTCAAAAGCATCAGTTCTTTGGCACTCAGCATTCTTTATAGTCCAACTCTCACGTCCATACATGACTACTGGAAAAAACCATAGCTTTGACTAGACAGACCTTTGTTAGCAAAGTAACGTCTCTGCTTTTTAATATGTTGTCTAGTTCTAACTGTTGCTTCCTGACCTGCATACAGATTGACGTTAGCTGAGATGTTTTATAAATGTCCTTTATCAGGTAGAGGATTTTTCCTTTTGATCCTAGTTTGTTTTCAGTCTATATTGATGGGTAATGGATTTTGTCAAATGCTATTTCTGTGTCTCACACCACCCTTATGGCAGGAAACGAAGAGAAACTAAAGAGCCTCTTGATTAAAGTGAAAGAGGAGAGTGAAAAAGCTGACTTAAAATTCAGCATTTAAAAAACTAAGATCATGGCATCTCATCCTATCAGCTCAGTTCACTTCATGGCAAATAAATGGGAAACAATGGAAACAGTGACAGACCTTATTTTCTTGGGCTCCAAAATCACTGCAGATGGTGACTGCAGCCATGAAATTAAAAGACACTTACTCCTTGGAAGAAAAGCTATGACCAACCTAGACAGCATATTAAAAAGCAGAGACATTACTTTGCCAAAAAGGTCTGTCTAGTCAAAGCTTTGGTTTTTCCAGTAGTCATGTATGGATGCAAGAGTTGGACTATAAAGAAAACTGAGCACCAAAGAATTGGTGCCTTTGAACTGTGGTGTTGGAGAAGACTCTTGAGAATCCGTTGGACTGCAAGGAGATCCAACCAGTCCATCCTAAAGGAAATCAGTCCTGAATATTCATTGGAAGGATGGATGCTGAAGCTGAAACTTAATAGGCTGGCCACCTGATGCAAAGAACTGACTCATTTGAAAAGACCCTGATGCTGGGAAAGGAGGAGAAGGGAACGACAGAGGATGAGATGGTTGGATGCCATCACTGACGTGATAGACATGAGTTTGAGCAAGCTCCGGGAGTTGGTGATGGACAGGAAAGCCTGACATGCTGCAGTTCATGGGGTCACAAAGAGTCGGACATGACTGAGTGACTGAACTGACCTGATTTCTGTGTGTATTTAGATGATCGTGTAATTTTTGTCCTTTATTGTATTGATGTGATCAGTTATTTCAATTGATTTTTAGACATTAAACCAGTCTTATATACCTAGTATAAATCCCATTTTATTATATTACATAATCTATTGTATATGTTGCTAGATTTGATTTACTAATATTGTGTTAAGGGTTTTCACATTTATATTTATGAACGATACTAGTCTATTGTTTTCTTATCAAATCTTTGTCTAGTTTACATCACAGTAGTACTGGTCTCATAGAATAAGTTGGGAACTGTTTCTTCCTATATTTTCTAAATGTCTTAGTGTAGGTTGTTTATTTCTCCTTTAAATGGTTTTTAAAGTTAATTTTTATTGGAATATAATTGCTTTACAGTGTTGTGTTAATTTCTTGCTGTACAGCAAAGTGAATCAGTTATACATATAGCCACTCTTTTTTACATTTCCTTTCCATTTAGGTCACTACAGAGCACTGAGTTGAGTTCCCTGTGCTATATAGTCAGTTCTTGTTAGTTACCAATTTTATAAATAATAGTGTATATATCATCAGTCCCAATCTCCCAGTTCATCTCACCCTTCTTCCCCACCTTGGTAACCTTAAGTTTTCTTTCTACATCTGTGAATCTATTTCTCCTTTGCAAATAAGTTCATCTCTACCACTTTTCTAGATTCTACGTATAAGCAGTATTATATTTGTTTTTCTCTTTCTGACTTACTTAGCTCTGTATGACAGTCTCCAGGTCCATCCACATCTCTGCAGATGGCACTGTTCCATTCTTTTTTATGGGTGAGTTATATTCCATTGTATGGATGGACCACATCTTCTTTATCCATTTCATTGTTGATGGACATTTAGGTTGCTTCCACGCTGGGCTTCCCTGGTGGCTCGGTGGTAAAGAATCTGCCTGCCAATGTAGGAGATTTGGCTTTGATTCCTGGGTCAGGAAGATCCCCTGGAGAAGCAAATGGCAACCCACTCCAGTATTCTTACCTGGGAAATCCCATGGACAGAGGAACCTGGTGGGATTTAGTCCATGAAGTCACAAATGAGTCAAAGAGTGCTTAGCGACTAAATAACAACATATGCCCTGGCTATTGTAAATGGTGCTGCAGTGAACTCAGGGTGCATGCATCCTTTCAAACTATGGTTTTCTTTGGATATATGTCTGGGAGTGGGATTTCTGGACCATATGGTAGCTCTAGTTTTAGGTTTATTTTGTTTTTTTTAGATCTCCCTTAAGTGTTTGAAGGAAATGGCAACCCACTCTAGTACTCTTGCCTGGAAAATCCCATGGATGGAGGAGCCTGGTAGGCTACAGTCTATGGGGTCGCAAAGAGTCAGACACGACAGCCACTTCACTTGGTCTTGGTCTAACTGTTTGATAGAATTTATCAGACGGGACTGCTTTTCCTTGTAAAAAGATTGTTTTACTAATTTAATTTCTTTTACTTGTCGTCAGTCTATTCTAGTTCCATTTCTTTTTGATTCAGCTTTTATGAGTTATGTCTAACAATTTTCCTGTTTCATCGAAATCCTCTAATTTGTTAGTATAAATTCTTCATAATATTTCCTTATAATCCTTTCAGTTTCTGTAGGGTTTGTGACAGTGTCTCATCTTTCATTTTGGAATTTTATGTCTTCTTTTTTCTTAACCAGTCTAACTAAAAGTTTGTCAAATTTTTTGGATTTCTTTTAAAAAACAAACTTTGGCTTCTTTGATTTTCTTAATTATTTTTCTGTTTTCTGTTTCATTGACTTCTGTTCTGACCTTAATTATTTCCTTTCTTTTACTTTAGGTATCATTTGCTTCTTTATTTCCAGTTTCTTTAAGTGGCAGGTTAGATCATTGATTTTAGGCCCCTATTCCTTTCTAAGGTAAATATTTAAAGCTCTAAATTTCCTTCTATCAGCTTTTTTTAAAAAATGTAAACTCTTGATATTTTCTATATTATATTTCAGATTAATATTGGTAAACTAAAATAAAATTTGAAAATAGACCTGGAAAGCTAATAATGAGAGCCATTTCACCCCTAATACTGAGTCAAATGCTCTTAAAAGCCCAATAATTTTTCAAGATATATGGAATGCACAGACTGGTAGAGGGGTTTCTTTCTCGGTACAGGGAAGAGGCCTGTTTGTTCTGCCACGGTGCTTTTGCCTTAAAAACATTAGCCAAGTAATAGTGACCACCTGCTAATAGTCCATTTCACTGAAGGGAATAATTCAGCAAAGTCTTTTTTCTTCAGCTCTTAATTTTGAAATTTTTCAAGCATACAGAAAAGTTGGAAGAAGAGTACAATAGTCGCCTGTACACGTGTGTGTGTGTGTGTGCTGTCACTTCAGTTGTATCCGACTCTGTGACGCTATGGACTGTAGCCCTCTGTCCAGGCTCCTCTGGCCATGGGATTCTCCAGGCAAGAATACTGAAGTGGGTCGCCATTCCCTTCTCCAGGGGATCTTCCTGATCCAGGTATCAAACCTTCATCTTAAGTCTCCTGCGTTAGCAGACAGGTTCTTTACCACCAGTGCCACCTGGGAAGCCCAATTACCTCTATACTTCTACTTAAATTTAGGAATAACTGTTAATACTTTCCTTCATCTGCTTCTCTGTCTCTTTCAAACATACTTTTAATTTAACTTGTGTATATTTCTGAAGGAAACTAAGTTTTTCAGTGGAAAAACTGAGTTGGGGAAGATTTGTGAGGAACATGCTTTTTGTTTCTTTGTTTTGTGGGAGAATGGTGGTTGTAGGATCAATAATAAACTCTCGGATGTTTAAAATTTGGGATGGCTATCCCAGTGAAGAACATCCCAGTGGGGAAATTAATAGCCAGTTGGATATATCAAGTTTGAGTTCTGAGGTGAAAGTGAGTTAGATCTATTTTGACATTAGCATACAGATATATTTAAACCTTTAGAAATTAATGAAAATACATAGAGAGAAAAGAGAGTGTCAGCAGAGGGTTCTTGACCAAATTGACATGAGTTATAGCAAGTAGAGAATGGTTTGAATTGACTTAGAAAAAGAAAGCTACTAGTGAGGTAGAAGCAAAACCAGATCATTTCTACAGAAGAGACTATTTAAAGGAAGAGGGTCTTTGAGCAAAGTTGATTGAATACTGTTAAGAAGTTACATAAAATGAAGGCATAGAAAAGTGTCCCTGTGACACTGATGACAGCTTGACTAGAACCTATATAGGTTGAGAGGCAGGAACTAGGATTCAGCAAGTTATCTTTAAATCTTGGCTTGGTTACGTACAACCATTGTTATTTAATTTTTTATATATGAAGATTGGGCAGATCCCCTAGAGAAGGGCACAGCAACCCACCGCAGTATTCTTGCCTAGAGAATCCTATGGACAGGGAAGCCCGGCAGGCTACAGTCCATAGGGTCCAAAGAGTCAGACATGACTGAAGTGACTTAGCACATAGCCCACATCATTAAAGTAAAATTATTGCTCCATTAAACTAATTCAGTGTTAAATTAATTTCACTTTAGCAGATATTTATTAACTGCCGTTTTTAAGTCATTTAAATGATAATGCAGATTGTGTTCTGGTAAATTGAACAGTACAATTTTTTGGTCACTGAGGTCCTGGCTGTTCTGATGACAGAGAACTATTTCAGCTAAGAACTTTATTCTGAATATTTGGGTAGAACACTTAAATGTGATCCTGACCACTTACAAATTTTTTTCAGTATTTACATTTCTTTTATTTCCAACCAATACAGCTGCCAGTTGGACCAATGTTTAAAATAAGTTGCCTTAGAATAATAATAATAAACTTTTGGTTATTCTTTCTTCAGCAATAGAAGGAGGGGGTTAGTAAAAGAAAGGACACATTTGAGTGATGCAATTGGATTGGTTATATAAAATGATTTATTTTAGAAGCTTTGCCTGGTTTAAGTTCTTACTCTGATTTTCATTAGCTATTTGAACTTGGGCAAGTTACTTATATATATAGATGTAAGTTTAATATAAATATGTAAATGTAAAATATATATGTATACACACAGAGAGCTCTTAGAATAATGCCTGATACATAGTAAGCTCAAAAAATATGTTAACCATTATGTTTTAACACAAATTAGGTTGATTTTTAGCTAACTTCTGCTCAGATCCAAAGTAAAGGATTATTTAATTCAGGCCAAAATCCCCAAAAGAGGATTTCTTTGACATGAGACTGTTCTCAGTTGTATAACCACAAGTCTAATGAGTGACATGATCTAATTATTGATCCACAAGCGTGTAGCAGAATTATATTTGCCAGCTCTAGAAAGTAGATGTACATGAATATGTAAATAGCTTAAAGTTTATCTCTAATATGGAATGTCATATAAACTAGTGCCAGTTTTATATATGAAAAAAGGTAAAAGATAGTTGATTAGCCTCTCCTAAAATGTATGGTTCTTAAAACAAATCATACTATCATTTTCAATCTTACTGTTTATTTTAAGGGATGTGAAATAACGTAAAAGATCATCCCTCAGTAATTTCCATTATGATACAGAATAGTTCCTCTTCTGTGGTATGTCTTTCCTCCACTGGATTATACACTATATATAAATGCTTTCTGGCCAAGCATTCAGAGTAAACTCAGGTTCTTAGCTATACCCAGTCTTTCACTAGCACAGTCAGGTTTATACTGACCAGAGAATTGCTCTTCCATTTTATTAGACCATAATTTGCCTTTCCCTCAGGAGGTTGGGTTAAGTTTTTCTTGAAGAGCCTTCTAATTCTGAAGTGCTATTATTGTATAATTTATAAAATATTAATGATGTTGACATTTTACCCTGCAAAACCCTTAAAGGTGGTTTATTTTGCTTCAAAATGGGTACTTTCCCTCTTATTTGATCTACCTATACAGTCTCCAAGCACATGATAAACTAACCTGCCCCCTACCAACTTCAAAAACTACGAATAGATGCAATACTTTTGTAAACTCTTTTTAGGAAAACATTATGGAATATACTGTGACTTCCAATGGCTACCTCACCATATATTCAGATGAACAATTTTCTTAGAAATGCTGCTGCTTCAAGTCTTAGGTGTTTTATTCAGGTAACCTGACACTTTAATAAATGTCTTTCCTAAGTGTTTCACTTTGCCAATAAACGTCCATCTAGTCAAGGCTATGGTTTTTCCAGTGGTCATGTATGGATGTGAGAGTTAGACTGTGAAGAAAGCTGATCGCCGAAGAATTGATGCTTTTGAACTGTGGTGCTGAAGAAGACTCTTGAGAGTCCCTTGGACTGCAAGGAGATCCAACCAGTCCATTCTAAAGGAGATCAATCCAGGGTGTTCATTAGAAGGACTGATGCTAAAGCTGAAACTCCAATACTTTGGCCACCTCACCCAACGAGTTGACTCACTGGAAAAGACTCTGATGCTGGGAGGGATTGGGGGCGGGAGGAGATGGGGACGACAGAATGAGATGGCTGGATGGCGTCACCGACTCGATGGACATGAGTTTGAGTGAACTCCGGGAGTTGGTGATGGACAGGGAGGCCTGGCGTGCTGTGATTCATGGGGTCGCAAAGAGTCAGACACTACTGAGCGACTGAACTGAACTGAACTGAAGTGTCTCTATGTGAATTATTCTATTTTCACCATAGGGACTAAAATGTTATCTAGTAGAGTCTTGTCCAAAGAGAATGGGGTGAGGATGGTGGTACAATCAATCATTCATCTGCTAGAGGTCAGCACAGGTTTCAAGTAAATGAAGAAATAACCAGGCTTTGGGAAAAGTGGCTTTATCTTGTCTCTATACTGTACAAATATTCTAACATTTTGATAAAGGGGGATATGCATTTTTAAAAAAAATATAAGGAAGAATTCAGGTGTTTAACTGTTTTATGTTGCTCCCAATCAGTACTCGATAGCATACCTAACTTTATAAAGTCACACATGCTTTTGTTTCTGAGGGCTCTTTCCCGTGTTTCTCTTGTCTTTTTTTTTTTTTTTAATGTTTATTTATTTGACAGCATCAGGTCTTAGTTGCCCATCTTCCATCTTCATTGCAGCGTGCAGGATTTTTTTTTTTTTAAGTTGCAAGTATGTGGGATCTAGTTCCCTGACCAGGAATCGAACCCAGGCACCCTACATTGGGATCTTATGAGTCTTAGCCACTGGACCACCAGGGAAGTCCCTTACTTGTCTTCTTTGTAGTACTTGATTCATTCCCATCTTCTTGAAACTAGCTTTCTTGACACCATACCACCTTTGTCTCTTCTTGGCTCTTTCAGTAGATTTTCAGTAGTTTTCAGTAGATCTGTCTCCTTCAGTAAATTCTCTTTTTCTGTCCTTGCCTTAATTTCTGTGTTTTTAGGTCGTTGTTTTGACTTGTCATCCCAGTATTCTCTCTGGTTAATTTTATGAATTAACCAGAGAGAAGAGAAAGCTATGACAAACCTAGACAGCATATTAAGAAAAGCTGTGACAAACTTAAACAGCATATTTAGAAGCAGAGACATCACTTTGCCGACAAAGGTCTGTCTAGTCAAAGCTATGGAAAAGACCCTGATGCTGGGAAAGATTGAGGGCAGGAGGAGAAGGGGACAACAGAGGATGAGATGATTAGATGGCCATCACCGACTTGATAAACATGAGTTTGAGCAAGCTCTGGGAGTTGGTGATGGACAGGGAGGCCTGACGGGCTGCAGTCCATGGGGTCACAAAGAGTTGGACATGACTAAGTGACTGAACTGAACTGAATTTTATGAATGCTCACAGCTTCCACTAATGCCTATATCCCAATGACTTCAAAGTCATATCTGTAGCCCAAACTTTCACATTGCACACTGTACCCTTTTTTCAGTTGTCCGTTACACATATCCCAGTCCTAGGATATTCAAATACAGTGTTCTAACCTGAATTCATTAAACTTACTATCTTTTATTCAAAACTGATTCCTTTTCCTGCGTTCATTACACTGGCTGAATATGTTGGTTATGCTGGTTAATATACCATCTACTCAGTTACCCATATGGGAAACCTGGGAGACATTTCAGACTTGTTTCTTTGCCTTAACCTCACATCTAATTGTCACTGAGTTCCAGGGATTCTACCTCCAGGATATCTCTCCCCTCCATTCTCACATGCTCTATTAACAGGACCACCTGATTTCTCACTTAACTTCTAATAACAAGCCTGATTTCTGCCTTCTGACCAGTCCTCCTTCCATCTGTTTTCCACTTGGAGTCTAGAGGAAACTTCCCACTAAACAAACAAAAAAGTAAATCTCATTAGGTTAAACTAATGTTTTGAGACTTTCCAGTACCTATGGGAAGTCAAATGTTTGTCAGCCAATCAGTTCCAACTAAAAGATTTCTTTTCCTATTCAGAGTTTTTGATGAATTGAAATTGGTTGCCAACATATAAACTAATAATACATAGAGTGATAATAATATAATAATATCTACTTTAAGCATCATTATTTATTATAGATTTGTTGTTTGATCTGAGTATGAGATGGTCAGTAAAACTTTATGACTTTATTAATAGAATTTCTTCCAAAAACGAGTACTTACTTGGTGTCATCATGATATATTCAGGGCTGCTGTCTATGAGGTCGCAAAGAGTCAGACATGACTGAAGTGACTTAGCAGCAGCAGCATAACTAATTCAAATGTTTCTGGTCTTTCATGGTAAACCATTTAAATAACTTAAAATCTTTATATTCTCTTTTAAGACAAATTCTAGATTAAGGCATTTACCAAAAAAAAAAAAAAAAACCAAAAAACAAAGAAAAATGAAAAAAGTAATAAATGAGATACCACTTCCCAAATTATTTTTTTTCTGATCAGTATTTTGACATAGTTTGAGTACTATATTAATAGTTGTATTTTTCAGGAACTGTGTGATTTCTTACTAATTGGAAAATTAGCTTTTCTTTTGGCTAGCTATCCTTTATTTCCCCTGAAATTGAAAACTTTGGCATCAAAGTTTACTTTTAAATTGAATAGTAAGATTGGTTTTGTTGGTTGGGAATTATGAGCATCTAATTTTCTGAAACAATGCCTTAAGCAAAAATGTAGGTATTTCTTAAAAGGGATAATGCAGGAGTTTAAAGTAGTGTTGAGAAATTCATATGGAGGACCTTTAAGGTAGATATTACTTCAGTTTCTGTAATCTATATAGCCTCCAATTTCTACCAAATTTTCAGTGTCATTTTACAAATAAGAATAATGTGATTAGCCATCTGTGAAGTGGCAAAATATGTATTGGTACACGTTTCCTAAAATTCTTACTTTTTAAAAAATCTATTTTTTTTTACTTGCCTAGATAAATCAGAGATTAGTATTTGCAGTTATATCTGTGACCATCTACTCAACAATCCCTACTTAAAAAAAAAAAGAACACTTAGTAAATCAAATGGAATTGAATGGTTAACCTTTGTGATAAATGTGGTACAGTAGAAGGATGCCTACTTAGGATTTTTACATGTGATGAATTTCTTATGAATATGACTGTCATCAGGTCACGCATTTTTAATCATTTTTCTAAAAGTAGGACAATATTTGTGTATATTTCTTCGTTTTCTTCCCAACTTCTGCTTGTGAACATCATGGTCTTGTCTTTATTAGCATTGGCTTCAGTCCCTGGAATCAAATGTCCACAGCTGGTCAGAAGAATGGCTGGTTTCTTCTTATCCATATCTGTGGAGGCTTCAAAGCCTCTGTGTTGTGTGCTAAATCACTTCAGTTGTGACCAACTCTTTGTGACCCTATGGACTGTAGCCCTCCAAACTCCTCTGTCCATGGGATTCTCTGGGCAAGAATACTGGAGTGGGTTGCCATGCCCTCCTCCAGGTACCCAACCCTTGTCTCTTACATCTCCTGAATCGGTAGGCCGGTTCTTTACGAATAGTGCCACCTAGGACGCCCTGGAGGCTTCCTCTATTCCCCCAATAATGAGAACATCCACGGGTCTCTTTTCTGCTATAAAAGACTTATGGTTTTCTGGACTGTATTTTACTTAGATGTCTGTTTCATCAGCTCTCTGATAGGTTTTTAAAAATTGTGATTTTTGAAGCTTCTCCAGCTTGTTTTGCTTGTTAAGGTGAAAGCAATGGTCTCTTGTGATTTTCTGCATTCTTTGGGAAGCAGAAGTCCTGTGTTAGTCTTTATGTAGCAGCACCTCCTCTGCTTCTCTGAACAAACTGTGTCTAGTAGTCTTTCTGCCAGCAGCCAGCTTACACCTTCTCACAGCCACTGTCTCAAATGAGACATAGATTTTGTGTTTCACAGTGAGTCCCTCACCTTTATAAAGTGTATTTTAGTGGTGCTTTTTGAGCTCAGCAATGGGTGCATCCTCATATCATCCTTTAGGCATTTTGTCATCAAGTGGCTCTGCATGATCTCATCTGCTTTGGGACACCTCGCCTCATATTTTGGGATCTATGAATAATATCTGTTTTCTAGTTTTGCTGAGAATGGAGACGTCAGAGTATATTTGTTCTTGTTATTCACCCACCTGCCCAAGCCCAGAGCGGGAGGAGAGAGAGAAGTGATAACTTAGAGGGAACCCGTTCACTTGTGCAGCTCTGTCCTTATTACAAGGCCCATTTAATCACGCCAACTAAGTGTTTGTCATTTCTTTTATGCAGCTATAGAGAAAGAGACTCAGAAAGGTTAGATATCTTCTCTTCAGTCACACAAAAAATAGATAGTAAAACTAGGATTGGATCGTAGTTTAACTCATACTGTCAGGTGCTGATAATGAAGCACATTACCTTTGAAGCTTCTTTGTCATAGTACTGTCTGGATTCTTCTCAGAGTTTGGGATGACATCTATAAATATTTTCTCTGGGATCACATATATAAGTATTTGCTCTTCTAGAGACAGAGGAAATGGGTGAATGAGAGCCTAAAACTTCAGAGAAAACTGAGGGTCAAAGCACAGAAAATCAAGTTCAAATGTAAGTATAAAGAGTCAAAGGAAAGAAGATCAAAAAATGAAAGTCAAAATTGAGTCCCAAGGGCAAAGAAGAACTGGAATGGAATGGCAATCTGGTCTTTATAGTCAGAAGTTTGGGTGATAACGGGGAACAGAACTGAAGTGGTTATGTTGGGCATACGTGTGTGGGACCATCATAGAATAAAGAGGTGAGGTAGACAAACCCAGAGTTTTATATGCCAAAAGAATAGACTTGCTGGCATTCTCAATAATTATTATATTTTCTCAATAATAATTATTATTAAGATCAGAGCAGTTATTGTTCTTTAATTCCCAGTAAGTGTTTAGCACTATACTAGTCCTTTTGTAAACTTTACCTTGGCTGCTTCACAGGGGTTCAAAAACTTGCTAGTTAAATTGCTAGTTAGAGAAGGACAAACCTGGGATTCAAACTTAGGCTCATCTGATGCCCAAATTGGAGGGCTTTCTAATTTATCATATTGTTTCTTCAAAGGACAAGAAAACAAATCTAAAAAAGTAATAGTAATTAGTCCTAAAACTCAAATAAAAATTAGTGTATGTAGAGAGTGAAGTAAGTCAGACAGAGAAGAGCAAATATCATATATTAACACATGTATATGGAATCTAGAAAGATGGTACTGATGAAACTGCAGGGCAGCAGGAGAAACACAGATACAGAAAACAGACTTAAGGGCACAGCTGGGGAAAGAGAGGGTGGGATGAACTGAGAGAGCAGCATGGAGTCATGCATGTATGCTACCATAGACAGTCAGATGGATAGCCAGTGGGAATTTGGTGTATGATACAGGGCACGCAAACTGGTGCTCTCTGATGGCCTAGTGAGGTGGGATGGGGTGGGAGGTAGGAGGGAAGTTCAAGAGGGAGAGGACATATGTATAGCTATGGCTGACTCATGTTATTGTATGGCAGAAACCAACACAATATTATAAAGCAATTATCTTCCAATTAAAAATAAATTTAAAAAGTAGTGTGTGTGTGTGTGTGTGTGTGTGTGTGTGTGTGTATATATAAGTGAAGTGAAGTTGTTCAGTCGTGTCCGACTCTTTGTGACCCTATGGACTGTAGCCTACCAGACTCCTCGGTCCATGGGATTTTTCCAGGCAAGAGTACTGGAGTGGGTTGCCATTTTCTTCTCCAGGGGATCTTCCTGACCCAGGGATCGAACCCGGGTCTCCCGCATTGTAGGCAGACACTTTACCGTCTGAGCTACCAAGGAAGCCCTTTATATATATACACACACACATAATGTTTCAGATATGATCTAAATCAAATCCCTTATGATTATACAGTGGAAGTAAGAAATAGATTTAAAGGTCTAGATCTGATAGAGTGCCTGATGAACTCTGGACGGAGGTTCGTGACATTATATAGGAGACAGGGACCAAGACCATAACCATGGAAAAGAAATGCAAAAAAGCAAAATAGCTGTCTGAGGAGGCCTTACAAAGAGCTGTGAAAAGAAGAGAAGCGAAAAGCAAAGGAGGAAAGGAAATATATAAGCATCTGAATGCAGAGTTCCAAAGAATAGCAAGGAGAGATAAGAAAGCCTTCCTCAGCGATCAATGCAAAGAAGTAGAGGAAAACAACAGAATAGGAAAAACAAGAGATATTTTCAAGAAAATTAGAGATATCAAGGGAACATTTCATGCAAAGATGGGCTCGATAAAGGACAGAAATGGTATGGACCTAACAGAAGCAGAAGATATTAAGAAGAGGTGGCAAGAATACACAGAAGAACTGTACAAAAAAGATCTTCACAACGAAGATAATCACGATGGTGTGATCACTCACCTGGAACCAGACATCTTGGAATGTGAAGTCAAGTGGGCCTTAGAGAGAATCACTATGAACAAAGCTAGTGGAGGTGATGGTATTCCAGTTGAGCTATTTCAAATCTTGAAAGATGATGCTGTGAAAGTGTTGCACTCAATATGCCAGCAAATTTGGAAAACTCAGCATTGGCCACAGGACTGGAAAAGGTCAGTCTTCATTCCAATCCCAAAGAAAGGGAATGCCAAAGAATGCTCAAACTACTGCACAATTGCACTCATCTCACACGCTAGTAAAGTCATGCTCAAAATTCTCCAAGCCAGGCTTCAGCAATATGTGAACCTTGAACTTCCAGATGTTCAAGCAGGTTTTAGAAAAGGCAGAGGCACCAGAGATCAAATTGCCAACATCCGCTGGATCATGGAGAAAGCAAGAGAGTTCCAGAAAAACATGTTTCTGCTTCATTGACTATGCCAAAGCCTTTGACTGTGTGGATCACAATAAACTGTGGAAAATTCTGAAAGAGATGGGCATACCAGACCACCTGACCTGCCTCTTGAGAAACCTGTATGCAGGTCAGGAAGCAACAGTTAGAACCGGACATGGAACAACAGACTGGTTCCAAATAGGGAAAGGAGTACGTCAAGGTTGTATATTGTCACCCTGCTTATTTAACTTATATGCAGAGTACATCATGAGGAACGCTGGGCTGGAAGAAGCACAAGCTGGAATCAAGATTGCTGGGAGAAATCTCAGTAACCTCAGATATGCAGATGACACCACCCTTATGGCAGAAAGTGAAGAGGAACTCAAAGGCCTCTTGATGAAAGTGAAAGAGGAGAGTGAAACGGTTGGCTTGAAGCTCAGCATTCAGAAAATGAAGATCATGGCATCTGGTCCCATCACTTCATGGGAAATAGATGGGGAAAAGTGAAAACAGTGTCAGACTTTATTTTGGGGGGCTCCAAAATCACTGCAGATGCTGATTGCAGTCATGAAATTAAAAGACGCTTACTCCTTGGAAGGAAAGTTATGACCAGCCTAGATAGCATACTAAAAAGCAGAGACGTTACTTTGCCAACAAAGGTCCGTCTAGTCAAGGCTATGGTTTTTCCCGTGGTCATGTATGGATGTGAGAGTTGGACTAGGAAGAAAACTGATCGCCCAAGAATTGATGCTTTTGAACTGTGGTGCTAGAGAAGACTCTTGAGAGTCCCTTGGACTGCAAGGAGATCCAACCAGTCCATTCTAAAGGAGATAAATCCTGGGTGTTCATTGGAAGGACTGATGCTAAAGCTGAAACTGCAATACTTTGGCCACCTCATGCGATGAGTTTACTCACTGGAAAAGAGTCTGATGCTGGGAGGGATTGGGCGTAGGAGGAGACGGGGACGACAGAGAATGAGATGGCTGGATGGCATCACCGACTCAATGGACATGAGTTTGAGTGAACTCCGGGAGTTTTGATGGACAGGGAAGCCTGGTGTGCTGTGGTTCATGGGGTCGCAAAGAGTCAGACACGACTAAGCGACTGAACTGAACTGATACATAATGTTAAATGTATTCAGAGCAGAAGTAAGAATGCCCAGTAAAAAGAGGGGCCTCCTCGGCTTTACAGATTGTAAGATTGGGTACATTTTGGTTCATGGTAGAATCTGGGAGAATTTACTAATGACCATCTCTGAGTATTGTTGAGGTTACCATTGTTCAGTTGCTCAGTCATGTCCGACTCTTTGCAACCCCATGGACTGCTTCCTTGTCCTTCACTATCTCCCAGAGTTTGCTCAAACTCATGTCCATTGAGTTGGTGAGGCCATTCAACCATTTCATACTCTGTTGTCCGCTTCTCCTCCTGCCCTCAATTTTTCCCAGCATCACAGTCTTTTCCAATGAGTTGACTCTCTGCATTACTTGGCCAAAGTATCGGAGCTTCAGTTTCAGTCCTTCCAATGAATATTCAGGGTTGATTTCCTTTAAGATTGACTGGTTTGATCTCCTTGTTGTCCAAGGGACTCTCAAAGTTTTCCAGCACCATGCCTTAAGAAAATTCAGGAAAAAATTCTCTGGTAATCCCCTCAGATGATGAAAGGATTGAAAAACTAGACAGATGAAAAAAGGTCCTGGGATCATTTTCTCTGGACAGAAAGTTGTGAAGTTTTTGTGTCTTCCAGTCTGTGAACAACTGTTATACCAAGTGTGGTCTGCCCCTGTTTTGGGGCTCTACAGTGTGTGTAAGTGTAGTACCATAGATTTAAGTTTAATTTGGGGAGCTACTTTCTGACAGTAATCCTTGACTGTCGGTAAACCTCCTTTGTGAAGGTTAAGAAACCTCTTTCCCCAGGTCTTTATCAGATATATTCAGTATGCAATGACATCAGGGAGCATGGTACTAGAGGATCTCTCAAGGTCCCTTTTAGCCCTAAGGTCCTATCATTACTGCATATTTATAGAGTGCCAGAATTGGCTGTGTTCTTTCCAGAGGTGGAATTACATCCTGTCCCTGTCCATGGCTATCACAGTCAAAATTAGACAGATCAGCAATATCTTGGTTGCCAAATCAAGTCAAAGTTTAGTGGGCATGTCTAACTATGTGAGAGTGTGTTCTCTTCAGGAACATTAGAGCATGACTTAAGACCACGTTAAAAGATCTTTAGTTAGTGCAAAACACCCCAATGAGATTTATATTAGATTCCTCTAGACATTTTTATAAAATAATAATGATAAATCATTGATTACTGTCTGTTAAGCAACTTAATTTAGAAATATTGCCCTCAAAAATTTATTCAGAATAAAATGAAAGGAAAAAAAGAATTGTTTTAAATGGTAGATAATATTCCATTATTTTGAGCTGATAACTTTGAGTTTCTCTACCTAGGGATGGTTTAAAGTCCATTCTCATAGCTGAACTATAAAAGAAGATTATGTTGCTAATTTAAAACTACCAAAAGTAATCCTGTGTCATTGTGGGAAAAAGCTTAAAGAGAACACCATTGTATATAATAAAAATTAACAGTTTAAATTGTCTAAATTTGAGTAATGATCTCATACTTTTGTTTGACATGAACTATTATCCCTCTGATCAAGGATTTATTCTGGACATTTAGATAATCTCAGACATTAGCTAGTTGTAGAAAACTAGCTCTGTCTCCTTAGCCCACTAATCTTTTTATACTTTTTAATCACTTTAAGCTTTTTATTTGAAACTAATTTCAAACTTTCAGAAAAGTTTAAAGAATAACACAAAGAACATATATACATCCCTTACCTAGATTTGCCTATTAATATTTTGTGTCAATCACTTTGAAAGTAAGTTGACTCCATCTGTTCATGTTTTTAAATTAATGTAATATTATAACTTTCTTCAAAGTAAAAATAATTTTTCTCAGATAGTTCTGTCATTTACCAAAATGTGACGACAACTTGGAACATTATATTTTACCTTTTAATCAGTTTTCTATTTTGGCTACCAGTCTTGAAGTCCTTTTCATGTCTTGTATCTGGATTCTACTATTTTTTGAGATTGTCCTTTTATAAAATCTGAAGTCTTGCCGTAAGTACCTGTTGATAGAACATAAAATGTTACAGCTTTGTCGTGTAACATAGTACAAAATTTTGTAAAGTGCTAAGTTCTTGTTACATAATTTCAGTTGAAGAAAACTCATTTGCAAATATAAATATTTGCATTTGAGTAGTTGAACTAATTATTTAGATTTCTGCTTAGTAAAATGACATGGGTTCAGTTGAAGTTTTTGACCTATAAGTTTGTTCATTTTCTCTGTCAGCTTGATGTGGATTCACAGAGTTGAATTTGCGTGTTTACTTACTTGCTTCACAACAGTGTCTGATCCCACAGGTGTAAGCCTGAATTTCACTGAAAGAGTGACTCCAGCAGAAGTCCCAGAATGAAGATGCAGCTTATAGAAAAGGAAATGAGATTCAAGTCAAAAATATTAAGGGAGGAGGTTAAATTATTTCTATACTGATGGGCACACTGATACCATTTTTAAGTTGTGAAAATTTTATTACTTTACTTTTACTGACGTAGTTTATCATTTTTGATGTCTGAGATTAACCAATTTAGAATAGATCAACTCTGAATATTTTCCCAAATAGTCTGAGATCTGGAAGAGATTTGAGTGTAACAGTGATGAGGTCAGTTCTCTAGTTTTCAATTATTCTTTATGAATGTTGAAGACACAGAGCCAGAATCAATTTAGGCTCAGGGAGAATGATGGTTTTACTACTCAGATTGACTGTTTTGTGGGCAGAGGCATCACCTACATTCCCGAGAGCATTACAGAGCAGAGAATAAACTCAAAAGTGCAACACAATGTCAACTTTTTCATGTAGCCGATGAATTTTGACTTGGAATTTTGTTAGAAAACCCTGTTCTCCTCTGATAACTTGTAATTCCTGTCTGTTAGTATTTTTTTCTTGTATGTTTATGAGTATTAAGTATACTTCGTGCTTGCCTTATGTTAAACCACCTCCAGAAACTAGATAGAATTAGTTCTAAGAATATTTTTCTTTCTGTGCAGCACCCACACACAGGATATGTGGTCTATAGTAATTCTTATTCATTTGAAATACAGCGATTTTTTTGTGTCAGTAGAGGATAGGTTTGTTGTTTTAAAATTGCCGGATTTTGTTTTTGTTGGCATGTTCCCCAATACAAGTTGTATGGCTGACAAAAAATCTATTTGTATGACAGTTCAATCTAGATAAGTGTCCTCTGTTGTCTAATGGTACAATTTGGGGTCTCAGAGATAAAAGCAAACTGAATGCCAGGCCTGTAGCAGAGCTTCTTCATGCAGAGAGCAGAAATAATCCATATTCCTCAGGTCCACAGATCAGACAAAGGAGAAATATGCATGCACATCATCTCATTTGAAAGGGAGGTCTTTTAGCTACTACATAATGAGAAATGGGAATACCTCACTTGGGAGAACAATACAATAGCCAATATGAGATGTGCCTACGTTTGAAATTAAAGAGAAATGTGATCTTGACTTATAAAGTTGGAGAGAGTTCTAATGCTTAGCATTTTCCCATAGTTATTGGCTTTTGTTGAATGAATTAGCTTTCTGTTTTAACATGTCTACTCTGAAATAAGTTATATCTCTGGACAATGATTCTTTTATAGCTTTGATACTCTGCTATAGATACGGTTGGGTTGAAAAGGTCTCTTACTCCCCAGGATGAGGCACTGAGAATTTGTACCTGTTGGCTTACCTCTGCCCAAAACCCTGTCAGTCTTTCCATACAAGTATCTATCAAATATAATTCATATATAAAGAGAATGGTGAAATACGTGGTAACGACGGTTTCGGGGAAAGAATTGTGACCAGTGCATAAGGTAACAGACATCTTGGAAATATGGCTAAGACATCTTGGAAGTGTGGATATTCTGAAAAATAAGAGTTTAATTCAAAGATTCTTGCCTGGTGTTTGGATTTGGAGAGTAATGGAAAGAGTAGGAAATTTTTTAGGATTTTTATCTGGGTTGACAATGTATATGGTAACCCCATACACCAAATTAGGGAAAACAGGAGGAAGAGAAGTATATAGGAGAAAGAATATGCCCCGCTTTGTCTGTGTTAAGTCTGAGAAGTCTTTTGATTATCTATGGCACCAAGTAGAAATTAAATTTATGCAGAAAACATGTCTCTGCCAGCCTCTAGTTTGTGATTAGAACAATGGATATAGATGAGATCGAACAGATGAGTGAGAATAGGGCTAAGGCTGGAAACTCAGGGCAGACTGAGAGAGTAGTTAAGATGAAGGAGGCTGAGAAGGGGAGACCAGGGCAGGAGGAATTTCAAGTGAGGGTGGTGGTGTAACTGCTAATGGGAAAGTGGGCAACCATGTCAGAGGCCATCCAGAGGTCTCATAAAAAAGAACTGAAAAGTGGCCATTGGAGCCAAAGTTGGTAACAAAGTAACTTACTGTAGGCACTTATTTGTGCAACAAAGTAAGTGAAGTATAGTATTGGCTCATAAGCCAAAGTATGAAATAAATATCCATGAATACTGGTATCAACTAATGATTAGATAGACAGATCATGCAGGAGAATACCAGATAACTTATGTAGATACTCCTCCCTCAAGGAGGTGGAGCGTAGCTCCCCACTCCTCAAACATAGACTGTGCAGAGTGCATACGGTACAAGAAGGGGTAGAAGAGTAGCTTTACAGTGGAGAAACATAACACTTCCTTACCAGGTGATCAAGATGAACATCAACAGTGATGTCATGTCGATAATCTTACCCTTGATATGATGTTGATGAAAAGAGCATTTTGCCTCTGTGGTCTTCCACCCCGAAACTTAAAACCTCAGTCTGGTCATGAGAAAAACCTCAGAGTAATCCCATTTGAGGGACATTCTGTGAAATACCAGTACTCTTCAAAAATGTCAAGGCCATCAAAAACTAGGAAAGCCCAAGAAATTTCCATAGTCAAGAGGAGCCTAAGGAGACATGACACCTAAACATAATATAGGATATTAGATGGTGTCCTGGAACAGAAAAAGAACTTTAGCTACTAAGGAAATTGATAAAAATATAGACCTCAGTTTGTAATAATGTATAATAATGAACAGATGATTCATTCATTATGACAAATGTGACACACTAATGGAAGCTGTTATCTTAATAGTAAGGGGAACTAGGTTTAGGTTATATGGGAACTCTCTGCAGTATCTTTGCAACTTTTCTAGACATCTGTAACTATTCTAAAAGAGTTATTTAAAATGGATTTGTCAACTAGGAAGTGATTGGTGTTCACAGGGACTCCTGCGGTGTGATAGGAAAACATCAGTTTGTTGGAAGTTAGTAAGTGGCTGCACCATGAATGGCAACCCACTCCAGTGTTCTTGCCTGGAGAATCCCAGGGACAGAGGAGCCTGGTGGGCTTCCGTCTGTGGGGTCACACAGAGTCGGACACGACTGAAGTGACTTAGCAGCAGCAGCAGCACCATGAATAACTATAGTTAGTGTTTGTAGAGAATACTCTTTCAAAAAGCTTAGCTAGGAAAGGCAAGATGAAGAGCAGTTAGGCATTAGCTGGGGGGAGTAGTGCAGGGTGAAATGACATTTTAAAATATTTAAAGTTGGATGTATATTCAGTTCAGTTCAGTTCAGTCGCTCAGTCGTGTCCGACTCTCCGCGACCCCATGAATCACAGCACGCCAGGCCTCCCTGTCCATCACCAACTCCCGGAGTACACTCAAACTCATGTCCACAGAGTCGGTGATGCCATCCAGCCATCTCATTCTCGGTCGTCCCCTTCTTCTCCCGCCCCCAACCTTTCCCAGCATCAGAGACTTTTCCAGTGAGTCAACTCGTCGCATGAGGTGGCCAAAGTATTGCAGTTTCAGCTTCAGCATCAGTCCCTCCAATGAACACCCAGGATCGATCTCCCTTAGAATGGACTGGTTGGATCTCCTTGCAGTCCAAGGGACTCTCAAGAGTCTTCTCCAACACCACAGTTCAAAAGCATCAATTCTTTGGCGATCAGCCTTCTTCACAGTCCAACTCTCACATCCATACATGACCACGGGAAAAACCATAGCCTTGACTAGACGGACCTTTGTTGGCAAAGTAATGTCTCTGCTTTTTAATATATTATCAAGGTTGGTCATAACTTTCCTTCCAAGGAGTAAGCGTCTGTAAAATAGATGACCAGTGCAAATGCAGTGCTTGAAGCAGGGCACCCTAAGCTGGTGCTCTGGGACAACTCAGAGGGAGGTGGGGGAGGGAGGTAAAAGGGGGGTTCAGGATGGTGGGACACCTGTCTGATTCATGTCAATGTATGGCAAAAACCACCACAATATTGTAAAGTAAGTAGCCTCCAATTAAAATAAATAACGTTTTTTAAAAAGGCAGAATATCAAACTCTTACCTTAAACAAAATTTAAAGTTGGGATACACTTAAAAATGTTTGCATTCTTAAAATTACGAGAATAGGGAAGAACCAGGAAAGAGTGACACATTGAAGATAGACGAGAAAGAATATTACTTGATAAAGTAAAGCCCCTCAGTGTGCAGGATTACTCTTTGATCGAAAATGGAGAATCTTTTAGATTCACAACATGTTTATGAATCAGATATGAATATTTGTATTTACTTAATCATTGGAAGGACTGATGCTAAAGCTGAAACTCCAATACTTGGGCCACCTCACGCAACGAGTTGACTCACTGGAAAAGACTCTGATGCTGGGAGGGATTGGGGGCGGGAGGAGAAGGGGACGACAGAATGAGATGGCTGGATGGCGTCACCGACTCGATGGAGATGAGTTTGAGTGAACTCCGGGAGTTGGTGATGGACAGGGAGGCCTGGCGTGCTGTGATTCATGGGGTCGCAAAGAGTCAGACACGACTGAGCAACTGAACTGAACTGAACTGAAATTCTATTTTATACTTTTGGGTTACCTTGGTATAGAAGTAATCTTCAAAATATTTCCATGGAGAATTTGGGCTAGGAGAGTTTTATTGCCTAAGTATCACAGTTATGTTGGCTATATTTATAAAGCAGTAAAAGATATATCGTACACCTTTGAATCATGAGCACTGTAATGTCACTGTAACACGGTGGATTCTTTGGTAGATTCTTCACATCAGGTGGCCAAAGGATTGGAGTTTCAGCTTCAGCGTCAGTCCTTCCAATGAATATTTAGGACTGATTTCCTTTAAGATTGGTTGGTTTTATCTCCTCGCAGTCCAAGGGACTCTCAAGAGTCTTCTCCAGCCCCACAGTTTGAAAGCATCAGTTCTTCAGCGCTCAGCCTTCTTTATGGTCCAACTCTCACATCCATACATGACTACTGGAAAACCCATAGCTTTGACTAGGTTGACCTTTGTCGGCAAAGTGATGTCTCTGCTATTGAATACACTGTCTAGGTTTGCCATAGCTTTTCTTCTAAAAAGCAAGCATCTTTTGATTTCATGGCTGCAGTCACCATCTGCAGTGATTTTGGAACCCAAGAAGAGAAAATCTACCACTGTTTCCACTGTTTCCCCATCTGTTTGCCATGAAGTGATGGGACCAGATGCCATGATCTTAGTTCCTTGGATGTTGAGTTTTTAAACCATCTTTTTCACTCTCCTCTTTTCACCGTCATCAAGAGGCTGTTTAGTTCCTCTTCACTTTCTGCCATTTGGGTGTCATCAGAGGATTCTTAGTACATCTTAATAACTGGTGTGGCTCCTCTCCTGCCATATGGGTAGATTATTGCTGTTTCATGGTGTAGCCTTTGAAGATTAATCCTGAAACATCTAAGTTACACTCATAGGTATGGTTGTGACTCACTGTCTGAGATCAAACACTTTATTCTATCAAATAAAACAGTCCGCATTAAGCATGTGTCACCCTTGGACTTTCGAATTTATTGATGTCAATATTCCAGATGTTGACAACAAAGTATAAGTAAAGCTTTGCTTGTCTCTTTTGGAGGAGCGTGACAAGAAATAAAATCTACAGACTAATCAACTTTGTAGTTGATGATGCATTCATAGAACTAGGTGAATGGAACAGCCAACCTTGCGCTGGGGAATGGGTGATAAGGCCCCCACAGCCTATCTTGGTGGTCTGGTAAAGTGAAAAGAGGGTGGGCATTGGGAAATGAATTCTATCATTCTTCTGCCTGTTTCCTCACAGGTTTGTGGCCTTGAGTAGATCGCTCATCTGGCTTCACTCAGTCAGTTCAGTCGCTCAGTGGTGTCCAACTCTCTGCGACCCCATGGACTGCAGCACACCAAGCCTCCCCTGTCCATCTCCAACTCCCGGAGTTCACTCAAACTCATGTCCGTTGAGTCAGTGATGCCATCCAACCATCTTATTCTCTGTCAACCCCTTCTTCTCCTGCCTTTAATCTTTCCCAGCATCAGGGTCTTTTCAAATGAGTCAGTGCTTCGCATCCTGGTGGCCAAAGGATTGGAGTTTCAGCTTCAGCATCACTCCTTCCAATGAATTTTCAGGACTGATTTCCTTCAGGATGGACTGGTTGGATCTCCTTGCAGTTCAAGGGACTCTCAAGAGTCTTCTCCAACACCACAGTTCAAAAGCATTAATTCTTCGGCGATCAGCTTTCTTCACAGTCCTACTCTCACATCCATACATGACTATTGGAAAAACCATATTTTTGACTAGACAGACTGTTGGCAAAGTAATGTCTTTGCTTTTTAATATGCTATCTAGTTTGGTCATAACTTTACTTCCAAGGAGCAAGCATCTTTTAATTTCATGGCTGCAGTCACCATCTGCAGTGATTTTGGAGCCCCCAAAAATAAAGTCTGTCACTGTTTCCATTGTTTCCCCATCTATTTCCCGTGAAGTGATGGGACCAGATGCTATGATCTTAGTTTTCTGAATGTTGAATTTTAAGCCAACTTTTTCACTCTTCTGTTTCACTTTCATCAAGAGGCTCTTTATTTCTTCTTCGCTTTCTGTCATAAGGGTGGTGTCATCTGCATGTCTGAGGTTATTGAGATTTCCCTCAGCAATCTTGTTTCCAGCTTGTGCTTCATCCAGCTCAGCATTTCTCATGATGTACTCTGCATATAAGTTAAATAAGCAGGGTGACAGTATACAGCCTTGATGTACTCCTTTCCCTATTTGGAACCAGTCTGTTGTTTCATGTTCAGTTCTAACTGCTGCTTCCTGACCTACATACAGATTTCTCAAGAGGCAGGTCAGGTGGTCTGGTATGCCCATCTCTTTAAGGACCTTCCACAGTTTGTTGTGATTCTCACAGTCAAAAGCTTTGGAATAGTCAATAAAGCAGAAGTAGATATTTTTCTGGAACTCTCTTGCTTTTTCAGTGATCCAACAGATGTTGGCAATTTGATCTCTGGTGCCTCTGCCTTTTCTAAATCCAGCTTGAACATTTGGAAGTTCACGGTTCACATATTGCCAAAGCCTGGCTTGGAGAATTGTGAGCATTATTTTACTAGCGTGTGAGATGAGTGCAATTGTGCAGTAGTTTGAGCATTCTTTGGCATTGCCTTTCTTTGGGATTGAAATGAAAACCCTTTTCCAGTCCTGTGACCACTGCTGAGTTTTCCAGATTTGCTGGCATATTGGGTGCAGCACTTTCACAGCATCATCTTTTAGGATTTAAAATAGCTCAACTGGAATTCCATCACCTCCACTCGCTTTGTTTGCAGTGATGCTTCCTCAGGCCCACTTGACTTTGCATTCCGGAGTGTTTGGTCTAGGTTGGTGATCACACCATCGTGATTGTCTGGGTCGTGAAGATCTTTTTTGTACAGTTCATCCGGCTTAGAAGCCCTCATCTCTACGTTTGTAGGCTGGTCTAGTTGATGCCTCGTGTCACTGGTCAACTATCACACTGTCATTTATGCAGGAACCTCAGTGTCAGTTACACAAAATCCTCAAGATCATTTGCTCCTGCATGTCTGGATCACTTGAAATAATGACTGTGGATGGATCTGCAACAAATGGATCACTTTTGTTTACTAATGCTAGGCAGATTATGTGTGTGCGTGCACACGCTCAGTTGCTCCGTCGTGTCTGACTCTTTGTGATCCCACCAGGTTCCTCCCACCAGGTTCCTCATGCATGGTATTTTCCAGGCATAAATACTCAAGTGGGTTGCCATTTCCCCTTCCAGGGATCTTCTTGACACAAGGATCAGACCTGCATTTCCTGCATTGGCAGGCGGATTCTTTATCATTGTGCCACCTGGTAGATTACATAGGAAGCCTAGATTCAAATTAATTATATACATCTTCATATTTTATTTCAGTAGTTCTTTTAAAACTGCAAATAAAAGCATCTGTTACATAGCATTCATTTATCAGAGTATCATTTTCCAGTGGGAATATATAGGATATTTATTTGATTATTTCAAGTATAGTCTGTGTAGTTATTTTATATTCAGAAAGACTTTAAGGAGCTAGACTTCCTGTACTCCATGCTTACACTATTCCAGATGTTGACAACAACATCTGGGCATTCTATCATGAGCGGATTTTCTGAATGAAGTAACTTAATTATTGATTGACAGACTAACATGATATAAGACACAGACACACTGTGTTCAATAGCAGTGTCAAAGTTGTAAACTATAAGCATATGCAAGCAAGTGGGGCCATGGTTCTAACTAACTCAAGTTGCATTTTGAAACACTAATGTTAAACTTAAATTTCAGACATAAGTTTAGAAATGCTGGAGGAGGAAATGAAGAAGTGCAGTTACATGATTTCTGGGCTCTCTGTTTTGCAGATCATTAGATGATGTAGCAGCAATATGGTCAGAGTTCCTAGTATAAATAAAAGTCTCTTCTAGAACTGTGAAACATAAATAGAGTCGTTCCATATGGATTGCATATGGGTTTGTGTGAGTCTATAAGTGTATATATATAGATATAACTTCATCATATGCAAATAAATACATATGATAACAAAGCTAAATTTTAAAAATAAGAGAAAATATGATATGATTTATCTTATTTACAGTCAAAATACAAATATCAATTTCAAATATGTAAAATGTTTTGAAAGTGCAAGCAAAAATAGTATATGAGGATGATTATAATAGGAAGACTTTTTTTATCTTGGAAATTTTTTTTTTCTCGCATTACATACTCAAGAACAATGGGTTATTTCAGTGTTCACACAGTAACCTGCTTTTCCAACTGCTGGAAGCAGGATGTTTTAGTATTTTCTCTGGTGGCTTGCATATGGTCCATTGGCCATGAGTTTATGATAGATAGAAAGTGTGCTTTCCCTTTATTAACACTATAGTATTGGTGACATGTGGCATGTGCACTTTCCAGCAAATGAGCTTGACCTTTAACTCTAAACAGTCCCTTGAGCAAGAGCAAGCCATGTTTAGTGGAATGATTCCTTAGAAGAGACAGATTGGAAGTTAGTTTCTCTGATAACATTAAAGAAATGCAATAAAGTTTTTATCACTGGAAGTTGTCCAAAAATTGTGGCACCATAAAATAGATAGTTGGGCAAAATAATGTAGTAGTAGAATTATAACTACTGGATTAAATAATACGACTTTTTAAAGCAAATTTTGGTATATATTGGCAAATCATTTTTGAGGAAGAATGCACTAATTTAGACCCTCAGTCATGTATGTGTACTGGTTTTATTGCATCCTTTCCAATATTATGAACAAATATTTAGTTAAACATCCTTTGTATTGTTATCACATTCAAGGTATTATGGTAGGTTCCCATTTGTCTATAATATTTAAATCCTCACAAAAGCTGTGGGAAATAAATATTGTTGCCGGTTTTTTAGAGATTGAGGAAACTGATACTCAGAAAACTTCATTTGACCAAGATCACATACTGAAATATCATTTCTGTTCTTTTCATTCAGTGCACTGTGCTTTGTCAAAGTCTTAACAATTTTCCAAGGATGAAACATTTGCCTAACAGTTGACTTTACCTTTATCTGTATCATTTAGTATGGTATTTTTAAAAGCATTATTATTATAATTTATGTTCATTATTTTTTATTTTTGGCCACACTGTGTAGTTTGTGGGATCTTAGTTCCCTGATCAGAGTTTGAACCTGCACACTTGTCAGTGAAAGCATGGAGTTCTAACCACTGGACAAAAGAATTCCCAGTATGATATGTTTTCATCTTAAATTTTTTTGTTGTTGTTGCTAAAAATTAGTACAGCATGGGGAATGGTGTAATAAACAGAATTTCACAAATCTATTTTTTTCCTCCAAAATTTAAGTTTCCTGCCCTGGATTGATGAGCCTTTTTAAGTCCTGAGTGGAGTGAGGATGAAAGGCTGGAATTGCCAGTGGAGAAATAGAAGAGAGGTTAAAAATGCAATGTCTTGGGCCAAAGATAGATGCATTTTAGAAAGCCATCTGGGCATTATGGAAGTATGATATTATTTAATTAGAACCAGATAAAATTAGGTAAGAAATGAGTGCCAGCAATTATATGACTAGCTAATAAATATAATTTCATGGTATTCTATAGCTATCCCAAAGTGTTAATTGTAATAGGAGCAGTTAAATTCTTTAGAGCAGTTAAATTCTTTGGCTATGAAAGCATAACAGTTTTTAATAGGTGTATCACCTGGTAACCTGGGGCATTATTAAATACAGGGAAACTAAAAGACATGGTAGAAGCAATGGAAAAGTCTGGCCAGACTGGGTAATTTGTTTTAGACCTATGGAGAAATCTATTAACCATTTCTTCTATAGACCGATTTGATTAGGAAGTAGGACAAGCTGTTCTTTCATTACTTACCAAAACCATAGTATACTTTGTATCAATTATTTGGCTGTCTGCAGCACATAGATTAGAATAAAGGGCTTTCTTAGTGTTTGTGAATGTTGTGGATTGCTGATTAGTAATTAAAGTACTGAATGAAGGAAATCAGGCCAAAATTGAATGGAACTGAGAAAGTCTTAATTCCGTAATACAGATGTTAGAAACAGATTGTCTTGAGCGGCCGTTCAACACAGTAACATTTTACATAACCATGGAGTGTTTGCCTCCCATGTTAAACTCACGTCCAATGCCTTAGAGATTGTTTCCTCTCCCATGCCTTGTGATGTAGCTGTTTGGGTATTAATTTAGTGAAATATCCTGTCTGCCAGGTGTGGGAACTAGCTGATTTTATTGTAATACCAGATCATTACTTAATTCATATGCAACAGAGTGCAGCACATGGAAAGCATTATAAATCTATTTACAATGTGGCTGGTCTGATGATAACATTGTATTAAATTCCCAGGTGAGGCAATTTAAGCAATTGCTTTGCCATGTGCGCGCCATGGAAATTAAATTCTCATATACGCTCTAGTAATAAACCAACTTCATTGTTATGCTTATGCTAGTGGTGAGTGCTAGAAATCCTAATTCTGGTTACGTATACCCTGTTTCTAGTGGAGATTCATCCAGGAGGCGGTACCACAGATCACAGTTCTTAATTAGTTTAAGCTAAGTTAATTCATTTTGTTTCTAGTTTAGCAGTGCCTGTCCAGGAACACATTCAGTTCAGTTGGGAAATGTTAAGGTCAAGTAGATAGATTGTTTCAAGCCAGATTTCCAGAGAGAACTGAGCAAGTGTATCTATTTGAACGTGGCTTTAAGAAAATCAGCCAATCAGTATGCAAAGGTTGTGTTCATCAAGTAAAAAAACTGCTTGGCATCTGAAATTCTTGCTTTCTTAACCGAAGACTCACTTTTGTCATCAGTTTAAAATAACCCTTTGACATTTTGTGCATCTAATGTCTTAGGGATAGCAGTCAGTTGTTGATTTGTCGTATTTTTTAGGGTTCATATATGGTCTGTAGATTTCTCTGTCCACCCAAATATATAAGTTAGAAGGAATAAACTTTACACAAACACACAACTAAAAGTGAGGAATGCCCTTGTATTTAACATTCTGTGTATGTGAGTGTGTGTGTGTGTGTGTGTGGCACGCATTGTCAGTTGAAGCTTTTCTACCCTTATGGTACAGGCCTGAAATTGCAATAGATTACAAACTGCAGAGAGCTTCTGTCTTCTCCAGAAGCCACATATAAAGCACCAGGAGACAGTAGTAACTGACAACTAAGACTAAAAATGTTGACAATTTCTTGATTTGCCTGGTTAGCTTATGTATAGAAGTCATTAACTATTTATAAAATGCATTATGAATTGGGTTCCTTCAAACTGTAGCTGAGTGTGTGACATTTCCAGCTCAAATTCTCATGCTTGCATTTGGCTAAAGTACAGATTTTATACAGTTGATAATAAAGTAAAAAATATTTTAGTTAGTTGATCAAGATACAGTAGGTGTTTCCGTTTCATTAACTTTGAATCTTCCAATTTAAAGTATGGCATAGTACTTAGTAATGTAAAATACTAACAAAAAAATCCACAAAAGGTAAAACAATTTATTGATATTTTGGAGGAAAATTTCATAAAATAAGCAGTTTCTCATTCAGACGAATTGGGCTTTCTGGGTGTTCAGTTATTTTAGTGATGATCCTGCAGGCTAAATTACAGTTTATTAAATTCAGCTTACTTAAAATTTTAAACCACAGAAAATTAGGAGAAAAGACCAATGGCAAGAATTTAAAAATAATTCTTAATAAAGCAAAGTGTGAATTTAAAAACGTTTTGTTCAAAGTGATACTTAAGTGTAAAGAGTTCAGTTTTCAGCATCAGCTGTGTCATTTTCATGAGGAACTATTTCTGATATTTGAAATAAGTTGCCTTTTCATTCTGTAACAGAAGTCAGTCCTATCAGAGAACATTTTATAAACTCAGCATATCATGTGCTTAATTACATCCAGAGAGTCATCCCAATGAGCAGTTTTTACTATCCCAATGGTAAAGAGTGACATTTACAGGACCCACCCTTCAACTATGGGTAAATCTTCAGTTCTCCTCTGTTGCTGAGCCTATACACTGTTAATTGCTGTTTTTTAAAAGCAATGGATTCTAACCAAAACAAGATCAGTTATTTAGGCATCCATGTTTGTAATTTTCTTCTTTTGAACTACAGAAAATCAAAATAAGAATATAGTGTAATTGAACAATCTATGCCAATTTGTTGGTATTTTGGTAAAAAAGGGAAAAACAAAAACAATCTCTATATGATATTCTTGCATACTGTGGAATGTTTTAGTCCCCCATAGTGATGAAATGAATAATTAAAAAGGCAGCTCTGATACCACAGTCTGTTAAAAGGTTTTCATTTCCTTTAATGCTATAAAATACTTTTGCTAGATAGTTTGAAACTATTGTAGCAAGGAACCCCAAATGGGCAAAAGAAAGGTTTGGCTTGAATGAAATGTTGTGCTAAGGCCACATAGTGCACTGTCCTTGTAATTTAGCATTTTTCAATACTTTACAGAGTCAGTAGAAATAGCTAATTAATAGTAGCTTCAGTAAATACAGTAAGAGAAGCCAGCCTAATATCTGCTGTTTGTGGCAGTGAGAAGCCTGCCATATTCAAAAAGGAATGAGTTGGGTCACTCCTGAATAGTTAAGACAGCTGATATAGATGTCATTACTGACCTCAGGCTGATGACCTACCTTTCCTGTTTTGTCCTTTCTGCAACATCATTGGTTTCATTTATCTACTTTACAGACTTAATACATTTGCCAAGGTATGATACACACGTTTGTAGCAAGGAAGTGGGGCTTGGGGCAGAGACTTAGAA
The DNA here is from genome assembly GCF_049115385.1 of Moschus berezovskii. Taxonomy (NCBI): domain Eukaryota; kingdom Metazoa; phylum Chordata; class Mammalia; order Artiodactyla; family Moschidae; genus Moschus; species Moschus berezovskii. Next base: position 78,710,336 of record NC_142471.1, read on the forward strand.
CAGGAGGGGATACCACCATCTCCTTTGTAACATTTTGCAACTTTTATATATTTTTATTTCCTGTGTGTATGTATTCAGAGGGTAATAAAATGAGGAAATTTTGTGCAGTAGAATGACCACTGAGCTATAGTTAGGACCACAGGGTTCTAGTCTCAATTTAATCAAAGCTACCTTTAGAATTCTACAAGACTGATTTTTGTTTTCCTTAAAAAATAAAGGGATGTCTAGGTTTATTTATTTTTATTTACACCCCATCAGCCCTTTTCAACAGGATTCTGCCAGAGTTAAGCCTTAATGCCCTGAGACTTCTATTCTGTGTAATGAACTAAACTCTCTCATGTCCCATCTTTGGGAGAATTGAGAATAGTCACAAATAATTTTCTGTGTTTGGCGGTTCAGATAGGGAGCCCCAAGTGAGAAAGGCAAACTTTAAAATTATTTAAAATCTATTCGTTTTCCTTGTTGAAAGTTCTTTTAAGTCCCAATATAGTAGGATTTTATGTTTAAAATACTATTTGGCAAAGCTCTGCTACTCATTCACTGGTTTAAAAATCTATATAAAAATCTTGTTGACTTCTGGATTATGGATAGTCCTTTTAAACTACAATAATTTTTCATATCACAGTTGAACAGGTAAGAAATTTTAAGTCCTAAACTGTAGACACCAAATAAGAAAAGATTACTATTTCCCAGCTGCCATTTTTTAATTGACTGATTTTGCTCAGTTAGTTCAGATGCAGAAAAGGCAGTAAATTAACCTGTACATCCACATTTGGGTCTGAAATAGTGATGCTGAAGTAGAATCTGAGGATGGCACTCTAGCTTCACAACTAATTTTCAGAGCTTTTTAGCTTTTCCAAATGTGTGCACGTTTAGATAATTCATGAATTGCTTGCAGACATGTCCCTCTGATTTTACTGGTAAAGGTAGATTTCTTGTAAAACAAAATTTCAGTGTGTGGAAAATCGATTCATAGCCTACTTATCTTTATTTACTGGAATTGTGAAAAGTTGACTCATAACCTACTTGCCTTTGTTTACTGGGATTGGGAAATTTAAGTTGTTTTACCAGATACATATACGCACACACTCCCACTACGTTTCCTTAGGCCATTTTTATAGAGAACTAGGAGTCATTTAAATTATAGTTTGGAAACAGGATGGACTTTTAAATTCCATCTCTTTCTGATTAGTAACATCACAATAATGAAGGAAATGGGGATATGCTATTTTCCAGGCATCACAGTATATAGCTGGAGATATTATCCTAGAATTAGAGATTTTAAAAGACCTATATTGTAGAGTCCATTTCCTGCCACAGTATTAAAGACCCTATGTACTCTTGTTTTAACTGCATCTGGTGAGTGTGGCAGATATACAGCAAAATAGCTGTATTTCTTTCTGCTTCGTGGTCTGATCTGAATGACTGCATGGAATAACATATCAGTTCTGATCTGTTTGTCAATATTAATAGAGTACTCACATAATGCAGAGTTTTCATCCATTACTGGCATTTGAAAAAACTTATAATTTACATTAAACTCCTCAAGTTCAAGAACTTTGCACAACTTTGGTTTGCAGATTTGAGCAAATAGGTTTCCATTAGGGGGCTCTCGAGGTTTGAGATGATCAGTCTTGATACCAATAATGCTTGGAAGCCTTTACTTTCTAACGTTCGTCTTGCTCTTTCCCTTTCTGTTTTGTTTTATAGAAAAGGTCACGGATCGCCTACAGTGACGAAGTACGGAATGAGCTCCTAGGGGATGATGGGAATTCCTCAGAGAACCAGGTAGAATGCTAATCAGGAAGGCCCGGTGGGTGGCTGGAGGGTGAGGGAGGTCACTGGCACACTGGGCTCTCAAGCTGCTCTGTAACAGTATTAGCAACAACTCATGTGGAAGCGATACTGTTTAATGCAAAGCTGGAGTCTTAATCAACTTCAAAATGTTTCTTGGAGATCTTACATTTAACCCTTTACCTTGTGATCACTGTCTGCTATCTTTTTCAAAAATCTTTTCTTCTCTTTTCTTTATTATTTAGTACTTAAGAAATAACTTGAAACACACTGTTTGTGGACAAAGCCAAGGTCCTCACCTCCAACACATGTAAAAGGAATAAAAAAAGTACATAATGCAGCTTTGATAATAATGCAGTATAATTAAATCAACACTCACAGCAAAACAAAGGAAAGTAAGCTTTCAAAATTCGACTGGGCAGCTCAGACTCCTATTGTGTACCTTCTTAAAAATACATTCACCAAAATGCAAATTGGAAGCACCAGTGTGGAACTTGGATACTCATATAGAGGTTCTGCCCTTGTCAGGTAATGATAATGATGATGATAATAGTTGTAGGAGTAGTAATGGGAAAAGTCTTTTTGCAGTTTAAGATCTGCATAGGCAAAAAAATAAGACACGGTTTCTTCTTCAAGAGGCCTTACAACTTGGCTGTCAGCTCTCATTGGATCACATAGTAGTGTCATGAGTCTAATTAGTGTCCCACTTCTTTCTTTGAATTAATACTGCCGATTTCATTAATTCATGTAGATAATATATATGACTTTAAAAAATGTTTCAAGAACCTCAGAGTAGAGATGATTTTTAAAAAATGTCTCAAACAGCCCTAGTGACTGATTCTCTTTGACACTTTTAAAGAAAATAAATGATAGGGAACTTCAGAAGCAAGACCTGAACGTGTTTATTAACATTACTTTGGCAAGTCTAGTAGAAGCCTCTACTCTAAATAAAAATGAACATAAATCATTCATTGGATAAACCAACATTTTAATAAGCTGCTAAAACATAATATATTGATATGCATTTATAAAAATTGCATAATAGTGTTTACCCTTGCAAATAGAGTATAACTCTATATATGCTGAAACTATAATACTATCCTCTAAATGTGAATATTGTAAACAGGGTTGTAGATCATGTGATGAAAAGGCCCCCATCTGCCCACCCCCAGAAAGGAAGAAGAATCACTGAGCAGTCCTGTGTTTGTTTTTGGAAAGATCTCAGCTCCTCCACTAGTTGGATGTTATCAGCTTCAGTTCAGACATGTAAACACGTTAAGATTTGACTTGGGATTTCAGCTTCCCTGATTGAAATGTGAGAATAGCTAAGGGAAAAAAAAAAAAAAATAAGGAGCACATCAAACACAAAAGCATGATGTGATGAAGGAGTTTTACTCATAATAGATTAAATACTGTGAGGATGAGAGCAAAAAAAATTTTTTTCCTATTTTAAGTGAGATTTAGATTGCTCATACCTCTTGAGTGAATTAATCATAGTTTTATTTTCTATCTTTACTGCAAAAAACAGCACTGTCTTTTTTTAAAAAAAATAGTGAATGTGTTAAAGAAGTGAATCTCCATGTCAGTTCTTTAAAGAGCTATAGATCTTTACCTCATTTGAAACTACTGCCTAATACAGAGGAAACAGAAGAGAAGAGGGTGTTTCTGTCTAACTCAAACTCCTTTATTGTAATGGATGCTGTAGTACTGTGACAGGGATCTTTTTTTTTTTTTTAAAGCATGTTCTCTTCTCTTAATGGACATTTTATGTGCCTAGAACATTTGCCTTATGAACATATGAGGAGCACTTCTTTTTTAACGCCTAAAGAAAAATATATCACAAAAATAGATTGAGTTAATATTTTCTGAATTTTTCAAATTATATTCCTGTCACTTTAAAGTGATAACTCAGAGATTTCCCCTGGACTTGTATAAATCAAGCTTACAAATTCTGAAAGTGCTTGGAGAGCCTGAAGTTTAGTTGTAAGGAGCTGTCACTTCAATAAATAGAGTGTGATGAATTATAGTCATGAGACTGTGAAACTGTTAGATTATTACTTGTGTGAACTTTTCAGTCTAAAATTTGAATCAGATTTGAAAGTTCAGAGAGACGACATATAACTTTTAGAATATTTTGTTACCAAAGTAGCACAGTTTCCATATCATAATGAAGCCTTTATGTTTTGTTTTGAGGCTCTTTGACATAATATAGGAATTAAAATCCCTAAAACTATAGAACACATCCTTAACTTGGAATGGTCACTTGAGAATAACTATTCTGCATCAGTATTCATTCAGACTATGAAATCAAAACAGAAACTTTTTCTTTAAAGGAAGGAAAGATTTGGCTTTTCATTTTAATTTTTGCAGCTCAGTGGCTGAGAAGATAGCTTTTTCTGACTAGGATCACCTCACCAGTAAATTAGAGAAGCTCACCTAGTAAATTAGAGAAGAAAATATTTTCTGCACACAGATATGTTTATTTTCAACCTAATTATTGAGAAATTAGTTTTTCAGAACTTCTTGGCCATGTCATATTTATGGTAAATTTTTAACAATACAGGGAAAACTTAGAGGTAAAAAATAAGACCAAAGGTGGCAATATTTGTTTAAAATTGGGTTATATCTCAGTTTTTTTAAAGTATAGGTCAGAAAAAAAGGATAAATAATTAACAGCAAAGGTTGTAAATAGACAAATGAACTAAGTGCTGTCTAATTAGTTATTTTCAATGCAATATCCACATCTTCCCTATAGTGACTTCTTTGTAGATTTAGACAAATATGAATACCTTAGTTCTTACTTCTCAGTCTGCCAGTTTTTATAATGCATTTTTAGGCATCTAAAACTTGGCCGTTGATACACATAATCATAATCTTCCAATTAACTATACAGTATATTAATTTACTCTTATATATGTAAACATTTTGCCATGATTAGAATTGTTATAATTTCAAAAATTAAGAATTTTCAAATGCATTTTTAATGTTCTCCATGCAGTACACATTTTTATTTAACGCCAAATTAATTGCTTGGTATAAATTCATTTCTGTTACTTCCATTTCATGCAATCAAGTATAGCTCATCCTTGATTTACAGAGAAGAGGCAAATTTACCTGTTTGGCACATTCAAATATTGTTGGGTCTTTCCATGAACTGTTAGTTGTCTTGGGCATTATCATTCTGTTCTTTTGACAAATCAAATTTTCCATTGCATATGACAGCATCTTAATATTTTCAAAGAGCTTGTTCTTAAAATGTAGTGATGCTATATTTAGAGTGGAAACTTTAATAACTGTTAACTCGATTTAGTTTCATGAACACAATTCTTAGGAAAGGAAAAAAAAAAATTCGTACAGAATTAAATCCCCTTCACAGTAGAGTATGATAATGGGACAAATATTCAAAGCTCTACTTCTGAAACCTAATAGTGTCTCAGTTTCCATATGCAAAATTATATTGATCAGTGAATAAACCTGAGTAAATGAAATTTGAGTAAATCCCAATAGAAGGTTCAAAAAAATATATAAAGAGTAGGGTATGTCTAAACGTGAGGAAATTTTTGCGGTAAAGCAATATTCAGCAGATATGATTTGCTTAATTTTTTAATGCGATGTTCTCTTAAGTTCCGGTTTGGGCTTGCTGTGCATAAAGTGTGTCAAACTTCAGCTACAGACCAGGGGGTGAAGTCGGTCAATTTAATTCCCCAAGATCTAAAGAAGGTCGGTATCATTTCATATAGCCCTGGCAGAGCAGATCATTACCAGGCACAAATCTGTTCGTTACGTGCTGAGGGTTTATAGCAAAATAAATAGACTGTCATCATAAGTTCAGAAAATTGTGTGTTCGACCCACGATAATGTGTAAAGGGCGTTTAATAGAGTTCAGCATTTATTCGTTATCTGTATGCGGACAGAGACGGCAGTCGCGTTATCAGCTTTAAAAAAAAAATTCGGTAGTTCTGGGGGTCACGTGACACCCCTCACACACAGAGGCGCGCGCGCACAAACCCTCACATGCTCTGCAGTGCAGTTTTGATTTTAGTCACAGCAGAAGGCTTAACCACAAGAGATTCCACTGGTTCAAACCAGCGTAAACCAGATTTTTTCAGCCCACAAAGAAACAGATTACCTCTTGTATCAAATTCTGCATGGGGCTGGGGTGGGGGGCAGAATCTTTGTTTCAAAAAAGATGTTGATTATCATAACTCAACATGGTGGCATGGCACAGTTTCATGTCGCCTATGACGGAGCTAGAAACTCGATAAAATGTGAATCGAAAAAATACGAAATCACTACTTTCAGCCTGGTCTAAGCATTGTTAATTTTCAAAAACAGGCCATCTTTTGTTTACTTGAGTGAAAACTCTCAGACTAACTAAAAAAAGAAGAAAAAAAAAGATAAAGATTAAAACCCCTCCCATTACTTAGCTTAGCTACAAATCCGGTGTAAAGCTTGGATGCAGCCATGCAGCACAAACAAGATAGAACGTTTTTTGTTTGGAACCTATTGAAAAAACAAATGGGTAGCATTTTTAAACACTCATTGATTATGGCAGGGTGGCATGCCCAAATGGTCTCCATTGCTGAAGAGTAATTTTAAACTTTGGCCCTTTAAGTATCATAGTCAACTGAAGAATGGTGCCCCCAGAAAGAAAAAAGAAAAAAACTAGCTGTGCGATCAATCCCAGATCAGCTTTTTCTGAGAATTAATGTTTGCCCTTTTTCTCCCATGATGTTCCCATAGCAAAGAGAAAGATTCCGATATATGATAGGCCAGGTATTTTAGTTTAGAATTTTACTTCTTCTATGGAAGAATTGTAACTTTTCCCGTGAAATGATGAGATGATTGACTTACACACTCAGTGGTTGCTGAGATAATAATTGTATTAATTACAAGTAATAACAACTTCATATGTATTTTTGAAAGGTAGAAAAAGTTTCTTTTTCACTAAATGCAGTGTGAGACCTTATGTAATAGATTCTGTACCCTTTTTCTAAGATTCATAACTGGTTTGAAATCTCATTCTTTTGTACTTGAAATACTTTTCAAATAACAAATGAAATAACAGACTAAGCTGGAATGCATATGGTTTTCCTTGAATTGGAGACAAAAATAGTTTTAAGCTTTGAGAGATCTGGGCTATAGTAAACATGATACTTTTAGAAAGACTTATAGTAAGCAGTTCATGGCACGTGTCTCCCAAAGCAATAGTTTAATTTATTGGCCTGCTTATGTCAAGTGTTATAACAGATGTTACAGATATTTGGATGCTTAAAAATTATCAGTTGTAGACCTGAATTGCTGAGGATGCAAGTTTCAGACCTAGAATATGGTTTATAGTCTCATACAACATCATTTCTATTCATTGTAGAAACTGTGGAAAACACCTCAACTCTCCAATATTTGTGGATTAGAATACAATACTGTCACACACACACAGGGAACCAGACATATGGTTATATCCATTTTCTAGTTTCTAAAGAGTAAAACAACTTGTTTTATCTGCAAAGACAATTAACTGTTCTACAGAGAAGAATCAAAATATTATCACGCTAGAGTTTACTAACAGGTAAAGAGTGGCTTGAGGTTTGACTTTGGTGAAAAAAGATTCCAGTACAAATGAGGTTAGAGAGTTCATTGCTTTGAAATGACCTGGTTTTCAAGATGAAGAAAACTGATAAGTGAAAAAACTTCAAAAATTAAAATTAAAACACCTTATGATTACAGTAACCTCTTCAGCAAAACAAAACCCTGGAAATCAACTCTGATATAAACAGTATTGCTAAGGATTGTGAAATATTTTCTTATTTTATGTCCTAAATATTATCTCTCCTGGCATGCTTTATTCCCAATTAAAATAATCTTACTTCCAAAGGTGATCCTGTTATTAGAATGGGTATAAGTATGACATTAAGATACCAGTTTGTTGTTTTAAAATACTTACTGAGACAAAGGCATGCGCTATTAATCATTTTCATTTGGAGGTAAAAATCTGAAAGCAGTTGTCAAGATTCAAAATAGAGAAACATCCTGAAAACTTGTATATACAAAACCTCTTCAGTGGTACATTCTTAGAAGAGAGGAATAGTAAACTTGTTTTCTTTCTTTATAATATAGACTTCTATGAAGTCGTTCCCCTTTATTTCATGATGGTGTCTTAGATGTACTTTAAAAGAGAATTTCACACTATTCTCTTTGTTTAATGTGACAGTGTGAGAAAGTGATCTTTATTCGTTCAAAAAACTCTGCATGTAGTCTATGTTTAGGTTCTTTTAATGTGTTTGTCTGTGATTTTTAAATGCTAAACATGTAAACAGATAAATTGTCAATGTTAATTCTGTATCCTGTCACACAACTGATCTTTCTTTCCTGCCATTTCTTTCCTTTTTATCTTTTTTTTTTTTTTTTGGTGCATTCATGTTGCAGTTGATAAAATTACGTGAAGAGGTGAGTACTTCCTAGCTTGCTTTTTTTTTTTTTTAATTCTGCTTTTCCCTATAAAATTGAGTATCTAAATCTAAAGTAAAACTGTTGGGTTCATTTTTCCAGGAAAATCTGCGCATATTAAAAGCATTGATTATATTGCTAGAAATGTTCTCTGCTATCTTAAAAAAAAAAAAACCAAGTACACCCTAATTATGCTTATCACAGTGATCATTGTTGTTTTCTAGCTTTGGAAGAAAATTCATATTTTAAAGACCAAAAAAGGGAGGAAAAAGAAAGGAATAGCTTGAAGCTATACCCAAATGTAGTTTTCATGTAGACTGACTTCAGTTTTGTTTTGTTTGCCTTGGTTTCTCAAAGAAGTCAACAGGATTAATTTTTTTCCTGACATTCTGAATTTACTGAAACCTGTTTTTAAACTAACTCCTTTCCTTCAACCAAAATTCTTAGTTCAACGTTAGATACCATGAGCCTGTTATCCTTTTGGGGAAACACACGTATGTTATAAATACTCTACTAGTCTATGTACACAGATACCTAAGAATAGCCAAGCCTCTCCTCATTTTTAAACACTCTTTTTTGTAGGAAATAGCACCCAAGTGAGTTCTCATTTTTCTGAGTTTGCTAGCCTGCTTCATAATACAGCTCCAGACTTTTTTTTTTGTAGTTCAGCAAATGTTTATAACAATGTTGATAATTTTATCCCTGTATGCATGAGGGATGTCAAATGATTCTAAATATTTTTTTAAATTAGGCCATACTTATCAAATATGCTCTGCTACTCTTTTCAGAAATAGAGTAGTTATAGTTTTTAATTAGTGAGATTGAATTTAGTTGCTTTTACATTAGGACATAAAATAATGACCTATATTACAATTTTTAAATTGTCTAATTGCTTATAGTAAGCAGAGTACTATGAATTATTTTCAACTTTAGGTTTGTGTTGTTTGAGATTTTTCCTGGAATTTTTTTTTTTAATTGGTATGTCATCATTCTCTAGGTGATATGAGTGCTAATTTAGATGTTTGCAGAGAGTGGTTTTCAACAACTCTTCTGATTTAAGATGCATTCATGATGTCTTTCAGTAGACATATGATGGTATATATTGGTACAATATATATACATATATATTGGTACTATATATACATATATATATATTGATATAATAATATGGTATATTATTACAAAAGTAATAATGATATATAAAATGAAGGGTGAAAACACAAAACCCTCACCTTCCAACCTTTTTGTGTTTTTTTTATCTTCCCTGCATGGAAGCAGATGTATGTATTAAATGAATATTATAAATCATAGTTTTGATGTATAAGATTATTCTTGAGGTGAGTGATATGTCAACATTATTCTTTTGCAAGACAGTCTTCTTGTAGGTATTTGCATATGCTCAGGCTCAGGTGAAAAATTTGAATTTTCAAATATTAATGCAACCAACTAGACTATGAAGAAACTACATGAAGCTCTTGGCCTTGAATTTATCAATGAATATAATTAATAAGCCCTTGTGCCTTAGTACCATCAGCATCATTGACAGAAGATTTAGTTTTAAGCTGAATGGTGTGGACTTAGAAATCTTAATTCTATCAGCTGAAAACATCACATCTGCATTTCTTTTAAAATATGTTTCATCATCATGTTATGGCTTTTAATTCCTTTGCTGTGCCTATAGCAACAGTTTTATCAGTTATGCTTCTGGAATGAATGTTACCAACACTATAACCCGAAGTGGAATTGTACTTGGAAGAATCAGATCACTCAACTAACAGAATTATATACTCTGAAATATTCTCTTAACAGTCTTTGATATGTATGCATCATTGATATTTATAGAATGGGTTACAGTGATGACGCTATTGGTATATGACCTGCTCCGAAGTCATTGTTTCTCAGGCAGGATGCTCAGAGTAATCAAACACTGATTTCTTCCTTGTATCTATCCTAAGAAGACAAACACTCCTCTGCTTCAAAATAGAATGTTTCATACTATTTGGAAACAAAGTATGCCCCATCCAGTCCTCAAGATGCTCTTTTTTCAAGGGGCTCTCTGTTTGGGCTCTGTTCTGGAAAAAGAGCATGCTTGGAATCGGGCTGATAATGCACAGGGAGCTGAACCGGTGTTGGCTGTGCCGAGCTCTCCGTTTGAATCCTGCGTCTCCAGCTCTCCACGTTGCCCAGCTCCTCACACAAGTTGAGCTGTGTCTGAAGCTCCAGCACAGCTTCACTTACCTGCTTTGAAAAGGGCTGAGAAGAGGGTGAGAGAATGAGTTTGGGATGGAGTGTGGGGGCAAGTTGAAAGCATCAGCTGCTACTGTACTGTATTTCCTTTCATTTTCAGAGACCAGGGCAATGTACAACTAAGGGAACAATGTAAATAGCACAGCTGTTACAAGAACTTGATTTTAGCTTGACTTAAGTGAAGAGGTTCCAAAATACAAAGTGAGGTCCTGCTGGAAAGCTGCTGGTAAACTGATAGTCCTCTTGTGTGCAGATTTACTCTGATAAAATTGAACTGTCCTGCAGAAGAGTTACTGACATTATTTAGGAATAGATCCTTTTCGTTTTTTTTTTTTAAATAAAAAAGTTCTGTTAGCAGTTTTGCTTTCCATCACAAAGCCATATACTGGATAAACTAATTTGGCTCCCATTCATGAAATCTCATAAATCATTCTACGTTTAAATACTTTGTTTCCTACGTTTTCATTATTGTATAATTAAACTCTCCATTTTCAGTATTGAACTTTGATTTCTTTAAATCTGCAGTAGCTAAATATTTTCTTTTAGTTTAGGGATTTCACCCAATATGAAAATGAACCAAAATCTTTGATCTGAATTCTGGTTTAAAATTCACATTTATTCTTGATGCCACAATGCTGATATCTTTCTAGAGAATCACCGATTTGAAAAATCAAGTCCTTTGTTAAATTAGAAAACAATATTCAAAGAAGGGAAGAGCAATTCCCACTCCCAAAACCTTCATGTAGTGAGAATTAGGAATAAGAAAGCTTTTCTTATTCCTAATTTTTGACAAGCTGAGTAAAGTGTTAAGTTTTTTTAAAAATAGTCATTAATGCAAAACACATAAAGCTCCCCTTGCTTTTCCTTTTCTCAATTACAGACTTCAGTGATTTTGCATCTTTATGATATATGTTTTCCTTCCTCCCTTTTATTTATTTAGTGCTTTTCTTTTGGCAGAGGGAGGGGCAGTTTTTCTCTTAATTTCTCCACTGTATAGTAGACGACTCTATTAATTACTATAGACTGTTGTTGCAGCTTTCGTGACCTTCACATCAGGTCCTATCTCTCTGTTCTAAATGCATTGTTTTAATGATTCTTCCCCCCACTCCCCCCAGCACTCCCCCCAAAAAAAATTTTTTCAAGGAAAGCTTTGATGTGGCTTTAGCTGCCTCCAACGTCTGGCCGCATCTCAGATGTGTCACCTATGCCGGGAGGGAATAAGGAAATCACGTTTTGAATGGTAATGATAACATACTAATCACTTCCTTTCTTTGAAGATGGAAGCGAGATATTCTGTCAGCATCCCTGGCTGCTAGAGCTTGGAGGCACTGGTCTAGGTGTATTAGCTTAAGTGTGCATGTCAATACAGCTTGCATCTCCAAGATCCATGGGGGCTCATTAGAGCAAGGTGGATCGTTTCGCTCGACAGCCACTCAGATAATATGTGTGGCACCTCCTTTTTTTTTTATTATTAGAAAGCATTTCTTCGATTTTAAATGACATCTGTCAACAACACAAAGTTGGAGTTATGGTTGCATTTTTTTCATTCTTTTTGACCAGATACCAAAACTGATTTGACGGGGTAAAGTACTAATTTATACAAATACATGCGTGCACGTACACATACCGAAATATATAGTTACACATATTTTGGCATTTTTAAGTATCCAGACATACATGCATCAGTACACACATGTGGACACACACACAAACACACACTCCCAAGGGCATGCACATATTGCTATCCATTCACAGCCATGATTAGCTTATAAATGTATTTGTCAGTCTGAATAAGATCTAATGTATGATTGTTATGCTTAAAAAGATCAGGCTCAATGTAGAAAAGAAAGTTTAGAAGCTGAGGATTTGGGGGAAATCTAATTTCCCCCATCAGACATAATATAAAATAATGTATATTATTATTATTATCATTTTAGTTCTTAGTCTAAAACACTGTCGGAAATTCACTTTCAGTATAGTGCCATATATTTGGGAATAAATCCATAATTTCGTACATCTGTGTGCATGAGGGAACATGTGTCTCTTGTTTCTTAGTGGTTGCCCTGAGTGGTCTTAGAACTAGAATTGCTGTTTAGTATTCTGTTTTAGTAGCATATGTTGTTCTATATGGCATCTTGCTGCACATTCAAAATTAAGGGGCATTCTTTAAGAATAAAATTTTCGTTTAAAAATTCTTTAGGAATCAAAGGAACTAGTGAGTTGTTTTTTTTCCTGATTGCATTTTATAAAAAAATAAATACAAAATAGGGATCATCGATCCATGCAAATAACTCATAAAGCTACTTCTGCAACAGGAAAGATCCAGTTTGTTCTGGTCTTCATACATTTCTCAGTGTTTTGGCGTAAGATTCATTGTGGCCACGTACAACGTGAGTCTGCCTTTTAAAACAAAACAAAAAATGGATGGTCCTTACACAATTGATTGATTGAAAATCGGTTCATTGTAGTGGTTTGTATAAAGGAAGATTTGCTAAAAATTATCTATAATGGATTGTGATCCGCCCTCCCCCCGAAATGTTAGGGCATACAACGGCATTATTTTTTTAAGGCAAAAAAAGAACATTGTAGACAGTCGTCTGATTTTTTTTCCCTTTTTCTTTTTCAGAGGGCACATCTGCTCGATAACACAGAGAGGCTGGAAAGGTCATCTCGGAGACTAGAGGCTGGATACCAAATAGCAGTGGAAACCGGTAAGAATTCTGAGAGTGAGCAAATTGTCTTGCTTATGCACAGCAGTCTTCACAACACATGACATTTCAGGGAAACTTCAAAGGAGTAGCAGAGACAGCAGCCCGAGATGTGGTTTACATATTGGGGAGACAATTGGGAGCTTATTTGCGCTTATCTTTTTTCAAGTTAAAAGGCATGACATCTACTGAAAACAGTTCCTGAGGTTTAAAAGTATACATCTGAAAAGAGATGGAATACTTTGTCTAAATTCTACATTTGTCTTAATATGTGGTTACATGTTGTCAGTTTACCCACCTGCAATGATGGCTAGCACACAGTGCTGTCTCCAGTTGTTTGCTCCTTTGCGATTATTCACATATGTAAAAATTAACATTTTAATCAGTCTAAATGATGTGAACAAGGGCAAAGAAGTACCAGCCCCGAGTTTACAGTACTTGTTTGTCCTGGTGGAAATGATTAGGAAGTCATTAGGAAATGATTCCTAATGGTCCCGTTTTGTTTTTATTGTTTTTTCAAATCATGAGCAGAGCCTGTAATCAGACATGGAGAAAAAGAAAGTCATGGTAATGGTACTGTAAGTGTTAGTTAATACTGTCCAAACTTTTGGTTTGAATTAACACTAGTTATTAATTTCAGAAAACATAGCCCTAATCTAGGATGAGTTTACTTAAAACAGACATGCTTTTGCATTATTAATGTTTCAGGTAATGAATGTTTGTTTTTACCTACTAAGTAAATATCCATTAACCTCTTTTTAGTTAGCAGTCTCTCATTATTCAGCTATTTTGCAAAGTTTAGATTATATAGGATCTAGTTTATGTATTTTTGGGTAGCTCTTACCTAGTATATGAACAGCAAAAAAGGTGGTTGACAACATTTCCATTGATTTTTTTTTTTTTAAAGTTTAGTGTTACAAAAAAAATATTCATTTTGTAAGAGCAAGTATAGTGAAAATGATTCCAAATGATTTCTTTTATGAATGGCCAGTGTTCTCCCTTGCCCCTAATTCATGGCTATGTTATATTGGCTTACTTACATGATGAATTCTAAGAAATCAGGTAGAATGAACACAAATGACATTGGCATTATAGTAATGGTGAGAAAACTGAAGAAAACCATCAACCCTCCCAGATTTTTTAATAGTATGGGCAGCCCTTCTTTCTGAGGTTACTGATAGATTGGCTCTCTGCCCTGATTGGAATAAAAGCTAGTTCTCGTTTATTCTTTTAGTCCTTGGGCTTACCTTAAGAAGTGACTCGACTGTCTTTGCAAAGAATGCTAATAATGAGAAGTGCCCTGAACATGTGGTCAAAGGACCAGCCTTGGGTTCAAGCTCTTGTTTGTGTGACCTGAAGCAAGTCATGGGCTTCCCAGGTGGCTCAGTGGCAGAGAATCAGCCTGCCAATGCAGGAGAGCCAGGAGATGTGAATACAATTCCTGGGTTGGGAAGATCTTCTAGAGGAGGAAATGGCAACCCCAGCTAGTATTCTTGCTTGAAAAATTCCATGGACAGAGGAGCCTGGCACACTACAGTCCATGGGGTTGCAAAGGGTCAGACACGACTGAGCAACTAAGCACAAGCAAATCACATAACCTCTCTGAGTCTGTTTCTTGTTCAATAAAAGGGAAATTATATTGCCTGTCTCAGAATATTCCTAAGAAATGATGGCTTAAGTTAAAATGTGTTATATACCATAAAACACTATATAACTATTATTAGTAATGTGTGGTCATTTGATAGATATATAGGTATTTACCTTTCATAGAAAAAAGGTATTTGATAAAAATTTGTATTAAAGGAGTTTCTAAAAAGGAGAATGTGTCACTATACCTGTTGAACATTAAAGGATCTTCTTTGTCAAAGCATCCTATTGGTGAGTTTCTTTCCAGACGGGACTGGGTTGGGTTGAGGATGTTCTTGCTATGACACTGATCACAGGGCTTGATTTGGCTGATTGGACTGCCTTTTCTCTCCCACAACACCTTTTATGTAGCTCCCTCCCAAAGCTGAAGAATATAATCAAAGAAGGTCACAGATACTGGAGGGTCATGCATTGATCAAGGTTATAAGATTGAGATTTGATAGTTAACTCCTTTTGGTGAGTGCTGTAACATTAAACTATCAGTATAACCAGCATGGAAAATGCTTCTTTAAGATTGTCCTGCAAACCAACCTCAGTGCCCTTGTATTTTTTTAGTAGAATACAGTGGTAAATAAATTGTTTATGTCTCTGTGTGTGTGTGTGTAAAAGTTGCTTAGTTGTATCCGACTCTTTGTGACTCCCATGGACTATAACCCATCAGGCTCCTCTGTCCATAGAATTCTCCAGGCAAGAATACTGGAGTGGGTAGCCAGTTCCCTTCTCCAGGACTGCCTGACCCAGATTCTTTGTTGTCTGAGGGTCCCCTGCATTACAGGCAGATTCCTTATTGTCTGAGCCACCAGGGAAGTCCCAAATTAACGACAAACTTTTATAAAAGTAGACATTTACATGTTATATAATATATATATATATATAAACTTGGGAACTTCTTACAGACTGTAAAATCAAGTCTAGGAGAGGGGATAAAGGTGGGCTTTGTGTAGTTAAACACAGATGTGGCACACACCTAGACGGAAGTCATCATGATAATTCATTTCCTTGGATGAATGTGAAAGTGGATGAAGAAATGAGAAAGGAGGCACGAAACATTTTTCCTGCCCTTCTTCCTGTCTGTGGGAAGTGGGGAAAGTAATTATGGTGGTTTCCATGTTGCTTCTACTTTTGTTGCTTCACTGCCGTCCCTCAGCCTGGGCATGTCCATCAGTCAGTCAACAGCTCTGTGTTTTGATTGTTTTGTAAACTTACTACACTGATCATTTTGTTACAGTATCAGTTGAAGAATAGTATCTTTCAAAAGGGAAAACTTTTAGCACTTATCGGTTTCTTCTTCTAAAAGACTGTGAAATGCAACAAGGCATAGTTATGGAAGAGCTACGATGACTTTTGAAACAGTATGAAAGAGCTTAATGATTTGCAAGTATTAGTCTGAGAATTGGTCCTAGACCACAACAAGAGTTTTCATCAGTCCACAGTAAAACGAAGGGGGAAAAGTACAAATTCGTGATTTTCTTACAAACAAATGTTATTAAAGAACTACACATTTTCTCAGATCATGTTTTTCCTATTTGGGGTGATAAAGGATAGTTTTATGATGTGATAGAAATAGTAGGTAGACATCATATCTATCTATCTATATATATTTTTTCTCTACCTAGAAAATGAACAAAGCTGGCAACCCTGTTGGGCCCTTTGAAATGTTTTTTAAAATTGGGGTCTCCTGCATTGCAGGAGGATTCTTTACCAACTGAGCTATCAGGGAAGCCCTGCTTAGTCACAACATCTAGGAATTATTGTCTAATGTACTGAATTGGAGAAAGTGACAACAATCCCATTCTCTGGCCCCACTGTTAATCAGCTGTGTGACTTTGAAGAATTCTTAGCTTCTATGTACATGTTCTTTTACTTGTCAAATGGAAACCTGATATCAGATTCGATATACCCTATATGTATATCTTATATTCCATAAGGTTATTATAAAGTTAAAATGAGGTCATATATGTTCAAGTGCTTAGAAAGCAAATAGGGCTCTGGAAAAGTCATCATTTTTATGTTATCATCAGCATAAGTGGTTATCTCTGAAAATTGTTGGCAAAAGATTTCAGCAAAAATCTATAAACTTTTCTTGAAGACCTTTATTGGCAAATATCATTTTAAAAGTTTTTTTATTATATATATGTGTGTGTGGAATAGAATAGAAAGCATATTATTTTGACCTCTAGCTTCTTCCTAGTAAATAATAAAATCCATCTGCTAAAATTCTTGAGTCATTTGTGACATTTTTTAAAGTTATTTTGTCAAATTGGCAGTTACTGTTGCTTTAATAATAGCTACTGAACAGAGGACTCATGTCCTGCATGTACTTGGTCTAAGCAAAAGTACATGATTATATCTAAGTGCTATTTACACCTTGATATTTATTGAGTTTAGTACCAAACAAGTTTCTTTCATGGCTTTCTTTCTACTTGAGAAAATTGGTGAGGTTACAAATTATTTGAACAGCTCCATTTAGAAATGAAGAGAGAGAGGAAAGAATGTTTGACATCGAACTAAAGAGCGGGTGCTTGGACATCTCAAGCTCAGACTGACATCAACAGGGACAATTATCAGATTCATTAGAAGACTTCCTCGGGAGTGACTGTCAAAGACCAAACACTCTGATAGTTGTATGAGCCATTGGCATGATCCAGTTTAACATTTCTTATGAGTTCTTGTCCCAGAATCTGAATAAAAAGTGGCTCTTCCTTTTTTCATCTACTATTAATAGTTAAGTATGACTCTTAGCTATGAAGATACCTATTATATTTGAAGTCAGGGCATTAGTATTTAAAACTATGGGTCACCTGCCATTAATGGTGAAATTATGATTATTTTTTTAATTAAATACCCTAGAATTACAATAGACACAAAACTAATGGAAACTGTACAATTAAGAAATAGGCTGAAAGAAATTATGCAAGGGCAGAAATGCAAGGTTCATTCTCTTCTTTCAGTATGTAAACACATAGTTTAACGCATTTTCCCAGCCTATACCCTAAATGGCAGTGCATCTCTGGAACCAGATATACTCTTCATGTCTTTGAAGACTGATCTGCACCATTTACCAGCCTTGCTTCTGCTGTCCAGTACCCAAACCTTAAGGTCTGCACCCTTTCTCTCAGTCAACACTTCAAGCCACCCAGCTCTGATGTCTCATTTGGTCAGTCATCTCTCTACAGCAGGATGCTGTTCTTCTGCCAGCCTTCCTGCTACGAAGGTGGTCCATGCTTCCCTAAGGGCCCTACAGGTTCCCCACCCTGGACTAGTGACTGGGCATATGTAGAAATAATACAGTTGTTCATTGAACACTTAATATAAGCCACATGCTGTTCTCAGTACTCTGTATTTATTAGCTCTTTAATCCTTACCACAACTCTATGCAGTAAATACTGTTTTCTCACTTTACAGATGAGGAAACAAGATCCAGAGAGATTAAGTTATTTGCCCACACTTATGGAAATAGTACAACCAGACTATGATTCCATGTCTTCACCAGTAAACCACACTGAAAAATGAATGGGCCCCACAGATCTAAATTTTCAAAGTGACCTATTGTGGTTAGAATATGTCATGTTCTCACATCTGTTAAATTCCTTTTTACATAATTCATTCAAAAACTAACTATTGAGTACTGTGTGGTATGTGCTGAGGATACAGTAGTAAGTAAGGCTGCCAATGTCCCTGTTCTCAGGTTGCTGGACAGGAAGGGGCAGGGAGCAGGATGAAACAGA
The DNA here is from genome assembly GCF_049115385.1 of Moschus berezovskii. Classification (NCBI taxonomy): domain Eukaryota; kingdom Metazoa; phylum Chordata; class Mammalia; order Artiodactyla; family Moschidae; genus Moschus; species Moschus berezovskii. Next base: position 78,728,907 of record NC_142471.1, read on the forward strand.
CATTTTTTAAAATTGATAAATAAATGGACAAGATCATTTCTGATGGTGGCAAAGTGAAAAGTGGGGTGTGAAAGAATATCTAGTGAAGTCTATCTTAGATTAGCTAGTCATGAAAGACCTCCCAGCGAAGTGCCTTGTTAGCTGAATCTTGGACTGCACAAAGATGCCACCAGCAAGGAGATTTGGAGCCAGTGATTCCAAGAAGACAATGTCAGCACAATGGCTCTGAAATGAGAAGGTGTTTGAGGTATTCAGGCAACAGAAAGAAGATTAGTATGGCTGGAGCAAAGTGAGCATTGGGTGTGGTACACAATTAAGTTAGAGCCACATAGGGTGCAGATTCTTTGGGGCCCCAAGGCCTGGAAAGTGTCTGAATTTGCCTCATAGAGTGTGATGCTATTGGAGAGCTCTCCGCGGGCAAATGGCCTGATCTGAATTAGAGAGGACAAGAACTGTAAGGGTGCAGTGGCAGGGGAATGGATACAAGGAGGCATTTCAGAGGCGTATTACGATAATCCAAGATTTGGTCCTTATACTAGTTTAAATGAATGGAGAGATGGTGAAGATGCAGGAGAAATTATAAGCCTTATTAAAGGGCATTCAGGAGCAAGGAGCTTAGAATTTGTCATTTATTTCTAGATTCTTCCTTAAGGATATCCCCCCAAAAAATGGGAACTTATTAGCCCGTGTACCTGGTCGGGCTTTACACAGACAATGGCCAGTCCATCAGACTGGTGGTCATGGACACTTGTGATTATAAGTCTGAGCTTAAAACCAAGTTTATGATAACATTTTATCTGAGGAATAAAAATGATGGCACCTATTTTCTAGGGTTTGTAAGAGGCATAATAAAAATAATGTAGAGAGATTTTGTGAATTGCCTCACAAAAGTGTGCTTTTTTTTTTTTTCCTAGAAATCTTCAGTTCAGGTGGGTTTTGAGTATAAACATACATAGTCACTTTGCTTCATTTTGTGTCAGTCTAACGAGGAAATGCGGAGAAGGCAATGGCAAGCCACTCCAGTACTCTTGCCTAGAAAATCCCATGGATGGAGCAGCCTGGTAGGCTGCAGTCCGTGGGGTCGCTAAGGGTCGGACGCGACTGAGCGACTTCACTTTCACTTTTCACTTTCACACATTGGAGAAGGAAACGGCAACCCACTCCAGTGTTCTTGCCTGGAGAATCCCAGGGACGGGGGAGCCTGTTGGGCTTCCGTCTATGGGGTCACACAGAGTCGGACACAACTGAAGTGACTTAGCAGCAGCAGCAACGAGGAAATGGGTTCATTTCATGCTATCCAAAGAGGGGCTTGGGACTGGCAGCATCAATATCCTCTGGCTGTTAGTTGATAATGTAGCATCTTGAGTCCCCTCAGATCTACTGGATCAGAATCCGCATTTAAACAGTCAGCAGTGATGCCTGTACACATTAAAGTTGAGTTAGAAGTCCAGTTTTCAGTGTTAGTTTTTAGTCTGTGTCTGTTTAAACTGGGTAAGTCATCTCACTGAATCTCATTTCCTTGTGGATGTATGTATTACTACACTCATGTACAAAAATTTAGGCAAGTAGCTTGTATTGTTAATACCTACACTCGTGAAATACAGGTAATAAATATGATTGTATCTGTTAATATTGTTGATATTAGATGTGAAGGTTGATTGTCTTATAGAGGAGCTGTAATAATTGTTAAAAAGCAGAGACATTACTTTGCCAACAAAGGTCCGTCTAGTCAAGGCTATGGTTTTTCCCGTGGTCATGTATGGATGTGAGAGTTGGACTGTGAAGAAGGCTGATGGCCGAAGAAGTGATGCTTTTGAACTGTGGTATTGGAGAAGACTCTTGAGAATCCCTTGTACTGCAAGGAGATCCAACCAGTCCATTCTAAAGGAGATCAATCCTGGGTGTTCATTGGAAGGACTGATGCTAAAGCTGAAACTGCAATACTTTGGCCACCTCATGCGATGAGTTGACTCACTGGAAAAGACTCTGATGCTGGGAAAGGTTGGGGGCAGGAGGAGAAGGGGATGACAGAGAATGAGATGGCTGGATGGCATCACCGACTCGATGGACATGAGTTTGAGTGAACTCCGGGAGTTGGTGATGGACAGGGAGGCCTGGCGTGCTGTGATTCATGGGGTCGCGGAGAGTCAGACACGACTGAGTGACTGAACTGAACTGAACTGAACTGAATAATTATTTATCTTACCTTATTTAGAAAAATGTGAGTAGGGAATACTTGGCAATTAGAATAGCTAGTAACCTATCCAGTAACGTTAAAAGGACTACATTATACCACTTTGTTTTTCTCAAAATACATTTTCCTCTATATTGAACACCACTTAACATTCTTTTTTGAAAATGGCATATTTTTCACAACTTCTTGTGTATCTTGTTTTACTAGGGAAGTGCAAAGGTGAATTTTCACTAATTTTATGTATTTATAAGTTAGTTTCATAAAGGAAATGTCTACCCAAGTCTTGTATGTTATAGGATTAAAACAGAAAATTCCTCCATTTCTATCTGAGAGTTTCCTTAGCAGCCCCATTTCCTTCCTATAAAGATTTTCTCTCTCTCACTTATGTGTGATTGTGTGTGTTCATGTGTGATTGTGTGTATGTGTATAAAAGAAGTCCTGTCATCTAGTTAAGGAATATATTCATCACCTCACATATTTATCTCCCCCCCACCCTTTGGTGAAAACATTTAAGTTCTACTCTGTTAGCAAATTTCCATTATACAATACAGTGTTATCAACTGTAGTCTTTGTGTTTTACAGTAGATCCTCAGACCTTATTCATCTGGAAGTTTGTGCGTTTTTACCAAACTTTTTACCCCGATGTGTACTTTTTTGATTAAAAAATACGGATTTTACTTCAATTTTAATATTTCAATACTGTGTTATAGTTACCCAATTTTAAGCTGCAGATACTATTCATTTTAGGCATATAACTTCACAGGCCTATTTTATATATGTCCAGGTTATTTTTGCCTTAAATGATTATTTCATCAAAATCTTTATTCATTTGACCAAATAGAGTTAGTCAGAGAAACATACGGAATACTTTTTCTTCTGAAAAACAAATCTTAAAATAACAGCATTTTTATGAGAGTTAGATAATTTATGTACACCACTGTTTATTTTTCTTTGTGTCTTTTTTCAGGAGTTCATACAGGAAAAGCAATCAATAGTGGTATCAACTTACATTAAAAAAAAAATCAAACAACATGTTTCATGTTCAGTACTTATTTAGGGAATCTGAACAAATAAATGCTTTTAAGATATGAAGTGCCTTCCTTTATATCTTTAATTGTCTCAAAATCTTGGCTGAACTATTGACTGAATTTACCAGAGCCTTTCATGTAGTTATATGGGGATTATAGAGCATTATACTGTGTCTTTATCATGTTCTAACTTTTGGCTCTTGATAAAATATTCTTATTTTAATCAACTCACTAAAGCGGAGATATTAATTTGCCAGCAAAGGTCTGTCTAGTCAAGGCTATGGTTTTTCCAGTGGTCATGTATGGATGTGAGAGTTGGACTGTGAAGAAAGCTGAGCGCCGAAGAATTGATGCTTTTGAACTGTGGTGCTGGAGAAGACTCTTGAGAGTCCCTTGGACTGCAGGGAACCCAACCAGTCCATTCTAAAGGAGATCAATCCTGGGTGTTCATTGGAAGGACTGATGCTGAGGCTGAAACTCCAATACTTTGGCCACCTCATGCGAAGAGTTGACTCATTGGAAAAACCCTGATGCTGGGAGGGATTGGGGGCAGGAGGAGAAGGGGACGACAGAGGATGAGATAGCTGGATGGCATCACCAACTCGATGCACATGAGTTTGGGTGAACTCTGGGAGTTGGTGATGGACAGGGAGGCCTGGCGTGCTGCGATTCATGGGGTCACAAAAGAGTCGGACACGACGGAGTGAGTGAACTGAACTGAACTGATGGAACCTACTTAAGAAATTTAAGTCAGGTTAGGGGTATATATTGAGACCAAATTTTTACCAAACCAAAAATCAGTCATTTTCTTTATTTTTTCAAGAGTTTCTTCCATATCTACTGACATTTTCTTATTCTTCTACCTCCTCCTCATTATTATTAATCATTTTTTCTCCTCATCTTCCCTTTTCTCCTGTTTCCCCCTCATCTTCTTCTTCAAGAAGTATTTTGAGTGTTTACCATGCCACTGCTGCTGCTGCTGCTAAGTCGCTTCAGTCGTGTCCAACTCTATGCGACCCCATAGATGGCAGCCCACCAGGCTCCGCCGTCCCTGGGATTCTCCAGGCAAGAACACTGGAATTGGTTGCCATTTCCTTCTCCAATGCGTGAAAGTGAAAAGCGAAAGTGGAGTTGCTCAGTCGTGTCCGACTCGTTGTGACCACATGGACTGCAGCCTACTAGGCTCCTCCGTCCATTCCAGGCGAGAGTACTGGAGTGGGTTGCCATTGCCTTCTCCAGTTTGCTATGCTAGGTGCCGTGTAATAATTTGATTCAGGAATATCAATCCTTGAATGTATTATCATCTTCAGAAAAGATTAACGGTTAAAACAATGCAAGATAATAAAATATAATGCCTAAAACTACTTTCAAAATTAGAAGCCAGCTTGGAACTGAGCTAACATCTCAAGAAACATTAAAAAAGTTGTTGGTTCCCACCCGCACTCCATTTGCTGATAAGTCATTTATAAGATTCCGCAGGACATAGACACAAAATGTGTTAACTGTATATTTCTTGCTCTTAGAACTGTTGTGAGTCAGTACAAAAATAAATTTCTGATTCTGTACTGTTAGTGAGAGTGGTGCAATATTATATGAAAGAAGGCAAATGTTGTATTTCATTTTATTCAACAAGTTTTCCTTGAATTCTACTGAGTGTCAGGCACTTCAGAGATGCCAAGCTAGAAAGACAAGATAGCCCCATCTTAGTTCATCTGAGTAGAGAATGTTCTGTCTTTAAACACCAATTCAGATTTCTAATGTTAAGTAATTTTGTTCAACACAGATTGGAATTCAGAAAGGCACTACAATGTCCAAACCAGTGCAGAAATAACAAGTTAACATTTGGTGGTGGTCTATAACATAGGAAGAGAAAATGGGATTATTACAGAACATGGGATTATACAATTTGCTTGATATTAACCATCTCTTTTATACAGCCATATATATTTTGGAGAAAACATTTTTCTTTAGAAATTAAACTTTCTGACAGAAAAAGTTATCTCTAGAAAATTTTTTTTTAATTTGGTACAAAGCACAATGCCATAAACATTAACAGTTAAAATTTCACCAAATGAAAAAAATACTATAGAATACACAGTTGCAAAAAGCTACATTAAGTTATTTTACAACTGTCTCAAGCTGCAAAAAGAAAAAATACCCAATGCCATACCTAAGTTATCCCTCTCTCAAAATAATGCCATTTGTATTATAAACCATGAGCTCCCCATCAAAAGACGGGAGCTGCTTTTGTTAATTCATGTATATATATATATGACTGTATCACTTTGCTGTACACCTGAAACAAACACAACACTATAAATAAAATATAGTACAATATAAAATAAAAATAAGTAACAGATCTTTGGGGCTTTACACTGAGTTAGAGTTCCTATCAGAGGGATAACAGCACCACAGCCACGCTGAATCCTCATGAAGGAGGCACACGAATGACTGGGTTACAAGAGTTACAGGAATGAGAGCTGCTCATTTCCCAGAAACCACAGCTCACAGAAAACCAACAAAGGCACGAGATACAGACCATTCACTTATGAATGTGTAACACTCAAGAAAGTCCACATCATTCCTACAACATGTCGAAAGTGCCTCAGAACTCACACAATACCAACTTTCTCATGGTTCTGGTTAAATTACATATACCAGTTTATAACAAATGGCAAAATCTGTAACTCTGTTCAAAGTTTTAAAAGATTACTTAAGAATAGTTTCTTGTATTTCTATGCCACCTTTATAGTTCTGTTTTCTCATTTCTTAATTAGTAAATTCAGCGTGCAGGTTCTATCCCAGGCTAATTTATACACTTCCGGAAGGAATGGCCTCTTAAATCCACAGAGTGTTGAGGTGGGGAGCCCCCAACCACATCAGATTCATTTCACATATGATAATATACATGTTTCAATCCATTCTCCCAAATTATCCCACCCTCGCCCTCTCCACAGAGTCCAAAAGACTGCTCCACACATCCAAGTCTCTGCTGTTGTCTCGTATACAGGGTTATCGTTATCCTCTTGCTATATTCCATATATATGTGTTAATATACTGTACTGGTGTTTTTGTTTCTGGCTTACTTCACTTTGTATAATAGTCTATATTAACCGTCTCTTATATACAGCCATATATATTTTGGAGAAAAGATTTTTCTTTAGAAATATTAAACTTTCTGACAGAAAAAGTTATCTCTAGAAAATGTTTTTCTATTCATCATTTTGAGTGATAGACTAAGTGGTTGTATTTTCAGAAGCTTAAAGCTATCTCTTCTAGAATAGGTTTTTTTTTTTTAATGCTGAGAAGAATTACTTGACCACATCCAATGGTTATTTTTATTCTACCCAGTGGTAAAAGAATCATTTTAATGTGTAGTTATCACTTACTTTATAATTACAACCCTATTAAAGTCTTACCTCTCAAAAAGCTGTGGTTCTGCTCTGAAAAGAACAGAGGAGGTTGTCATTTGGGGTGAAGCTCTTAAAGTGTATTTTCAAGTTGTGCTTAAATTTACTTTGTGAGGTTCCCTAAGATACTGGTGTGCTCCATAGTGGTAAGAAAAGGATGTCATTTAAACCCTATTTGGAGAACCTTCTCCTTAGGTGGTCCAGGGGCATTCATGGGGTTCATTTTTAATCCATTAAAAAGTATTATACTCATTTTTAAAGGTTTCTTACCCCATAAAGCCTATCACTTCTCCAGTTGGTTTGTAAGATACACGTGAAGCCATTCTTATTCTGTTGCATCTCTGTGAGTTGAGAAAAGAACGACGACCAAAGCAGGTCGCTAAAACGCCAATTTACTTTCAAATATTACAGTGAAGGACGGTTAAGCTTATGACCTTGTTGCACTGTGCTTATATAACTTTCCTTGGGATTTTTTTTTTTTTTAATCAGGTTTATTTTCCCTTTGAGTCTGACTTCTAGTGCCCAGAAGTTTTCTTTTCAGCGGTGTTTATATATTTAACAGAATTTTCTGAGGTGGGTGCTACAGAAATTTCACAGCATGGGTTCACATTGGACTAAGACTTTGTATATGACTTATATCAAGTGGAAAACTTGATGGGCATAAGCTTTAAAAATGGCTTTTTTTGTGTGCTCTATATTTGAAGCTTTCGTCTGTATTTCCTGTTGGGCTACAGTGTTTTCCAACGTTGCCTTAAGAGAACAAAGTCAACATTAAAAAATAATTTTTTTATTGAAGAATATGTTTTTCCAAGTAAAGTCGTTATCAAAGAGACTGTCATGGTGGGTCATCATTCATGTGTGGCACTATGTTGCCCTTTTGCATCTTGAGATATAAATTCTAAGTCATAGTTAAATAAATATCTATTTATTTAGAGATAGAAATAAACCACCCTAAAGCCAGACAAGGAAAAAAAAACTTTTTGAAGACTATTCCTTTTGGAGGAAAAATAAGCTTGTTGTTGGCTAATCCTAACATTGTCCTCTGTGTGGTAATCATATCATAATCAATTGTCTAATGTCCTGTACCGCATTAAAAGGTTATTTTTGTCTATATAAAATACACCTTTTAAGTTGAGGTCATTGTCTTGATTTCCGTTTTCAATGCTATTTGTGACACATGGCCCTTGAAGTGATCACAGTGGAGCCCTCACATTTATTCCAAAAACAATTATTAAGCCCTAAGAAATTAGTTAGGGTTCGTTAGACCTGGTGGGCTAAGGCGATCTCTGAAATAGCAAGAAAAATGCTGCCTTAAATTAATAGTATTAGTAAGAAATGCATTTGGGAGTCAGGTAGGGAAGGTAATCAACCCACCTTAAAGGAAAAATAGATTTTGTATAATTCAAGAAGGAATTTAGACCCTGACCCAATCCTTGACATTTAGAATATAAAGGTCCTTTATAAGCTGGTATTATATTGGCAAAATATCTGTTTGGAAAATCAGTCAGTTCAGTTCAGTCGCTCAGTCGTGTCCGAATCTCCGCGACCCCATGAATCACAGTACGCCAGGCCTCCCTGTCCATCACCAACTCCCGGAGTTCACTCAAACTCATGTCCACAGAGTCGGTGATGCCATCCAGCCATCTCATTCTCTGTCGTCCCCTTCTCCTCCCACCCCCAACCTTTCCCAGCATCAGAGTCTTTTCCAGTGAGTAGTTATAAATCCCCATAATAAGTATAATTAGTGTTTTCAAAGAAGGGTGGGGGAAGGAAATAAGTCTATTTCATAGTGTCAGGGAAAGGCTCAGAATAGATGAGCCATATAGAATAAATACAGGGTGAGCTACGGAAGTGGGAAAGCCATGAGCAAAGTGGGTAAGTCATTGGTATGAGTACGTGGCTTATGAGAATTTCCAGAGTGTGTCATATGGCATATCTAACATTCATCTTAGTTATTAAGTATACTTGAAAGTGATAACATTTATTTTAAAAACATTTCCCTCAGATTTTTTTTAATTTCAGAATAACCTCTCTTAATTCATCTGTCCATTTGCATAGTTAAATGTGTAATTATTTTACATAACGCATTGTAGAGGTTTTTAATGCTTTAAATGATAGTCTTTGGTAATTTCCACCCTTGCATTATGTGCTAAAAATAATAATGCTAATATCAGGAATAACGTTGTATAATCTGCTTTGAAATTTTTAAACAACTTTTTTACGTCTTTTTACATCCATTACATCATTGTATCAATCAGTGCATTAACTTATCCAAAATGGGATTGCTTGTTTAAATTAGGTAGACCAATCCCCTGAATACCACCCTAAATGCCATCAATTTTATTGAACCAGAATGGCTATTACATTTTATTTGGTTTAACATTTTCCTCTTCCTCATTAGTACATCTGTGAATTAGGTATAATGTTCAGTGCTCTGTGCAAACCTGTTGGTGATTAGAATATGTTATTTAAACAAACAAAACTCTGTCATAACCGGCTACACAAACTTAAAGGATTTACCAATTTTTCTCACCGGTGAAACGCGTAGGACTTCTACAGTGTCATCCAAATTTTTCACGTAGCTGAGTTAAAGAGATTAACTGGAGTGACTTTGTTAATATAAAAAGAAAACTTTTTTTTTCAAACACTATGACTCTAAAAGGTAAGCATGAAGATGGACCAGATATCTTATTGCCTCTCTGGTATTGCCAGCTGTGAATTTTCTTACTGTAATGAATCCCCTCATTTTTATTGCTGTGTGCAGGGTACAGTGCTTCATTTTTCTTCCTACTTGGATTTTGTGTAGAATGCACACCCCATATAGTTCTTTAAATTCACACAGTTGTGCAAACAAGTCAGTCATTCTGTTCTCTCCTTTGTTAACTGTCAGCCTTGTGGAGCAAAAGTTCTTTCATGCCCTCCGTGAGTTGCTGAACTCTACTCAAATTAAACACCATAAGAGTATCAGCAGGTTACAAAGGTGGAGCGGATCTTTCTCTTTGGCATTTTTGTGTAACGTTGTCTTGATCTGGAAGATACTAACAAATTTGAAATAATGAAATAATCATCTCACACCCACCCCTTGTAAATTGGAACTTTGCGTCTACCATGTAAAGAGTAGGAAGAACAGATGTGTAATTTTGCTGTCCTTTGAGAATTCAAAAAAAAAGTTACCTGTATAAAATGCATAGGGATTGTATTTTTAATCCAAGTACCAAGTTGGATCACCTGTCTTCCACCTGCGGTGAAGCAAAATGAAATGTTCGTGGAGCTTTGTAACTAGAGAGACCCAGGTTCAAGCCTTGGTTCTACCACTTAATAACTGGGAAACCTTGGGCAAGTTCCTTCGCCTCTCCATGTCTTGATTTTCTAATATATGAAAGTGTTTGCAGGTCTTCTCTGTGGAGGTTGTTTTAAGACTTACACATGTTGTCTGTGGCAGGTGCTCAATAAAGGTTAGTAGCTGCTATGACACATAAACCTCAAATTCCCAGTGGCTTTATGTACATGCATGCTAAGTTGCTTCAGTCTTGTCCAGCTGCTTGTGACCCTATGGACTGTAGCCCACCAGGCTCCTTTGTCCACGGGATTCTCCACGCAAGAATACTGGATGGGTTGCCATTTCCTTCTCCAGGGGATCTTGCTGGCCCAGGGATCGAACCTGCATCTCCTGTGGCTCCTACGTTGCCGGTGGATTCTTTACTGCTGAGGCATAGGAGAAACTTGATGTGGTGGAGATTATCTCCACACTGGGAATAGATGGGGCAGTTGTTCCTCATGAGCAGACGACCTTCCATGTGGCGAGCCAGAATTCCAGTTCTCTTCCACTTGGCAGCTCTGTCCTGCACCCAGCCTTAGAGGCCTTTACATTTTGCCAGTGACCAAGGCAAAGAGAGAACAGCGAAGGCATGTCTACTTTAAAACACCATAGGAGGCAGGTAACATACTTTAATGCTACATATATTCCACTGGCAAGAACTAGTAGAATGATGTCACCAAATACAAGAGGGCTAAGAAATAGACTTCCAACCGGACAACCACTCTCTCATCATAACATATAATAAAGAAGTGTGCTAAGTCACTTCAGTCATGTCCAACTCTGTGACCCTATGGACTGTAGCCCCGCCAGGCTCCTCTGTCCATGGGATTCTCCAATCAAGAATATTGGAGTGGGTTGCCATTTCCTCCTGTAGGGGAATCTTTCTGATCCAATGATCAAACCCACATCCCATATCTCCATTGGCAGGTGGGTTCTTTACCACTAGCACCACCTGGGAATCCAACCAGACAACCACTTTGTCATCACGGTTTATAGTAAAGAAAGAACAAATATGCATGGGTAATGTATCCTCCTCTGCCATACAGTTTATTCTTTGCCCACTTCACTGCCCCATATCAATCAGTTAAAACCTTGACTTGTAACAGTATAATGGGATGAGATGGAAGAATAGCTGGCTTTTGGGTCAGGTCAGTGATTATAATCTAGTATTTGTGTCAAATGAAACTTTCTTATTTATGTAGACACAGTAAAGAGTCAGTATCGTTTGCTTTCTTTTCTACCAGGCATTTATCTTCATTCACTTCTCAAATTTATATTCCTTAGATCTGTAACAAAAGATAATTCTGCTGTGTGTGTTTTCATCTAAGTGTTGACAGTAGGTACAAGTCAGCAAATTTATTTATCCCATTTCTAAACTATGTGCTTAAAGAACATTGCAAACTGTCGCAACCCAGGGAAACCTAGAGACAGGATAACTATATATAATGTGATATCCTGGATGGGGTCCTGAAGTATTAGATAAAATGCCTAAGGGTGTTAGACAAAAATTCAGGAAATATGAACCAAGTATGGACTTGAGTAAATAGTAATTGTCAATATTGGTTCATTAACTGTGACAAACATACCACGGTAATTCAGTTCAGTTCAGTTGCTCAGTCGTGTCCAGGTCTTTGCGACTCCATGAATCGCAGCACGCCAGGCCTTCCTTCCATCACCAACTCCCAGAGTTCACTGAAACTCATGTCCATCAAGTCAGTGATCCAGCCATCTCATCCTCTGTCGTTCCCTTCTCCTGCCCCCAATCCCTCCCAGCATCAGAGTCTTTTCCAATGAGTCAACTCTTCGCATGAGGTGGCCAAAGTATTGCAGTTTCAGCTTTAGCATCAGTCCTTCCAATGAACACCCAGCACTGATCTCCTTTAAAATGGACTGGTTGGATCTCCTTGCAGTCCAAGGGACTCTCAAGAGTCTTCTCCAACACCACAGTTCAAAAGCATCAATTCTTCGGCGCTCAGCTTTCTTCACAGTCCAACTCTCACATCCATACACAACCAATGGAAAAACCATAGCCTTGACGAGGCGGACCTTGGTTGGCAAAGTAATGTCTCTGCTTTTTAATATGCTGTCTAGGTTGGTCATAACTTTCCTTCCAAGGAGTAAGCGTCTTAATTTCATGGCTGCAATCAGCCTCTGCAGTGATCTTGGAGCCCAAAAAACAAAGTCTGACACTGTTTCCACTGTTTCCCCATCTATTTGCCATGAATTGATGGGACCAGATGCCATGATCTTTGTTTTCTGAATGTTGAGCTAGCTTTAAGCCAACTTTTTCACTCTTCTCTTTCACTTTCATCAAGAGGCTTTTTAGTTCCTCTTCACTTTCTGCCATAAGGGTGGTGTCATCTGCATATCTGAGGTTATTGATCTTTCTCCCGGCAATCTTGATTCCAGCTTGTGCTTCCTCCAGCCCAGCGTTTCTCATTATGTGCTCTGCATATAAGTTAAATAAGCAGGGTTATAAGATGTTAATTATGGGGGGAACTGAGTATTAAGTATGTGAGAGCTCTATCATAAATTTTCTGTAATCTAAAACTGTTCTGAAAAAAGGGTTTTTTAAACAAGTATACTGAAGTCACAGTGTTCTTCATATTTATTGACTACCCATAGTGTAATATCTCATTGTTGCAGACCTGGCCTCAGCCTAACTTTTATATTACTACTGTCAATAATTTGGCCTTTCCAGTAACTGTTAATAATAGGACCTGTGTCTAATTAAAGCATCTTGCCCAGGTTTTGGCACTACTAAATGCTTTAGAAATGTTTCTTTTCTCTCCCTCCCTTGATGTTTCTAGTAAGTCTGAAAAGGAAAGTATGAACTTCTTTTAGGCTACTGAAAAGATCAGGCTAATAAATTACTCAGTTTCATGACTAAGAAATATTAGGTATATATGAGGACATGGTCTCAATGTCCATGTGATTTACCCTCCTTGTGCCATGTTCAAGATGTATAAGAATGCAGAAACCATTTTACTTATTAGAACAATAGTCAATATATTTTTTGATTGTGTAGTCTTAAGAAAACACAACAGGCTGCATCATGATAATGAAAATGCTTCCTAGTTTTTCCTCTTTGAAGTTTCTGAAATGTTGTTGTTTAGTTGCCAAGTCATGTCCAACTTTTTGCAACCCCATGGTCTGTAGGCCACCGGGAATGTTACTATTTAATTATACAATTAAGCATATATTTATAAATATAAAACATATATATGTTTTATACTTAAAACATATATATTATGTATGTTATAAACATATATAAATATAAAACATACACGAAACATAAATATAAAACAATATATTTAAAAGTGACTAAAATGTATTCTTGAAAAATTATGTCACATCATAGTCTCTCAAATATTTTTCATTTACAGAGAGAGATTCCTTATATCAATAGCATGAAGAGGCAAAACACTTGTAAAAACAGTTTTTGCTTATTTTTATTACTCCTATTTAACTGCCCAAATTGTGTAATACTAGGATTTATATCTGAAGGACACAGTCTCTGAAAATTCTATAGTAACAGACTTTTAAATCTCTACATATGTATTTTTAACCTCCTTGGTCTATTTCTTAGGATTATTCTGGTGTTGTAACAATGATTTTTTGATTTCCAAACACAGTTGTACCCATTTCAGCAATATTTATATGTGAAAGGAAGTGGAAGTTCGAATCCAGATTCGTTGACCCTTGAGATCTTATATTGACCTTAGTAGGTATTAACTTTTCAGATCAATAAGAGCTGTTATTGACCTCAAAGAAAAGTCAATATCTGCTTGTTAATTTTTAGCTTGAAAATGTTATACATTTTGTTCTTCATTATTACCCTACTTATATCAGGTTTTTAATGTTTTTTTTAAAAGGTCTTTTTCTGCCAAGAGAGCATCATGTCAAAACATTTCTGTTTTAGTGTTTAAGGAGATAATCACTGGATATGGTCATCATTTTAGGGTTTTTTTTGTTTTTTAGTTTTTTAATGCTTAGTTTTAATGTTTTGTAAAATTACAGCTGTCTAAGAGTCATGCTGTTCAGAAAAGTGATTGTGTTTTATTTAATGTAGTTTTTAACACTTGAAGAACAAGTTTAAATAGTCTGTAGCTCATGGCAAGAATATTCTGACATGTATATATGAGAAATGAAAAGAAAGTTAAATTGGAAATAAGTGGTCTGAAAAGCAATTAATTAATAATGTTTTTTACCTTTCCCATGTATAAATGTAAAAGATCAGTGGAGGCGAATGTTCAGTATGTACTTTTTATGTGGATAAACATTAAAAGCTTTCAGTTAAGGACTTGTGTGGATTTGAATTTTAAAGGCCTGAACTTCTAAAGTTTTATTAAGTGTTTAGGTTATAAGTATTCGTAGAGAAGTAGCTTTTCACATCATCATTGTTTTGTATATTAACATGGAAATGTCAAGTTTTGCATAACTTGAAATGTCTCAGAATTGCCTACTGCTGAAATTCAAATGTCAGAACAATACTTCTGCACATATATGACTCTGATATTTCGGCTCTAAAAACCTCATAAATGATTCAACATCACTTTGGCCTTGTTATGATACAACTTTAAAAACAGGTAGAACAATTTAAATCTGGTTTAGAAAGTGCTAGTCCCATTTAGTCCTGGCCTAAAGCACTAATTTCTCAATCCATTAATGGTCATTAGTCCTTTTTAAAAACTACATAACCATTTTGGTGAAGAATTTGAATTTTAATAAGGATTCTTCCGGTATTTTGCACAGTTGCAAAAATGAAGCTATTTTTTAGCTTATGTTTTAGACTAAAGATTGGCTTATATCTTATCCCAATTTGTGATATTAGTTAATTGTCATGGAGTCCTCAATATGAAAAAGTAAGTAAAAACCTCTATTTTTTCAGGAGATGAAGGTTTCCAGGTCATAAATGATAAAGACTAAATGATCTGTAGAAATTGACCCTGTACTCTTCCAAAGTTTATATGACATCTGTACATTTAAAATTGTAAACTTTAGAGCTGAAATGGGCCTTAGATGACAAACCTGATTCTGTCATTCTAGGCAGAAAACTGTATTTTGACATCCAGTTCCTATCTGTTGCTACTTGGTTTAATGTTTTTTAATTTAAACATCTCAAATATTG
This sequence comes from Moschus berezovskii, assembly GCF_049115385.1. Lineage (NCBI taxonomy): Eukaryota > Metazoa > Chordata > Mammalia > Artiodactyla > Moschidae > Moschus > Moschus berezovskii. Next base: position 78,743,989 of record NC_142471.1, read on the forward strand.
TTGACTACCACTGGTATATTAATAATTTGGGGTAAAATTCCTTTACTACCCCTGTATTTTTATATTATTTCCTTTCTAATGGAAAGAAAGTCTTTCCCCAGGGGAGCTTTATCACTTGAAGAGGCTTATTTGCATACATGTTCCTAACAGATCTACTTCCTTTCCTAGGATATTAAGTTATGACAATTAAAATAAGCCAGTATTTTAATATGATAAAATTGATATGTTTGGTATTTTACCATTCTAGGAATAAAAAACACCATTAGAGTCATAACATGGAGTGTGTACCTTGGCGTGTTTAATTTTTCTTTGCTAGGAGATTAGTGGAAAATAAGCTCTGTAAATTAAATTTTATTGCAAAATTATCTTCCGATATTCAGCAGCAAAGATAATATAGAGTGATAAGACTGGAGTGGATTTTGTATAAGGCAATTACAGCATGAAGGCTACAAATCTGAATGAAAATTTGCTCAAGCTTTCCTATAATCTGTAGAAAACTTCATTTTGAAATGTTTAAAATTGTCTCATTTTATGCAGGTAATATTATACTTAAGGTGTATTGCAGTTTGAAAGCAGCATTACTGAATGGTTTTAGTGATCATTATCAGTGAGAGGTATAAAAAAATACATATTTTCTCATACTTGGAAAATTATCATTTCAAAAAGTCTCTCTGCTACTGGAGTTTCTTCTCTAAAGCTTGCTTTATCCAGTGAAACCATTTCTCTTTTTAGATAATTATTTCCCAAAATTAAGATTAAAGTGTCCACTTGTGTATTTCACTCTCACCTTGGCACATGTAAGGAGGGACTTCTATTCTAGATCTTCATTGTATAATTTTATAGCTGGCCCTTTAGTAGCTTTATTTACACCTCAGTTCCTGAGTTTGGCCTTTACATAGTAATTACAGACAGATAAGAACAAAAACATTGTTCTTGACTTATGTAGAAAATTGGTTTGAAAGGGCCTTCTACAAGTAAACTTAAAGAAGAAAATATGAGTGTATGCATATGCATAAACACGTATGTACCCCCTCCCACCCTGCGAACCCCAGTTCATATCTTTTAGAATTCTGGCCTTGTGTTCTTCTTCTCCACAAATCCATCAGGGCTCGTTTGGTGGGTGTCTGATATGAACAAATTAGTGTCACAAGGTACCAGAGTGATGGAGACAGATTACAGTTGTGTCAGCATTGAGACTCCATCCCAAGGAATTGAACATCCAATAGTATTATACATCAGAAATTATTAAAGGGATATGTTCATTATGTGATGTATAGAGAATCCTGTCATCCTTAAGAAAGAAAGAAATCCATTTAATAAATAGTAGCCTAAAAAGGAAAAAAAACAAAACCCAGTTTTCCAGAAGAAGTTACTTTTTACTTCATCCAGGGAGCTTGGAAAAGATAATTTTACTGATTCGGCACACAAAAATGCTTATCAAATACTTATCATAGACTTACCGTGTAACCATTACTTTAGGCATTTCATCCAGCTAAACTGACTCTAATGCCATCATGAATGAAGACTGTGGAGGTTTCTCAAGATGAAAACAGCCCATTAAGAAGTGATCTGAACCAGTTTCAAGAAGCAGAGCCAGAGACCTGGTCTGTGAAACTTTGGCTAGGAAAAAGTTCACTCAGCGCTGGGCATATACCAGCTCCGCAGGCCCCAACTTTATTAGTGTGGAGATAAGCTGATTAGGTCTTGTCAATCAAAGGTGCCCATATCTCAATTGAGAGACACACACTCTCTCCGTTTTTCTTTAAGCATTGAAGCAGGCAACAAAGAGAAGATGTGTGGTGTGCATCCCTACGGTTGTCGCCATGCAGGGTGCAAGGGTCCTGTGATGATGTGATGACTGTATTAAAGAGTACATCAATTTGTTTTAAAGTGTTTTGATTTTTTATGGTGGCATTAAGAGAGAGAACATTGTGGTTGCAGCTTTACTAGAAAGCAAAGAGTTCTAGAAGAAGAAAAAAAAAAGTGTCTCTTTGAAGCCTACCAGGGCTTTGAATCTTGCTGTGCCAATGGGCGCTTAAGTGCTCCTGTAACTGGCAACCTCAGATCCACCATCAGCTTAGGAACTACCTTCCTCTCCAAATTATTCATTTAGAGGAATAGGAGGAAATGTTTAAATTGACTTAAGTGATATTAATGTTTATCAACCCCAAGTTTTTACTTATTTTTTCTAGAGGATTTAAGATTTTGGGTGAACACAGGACCTGTAATGATTATAGTGACGTACCTTGATTTGGTTGTAAAGAAAGAAATGCTATTAAATGTTCTCCAAGCACAGATTGGGAGCATTGCTCCATTGAGTTGTTTTAGACACAGTAATGAATGCCTTGCTTTACATACCTGGAAGATAAATCTGACTAATAAATATAAGCCTGTCAAAATGGAGTTTGGTAGAGCTTCAGCTAGAGACCTCATCTAGTCAGTATTAAGGAAAAGATAGAGCAATGGTGTAGGGGGAAAACCTGGCCTTTTGTTCTTCACATCTAAAGTTTGTTCACTGCAGGCCCCTTTCGCACTTCAAATGCAACAACAGAAATAAGCCCTTCCTGTTCTTCCCTCACCCTACCCACACACACACGCACACACACACGCACACACACACTCACCCAGTGCTGCTCTCCAGCACGGCCACGTTGCCACCGTGGATTATCTCTTCATCAGCTATTCTTCCCATCACTCCATCCATTTCCCACTGACCAATCAGGCAGCCCTCTTATGAAAGACCAGTGCTTATTTCAATAAAATGTGAATTCCATACACACAGACCCACAGCCATTCTAGATGTTGCTTGTCACAGAACAGAAAGGCATTTGTGCTCCCCAGACTTGAATATCTTTACTAGGCGTCCTATGAGAAAAAGATTTTAGGAGACAAAGGCAGGGCTAGTAATAGTATCTGAAATGGAGAAGGTATTTCATTCTATACAGCTCTGATTAGACAGAGCACACTCAGTGATAAGTGTGAGTACCGCACCCATGAGTGTGAACATGCTTATGGGTACTTAGAAATATGTGTTCAGCTTTTAAGACGTGAGATGGAAAAAACTGGTTTGTCACAGGTTCTCTACTGATCCTTATAAGTGTAATTGCGGTGATGATTCAGTTCCAAAGACTGAGATCGAGAAGTATCTTCTCAGTTGGTTAGACCAAGGTCAGTGATGCTTAGAAATAGGTGTGGTTTAACATATATAGCTTTTCATATACTCATATGTATATATTCATACATATACTCAGAATATTTTACAGGAAGACATTGTATTAACTAGATTTATCTTAATAGCAATAAAGTCTCTGGAATACTCACTGTTTTGTTTTTTTTTTTCCCTAAGAAAAAGTTAACTTGCAACTTTCCAGAAATATCTTTTTTTTTAAATACGTATGGATACATTCACCGATGAGGAACTTAGTTAAGCATTTTCTTATTACTCAGCTTTGTAACTTAATGTTACTTTTTCAGAGAAGACTCTCCTGACCGCTCCATTTAAAGATTTCCCCTCCTTTTGTTTGAGGCCCCTCCCTCATAGCACTGACCCTAATTTATAAGGATTATCCGTAACTCATTTTTTACTTGTCTTGTCTAGAAGAATATAAGCTTCCTGAGGGGCATTTTGTTACATGATTGAAAGAAATGGGCGTCTCTATTCTTTCATTACTAAGGAAAGTGCTTACTTCTGGAAGTTTCCCACTAACCTTTAGCATTATAAGAACTAAGAACTATAGCCTTTTCCCAGGCCACTCTTAAGGAGATATGTTGTGGCTATGCGACATTTAAGGATTTGCCTTTGTCTCTCACTGGGCTGAAATTCTTAATACATTCAAGTAGTTCTGCCAAAAATACCATTGTGTTTGTGGGTTTTTTTTTCTTTAACAATATTACATTTTCTCAGCAAAGTGATAGTTAAGAAAAGTCTACTTAAGCTAGTCTACCATGCAGCAGTATACTCATTAATAAACATTTGTGGTAGCATTTTAAGCCAATAATGAGTATGGATTCGGTTTTAACTTATTTGCATACTTTAGTGTTGAGCTTTGTTTTTCTCCACTATTTACCAAGAATGATTGGTAATTGTTTTTAGGCTATGAAATTGATGGTGGAAATTAGGTTGCAGTATAATAATGTTGCCTTATCATGAATTTGGGTATAATGTTTCTGTCACTGAAATCCTGAAATAAGGGCCATGGGAAGAAATGGTTGAATTTAAGGGCGTTTGCTTTAGTAGCTTTGACTTGTGTAAACCTCAGTTTTCCACTTAATTATATGCTGAGTAAAGCATATAACCATTTCTCTTTTGCTGCTTTTAAGGCTATAACAAATATTTAAATTAGCCAACATTAAGCTGTCAGCCTCTTCAGTTCAGAGCAATGATTTCAGAAAATTAATTTTTTTTTTAATTTAAAAGTTTAACTCAGAGAATAAGATATTTTGGCATGATTCTCTGATCACTGATAACTGAAAAATTTAATTTGAATAACACTGGTAATTCCACACTGAAATAGATCATGCTTAGAATCAGCATTTGAAAAAGCCTCCTCTAAAAACAGTCCTCAACATGAGAATTTAGGGATCCCTTAGAAATATTTACATCAGTACAGGCTAGAGACTGCTGGCTCTTATTCCCCTATCAGAAATATTGTCCACCAATAAAGAAATAATTTTTTGAGTTGCTTCAGTGTTCCACCTCCTCACAAATTAAAAAACTATTATCAAACTCTTCATGAAATACCAGAATTTACCGATGCCACTAGACACCCTTAGCTCCAGAAACGCTACTTTTTTACCTCATCAATGTAGAAGGAATATTTTGAGTCACTTGATGAACTTTTCCTCAGGAAGAAAAATTTTTTAAATAAACAGTGTCAGATGCTTATTTTTCTACTTCTCAAATGACCTTTCAAGTAATTGTCATACAGAATATTCCTGAGTTACAGCTAGTTTATCACAAGTAAACAGACATAACTTATGACACTGGAGGTTTAAAGAATCACCATTAAACTACCAGAATTCAAACGCAATGATGTTTTATTATTGAAAAATTATCCTTTTTTTTTTTTTTGTATTCTTCCTTTAGGCAGTAATACTTGTTCAAGAATTAGAGAGCCATGATCTTCTGTTTATTTATGTTTTCCTTTCAGTTCTGTTTTGCAAGTGTGTATTTCCAAAGACAAGTATGAAATATAGTATATTTAGGATAATTCAGTAAATACTACCTCAGTTTGATTTTCTTTTAGCATGTTATATTTTGTTAAGTAACAAATACTAGATAATTTCCAGAAATGGAAGGATTTAAAAGGTAGTTTTATCTTTGTGTGTATGTATATATGTGTGTTCATGGGTATGTATAACTATATAAAATAGATTTTCTTTTATAGCAACATCTAAGTATCTCTTGATTCAGATAGTTTTATCATAGCAATCACATGTTGTAGGGAGCTCTTTTGTACCATTAATAACAACTAAAGCAAATCATCTTTTTAAGGGAGAGAAAGAGAGAGAAGAGGGAAAAGGTAGAATTTGAAAGGGAGGCGGGGTGGAAATCTGTTCCTATTCCTTCCCTGAGGCTGAACTGTTTATCACTCTATCCTCATTCGATAAAAGTGAATTTTATAATAAAATTTTCCCTAATCGGGCACTGTCAGTGGAGGTGTCTTATCGCTGAGAGGAAAATGACACCGATCCTATCGGAAAACAGAAACGATGTCACCATGTTCCCAATCACGGCTCTTCAGCCCCCATATCTACCTTCTCCACAAACACCAAGCAGTGCTTTTTTCATAAGAACATCAAAACCCAGCAAAGTCATTAAAATTGCACCCGCGTAGAGTTGCAGGGACCAGCCGCACTAGCGCAAAATGGGATGTGGGAAAACAGACTCTCTAAATGTGCTAATTCCATTGTCACGTGTTTACGGCTTAATTTTAATCAGTTAAAAAAGCCACACATTGCAATAAATTGGCATTATCTTCTGTGACACCAGAAGACACAGTTGGTTCAAGGATTTAGAGGGTCACTGGCAACAGTATATACTATTACAGACAAAGTATTTTTACGCTTGAACTGCGGTAGCTAAGGTACAATCCCCAGTTAAGGCTGCAAACAAAGACTATAACCGACATTGCACTAGGTTCAACTCACAGACCACCTTCGTCCTCGGATGGACTTTGTATGCAAAACAAAGAATTTGGAGAATTTTTAACAGAGTAATTTATTCATCATATAAAGAAATTTTTAAATGGCCTTTCCGTGCTGTGGCTTCACCGCATTCTTGGCAGCCGACCAAATGGTCTTTCCTTAGGTCCTCTCAGTAGACTTGTTTTCCAGTCCTGATGTTTCATTGACTGTGTTTACATTGACCATTCGACTTGCGAGCCTAAACAAAGATACATTAACACGCTTGAGGAAGTGCAAACAGAAAATAGTGTCATTGACAATTGTTGAAGGCCAACAATGAAAGACTGTCTCTAATGGTCTTAATTTATTAACGTCAAATTAGCACCAATGTATTTTTACACAGTTACGTTCAGAAATTACTGAAGTAGAAACTCCTGCAAACTTAATAATTTTAATTTGTTCCAGGGCGTTGTTCTTTGGATATACATATCTCTATTTCAAAGCAGAATAATCCCTTAGACATGGACTGACTATTCTGCATAAGAATATCTGGGAGTAATTTTAGACAAAAAGATTTATTTTCCCATGGCAAAATATAAGATAACACTTTGGTTCTCTGATATTTCAGCTTTGTAAATTGCCAATACATTTATTAATACAACATGGTTTTAAAACATTAGGCATTATCAAGTTTATTTTAAAGAGTGATTAAAATGTCTACAGAAATGTTGGGAATTGTCAAACCTCTATGGTTTGTGAAATAACTGTGGGTGAAAAAAAGATCTCAATTTCACCTTGAAACTATGTTGTTTTTTTTTAATTGACATATCTGACCTTGAGGGAGGAAAAAATAAATCAAGTGCAGGCACAACTTTTATGGAATGAAAGAGCTTTGGAATTAAATCATTTGGCAGTGACTGAAAAAAATAGACATTTGTGTGGCTTTTGTTTTAATTTTGTTTAGCACTTTATTGATTTCTTTATACCAGAAGCAATAGAAATAAAAGATGAAGTAATAGTGAACCAAACAAATAATTTTTCAGCGCATTGTGCTTATCTTCACTGCGAGTTTAGTTTTCTATAGTCAATGTCAAATTGATCAGACCTCTGCTGTGTGATTGAAGTTCATTTTTAAAAAAACAAAAAACAAACCTCACATTTTGCGTTAAAATGGTTAAGTTGTAGTGTCACTGAAACAGTTTTTTCTGATTGTACTCACTTTGCCACAGAGGCTGGCTGAGTTACTCTACTTCTTCCATGTTTAAACAGCTTGAGTAAATTTACAGGGTCACTTTTTTTTTTTCTTCTTTTTAATAATAGAGAAAAGGAATGAGTGCAAATTTTGAGCACAGTTCTTTTCTCTGCTAGGATTAGCAGCCTGCTCTGCATGAAGGGAGGGAAAAGTTGGGAGTGTAGGTAAAGAACTTTCCTGGAGGATGGCTCTTGGTTTTTTAAAGGAGACACCCCCAAAAAGTAACAGGGAGATTATTTATTTGGGTACAGTGGAATGCTGTGTTTTGTCACATCTAAAAAAATAGTTTCATTGATTTTGCTCAGACTTTATGAGTAACTGTGCGTCTTTTGTCAAAATTTTTTTCTTTCATTGTCTTTTTTTTCTTTTGAGAAGAATTAATTTACATTTTTGAATATGTATGTGTGTATATATATATGATATGTATTTTCCTTATTGTACACTAATGTTAAAAAGGTCGAGGGAGATGATTGTTATGTGCTGCCTTGAAGGGAACAGCACCTTCTCTATAGTTGGCTGGAAATCCATAGGATGTGTTGATTGAAGATTTATGGATGGCAATGTTATTTATCAAGTTCATTCATGATGTAGCAGAACAGAGTTTATTCAGCCTTCCTATTGCCTGTACCATAAAATAATAGGCCTCTGTTTAATTACCCTAATACAATTGTTAAATTGAAATAATGTTTCTGATTTAAAATATGTAATGCATGTACTTAGTGTCTTTTCAGGGAAAGATTATTTTAAAAGAGATTACCAAACACAGGGTCATAATGCTACACTGACAGGAAGCAACTATTGAAATATTAACTCAGCCACAAAACACCATGTTTCTTTAGATTTTTGTCAGTGGAGCAAATAGAGAAATTTCAAACTTATTTTAAAAAATGTAGTGCTTCATGTTGAATGAAAAAGACTTTTTTATGTATATGTTTTATTTTCAGCTTATTTTAGTTTCACAAATAACAGTGAACATCATGATGCAATAGAAACAGAATTCTTTTATGTGTACCTCTCATATTTAAAACCATATTATATTTTTAACTCTATTTATAACTACAAAATTGAGTACTTTCCCACATCAGTTAACATTGTATTATACTTTTCTACACATAGGCTGCGCCATTGAGCCACTAGTCAAAGAAATATTGCTTGAACTGCCTGTAGTGCATGGACTTGCAACATAGAGCAAATGGTAATGAAAAAGACCAGCTATTATTTTAAATGTTTGTTACTATAATTAATATAGGAAAAAGGCATATTTTGATATAACATTTTTGGATATAAGATATTTTCTAATAATTTTAGATTTAATGCTTTTTAAAAATAGTTATTCTTTCAAGTGTTAATTACTCAGTATTTTCTACAGATATTAGTAAGTGTATAAGAAAAACATAAATCTAGAAAAAATACAATTTTTAATTTAGATGCATGATATCATTTTAGTATTTTTTTATTGACTGAGGACTATCTCAGACTTATTGTAATTTAAAAGGTAAACACTTTTAAATAACTCTGAAGTGTCAGATAATAATTAACATAAATATGTCCCTGGAAATTTTACATTGAATTCTAACTATTTAACTTTCGTGTCTACATAAGAAATTTGTGAAGTCCATATGAATAGTGTTTCTCTTCTAATGGAAGAGAAATTGTTCAGTAAATCTAAGTAAGAACAGTTAACAAACTGTTATGCATTATGAGTAAATACTGCATTTTCCTTTTAATTTTCATTAATATTGAGACTAACTGGAATATGAAAAACTGTAGTAATATCTATGGATTTTTGTTCTTTGATTCCAGAATATATTAAAATAATAGATTTTAAATAGTATTTGAAACTATATTACGTTTCAACCTCAATGTTTCTTAATTTGCATATGTTAGAAAATAAAATTTTAAATATAACCTAATATTTTTGTTACAAATACGAGAAAACTAACTTTTATATATAGTTTACGTATGTATAACTAAATCTGATGTCATCTTTTGATCTTTGCATTTTGTGGATCTTCACATTCTGAAAGCAGAGTGCTCAGGGACTATTTCTTTGCATAAATTCATTCATTTTGTGTAAACCTTTGTTTTCTTAATGACCTTGAGAAAAGTAAGATATTGTTCTCTGTTAGTGCAGAAGTCTGGGACTGAAAATTTAAGCAATTAATATTATAATTAATTGATGGCAAAAGTTCTGGAAATGTCATTGTGGTTGGCAAATGCAGCTTCTACTTGCATCCCGAGTTCCCAAGGCTTCACGTGGTCCTACTCATAAACACTTCCCTAGACACCCCATTACTTCATATGTGAATCTTCAGGGGAAAGTTTCTAGAAAGTATGTTCAGCAACCAGTTATATGTTCAGGAATTCTTTCCCATTGTTTATACTGAGGCTGACTTCACTGCCAATTTGGACACAGTATCTCAGTTTATCATAAAAAAAAAAAAAACACCTTACTTGGATCAAATAAAAATCTTTTCTAAGTAGTACAACATATGTTTGTAAAACACCGTATTTATAGCTTATAATATAATTTATTTTATAAAATGTGGTTTTCTTCGGAGTATAACTTTTTACCAGTTCATGAACTCATAAATGAATGTCAGCTCTTTTTTTCATTACCAAGAATAATATGATGTGAAAATGTATTATTGCTTCCATTTGTATCATCTTAATTTTATTAAGAAAAGTAAGTCTGATATTAATCACAGAATTAACAGCATGGTTTGAAATTTACAGCATCAGATTAACATATATTTCATTTCTTATTTTCTTTTGTGTAGTTAAATGTTGTTTTCTGATGGTGAATAAAGTAAAATACCCTGATGCTGGGAAAGATTTGAAGGCAGGAGGAGAAGGGAGTGATAGAGGATGAGATGATTGGATGGCATCACCAACTCAATGAACATGAGTTTGAGCAAACTCTGGGAGATAGTGAAGGACAGGGAAGCCTGGCATGCTGCAGTCCATGGGGTTGCAAAGAGTCAGATACAACTTAGTGACTAAACAAAAACCATAACAATAGGTACGAAAGCAAAGGTAGTCTAATTGTAGAAAGATGATTCTTCTTGTAACTCAGATTGTGTTCTGGGAATCCACCAAGTTGGATAATTGATATTGTTAATCTGTTACTTGTCAAATACCTCTGTGGTATGATTTGAGATACCCAGTAAGTGCTGCATTGGTGGTTTGTCCAAATCCAAGACTAACACAGTTATTCCAAAGTGTGTAGTATTGTATTATAGAACATGTCTCTCTGTTAATGACTGTAGATTACCTGGGTCTTTCTGGAAAAAAGGGCTGTTTTATTAATAAACGAAGATGAGTACTAAGGATTAGCACTTAGATAGATAGGCACACATCTATGTCCCCAGAACTAGATTGATCTTTATTTAGGTATTGCTGCTGCTGCTGCTGCTGCTGCTGCTAAGTCGCTTCAGTCATGTCTGACTCTGTGCGACCCCATAGACGGAAGCCCACCAGGCTCCCCCATCCCTGGGATTCTCCAGGCAAGAACACTGGAGTGGGTTGCCATTTCCTTCTCCATATTTAGGTATTACTGCATCTTAAAATGTCTAGATTGACTTTCACTATCTGGCAGTTATGTTTGTTACCATCTCACTTTAAATAAGGATGTGTTGTGTACCCCAAATTCATCATGGGGCCCAAGGTGGTATTTCATCGCTATTTCAGAGCAGCTGAAACTGAAGTATCAAGAGAAATATGCTATACACATTAAGATGATATGGCAGAAGGGGAGGAGAAGTATGTGGTCTCGAATATAAGCACCAAATTTACAAGTCTCAGAAGGAATTACACAGACCAGGATGTGATGGAGATTTTCATATTAGCAGCTCTATGCTCCAGGTATGGAGCCAAGAGAGTTGTTTACTAAACAATGGCAGATAATTCTCCTTTGAGAGGTTGGAGATTTCTAAATAAGATCCCTTGTATGTGCTTGGTGGCTGAAGTCGTGTCCGACTCTTTGCGACCCCATGGGCTGTAGCCTACCAGGCTCCTCTGTCCATGGGATTTTCCAGGCAAGGGTACTGGAGTGAGTTGCCATTTCCTTCAGGGGATCTTCCCAACCTGGTCTCCCGCATTGTAGGCAGCTGCTTTACCATCTGAGCCACTAGGGAAGTCCATCCTATAGCATTACCCAACAGCTAAAAATTACCAGGTACATAAATGGCAACCCACTCCACTACTCTTGCCTAGAGAATCCCATGGATAGAGGAGCCTGGTGGGCTACAGACCATGGGGTCGCAAAGAGTCAGACACGACTGAATGACTTCACTTCACTTCACTTTAAATGTCATATTTTACTTACTTGTGTTGTTTATTCAGTTTGGGGATTATCAAGGCTTCATGATTTCCCTCCTACTTCCTATAACTCCCCTTTGACCACCTCTTCTCTGTGCTTCTCTTCCATGGAGCAGACATACTCAAGAGGTGAAACTCACATTGGTTCATTAGATGCTTCTAGAAATGAGAAGGGAAGCAACCGTTTGTTGAATGCCTTCTTTGACCTGAGCACACACTTCATTCAGTCTTCACAATACTCTTAGAAGGTTTTGTTACAAACAAGAAAACTGAGGTCCAGAGAAGTTAAGCTCCCAGCCTAACTGAAGGACCATCTGAAGTCCTGTCCTTTACATTTTTTTCATCTTCCTATGCTAAAGATGGTGCTTCATTCTCTAAGCTGACTTCTAGTATAGAAAACAGAATTGAAAGGTAGGCTGGAACATCTCCTGGGTTCATGATTTGAAGGCAGAGGTTAGCATCTTGCCCTCTCCATGGAGCTAACCCCCATGGCAGTGTTATCTATAATGCTGCTGGCTAATATCTGTACCCTGGTGAGTATGAGCACTGACTAGCAAAGAGGGTATCCAGGGAAAACCTCGGAAGGTCGCAATGTGATGTTGCTATGAGCGCACTTCTGAATGTGGGTAAAAAACCAAATCAGTTACTACCTGGGTGCTTACTAACAGTACAGCTTTCTGCGCCCCGATGTTAATTGACTGGATCAGAATCTCTGGAGGTGTGGCCCAGGCATCTTCACTTCTGAGAAGTAACTTCTGGTGTTTCTGAAGCATCCTAACTTCTGAGGCTTATTGCTTTCATGTATGAAGCATGCATGAACCTAAGAGAGTCTGTGCTTTGAAACTCCACGAGCTTCTCTGCAAAGTCTGCTTTTCTCTGGAGAATTGTCTTTTTTCTGCAAAGTGTCCGTTTAGTACCACCAATTGCCTGCATTTTGGTGCTCAGACACTCAAAGACATAATTAAGGGAATTCTTCTTTAAAAGCTTACTGCCCAGTATCTCATACTGTTATATGGCTTGTTTATTTGTTGGTCCTTCTTCAAATATGAAGTGAAATATTGCCCTGAACAGCATCATAGTAAAATATAAAAATTATCTTCTGTGAAAAATGAAGTCAGGGCATACATCTGGGAATCCAACAGACTCTCAACTGCCTGTGTACAAAAATGTTTTTTAAGTTTGAAAACAGATAGCTGCCTGAAGGTCGCATATTTAAGGTCAGTTTCCCTGTTTCCTTCATTTTTGCCCTGTGGCAAAGCAAGGAAAGACTTCCAATGGAAAAAAAAGAAAAGAAAACCCAATATTGGCACTCCAATAGTAAGGGGATAATAAAGAGTAAGCCTGGAATTTCTAATCATTTGGATATTGGAATATTCTAATTTTCAGTTGGCTAAATTAACATGCAGTATATTTCAAATTGAAAGTTCCATGAACGTTGACCATATTTTGAGACATAAGGCAAAAAGTGTGGTACCTTTAATGAAAGAAAATATTTAAATAAAGTGTTTAAAATTCAAAGTGAAGCATTGTTTGTATAACAACCTGGGTATCTCTGTGCAGGATATTTCTCTGAAGAGGCTAAAATGCCAGCTGAATTTTTTATCTATTTTCTCACCAACTTCTGGCGTCAATAAAGGAAGTCAGCACATTTTGTCTCTTTGAAGTTACTGTCTGCCTTAGAATTTTTTCATGTTCCTCCTTCCTGGTTTCTGCTGAAAGAACCAAGGTATAAGAATTAATAAATAATAGACTAATAATAACATTTCTGGTAAACATTTATTGAGCAGTTATTATGTGCCAGGTGCCATGTTAAAAAGTTTATGTAGATTATCTCCTTCGATTCTGAAACAGCCCTATGAGTAGTATTATCCTTCCTTTACAGATGAGAAAATCAACAACCAATGCAACTAATATCAATATTTATCAAGCATTTTCTATGTGCTAGGTACTACCCTGCGCTATTCCCTATGTTATCTTAATCTTCAAAACATTCTGTCTGTGGTAGATGGGTATTTATTTTTATTTCACACATGAGGAGACTGAAGTTGAAAGATGAAGCAGCTTATTCAAAATGACATTAACTGGCAGTTATTAGAGTTTGCATGGCCTCTTGATTCTTCATTCTACTTGATGTTTGTCCTAAGCTACATGTAAACTATCTTCCCATCTTATTTATTCTTTCCATGTTTATACTCCAAACAAAAAAGCTAGTAATGTCTCATGTATCCAGTGACCGATCTCAAGGAAATGTACTCTTTTCTAGGAGACAGTACTAACCTTGGATATCTTAGGATGCCTTAAAAAAAAAAAACCCACAACAAAAATGCATTATTTGGTAATGGTCGAGAACATGTGTTTGAATCAGGCTTCAGTTTAAGTCCTGCTTTACTAGCTGTGTAACTTTGGAAAACTGATCTCTCTGGCTCAGTTTCATCATCAGTCAGATGAAAATAACGATAGCATTTTGTGTACCTAGTTAGCGCTCAGTGGAAGGTATTAGGGGTGGGTGTTGTTGATGTTATTCCTACATTTAAGTCGTTTAAAAAGTTCATTTTTGCAATTCTTTAGTTGTTTGCTTATTTTATTTCTCAACCCTCAGCAGAAGGGTTAAATTAAAGTAAGAAGGCTAGACACCATAAAATAAGAGAATTACTGTTAAAAAAAGAGTCGTAAAACTGTCTTTAAACAATCAAATAATGGTTGCTTGTAATAATAACTTTAAGTCAATTTAAAAAAATGGAAATATTCTGTATTCTTTGTTCAAGGAGACAATGAAGTGTATTTGGTGTATTTTAGAAGTTTCTCATTAATTAATCAGATAAATGTTTGTGCTTGAAATTAAATCAGTTTTAATTATCTGGAAAGTTTTCTTTCCTCAAATACCCTGTTTCACTACAATGCTAGATAAATTAGTTGTTACCCAAAGCCTGTAGTGCTTTAAGTTTATTAGGGGTGACAGACCCAAAATGCTACAGGGTTCACACATGTAAACCACATAACATAGTGAGTTGAGCTTATCATAGCTGATCTTGAGGGAGCATGTCCCCACCTAAAACCATTTGGTGTTTAAAAATGTGCTGGCCAAAGAGATGTGCCTGGAGCCGGCATTCAGCTCAAAGTTCATGACCCCCTGGAACGGATCGCATTCATGGCCACTCAACTAGCTGTGTGCATTTTCACCTTGGAATCTGCTCCACTCCCTGAAAAGTCTGAGTACCTTAGGAGTCAAAACTAAGCCTTAGACCTCTTTATGTCCCGCTGTCTTTACCTGCATTTGGTGGTTATACAACTCTTGCTAATGACACAGGGTGTGTTTACGGCGGGGGGTGGGGGTGGGGTGTTACTATGCATGAACTCCACCAAACAACATCCATGAAATTGTTTCATTGGTACATATAAAAAAGACAATGATGTTCATATGTTCGGTGAAAATTTTTCAAGAAACAAAAAGGTAACAGAGAGCCCAAAGGAGATTGTGTCTCCTGTCTGCTGTCTATTCTTAACTGGGAGGCAGCACAATATAAGTGGAAAGACCATGGAATCGAAGAGATCCAGATTTTAATTCCAGCTTCATCATGTGCTGTCCTTTAGGACAGCTTTAGGATAATTAGTCATTCTCTGCTTCCTCCTGCTTCTAGAGACCTCTGTATTTTCTAGCAAGCTCAGTAAGAAGTGCATTAAAAATGCATGTTAGTTGAGGTAGATCCAAGATCTAGTTGTGAAATGACCTTCAGAACATACCTGTCATATTGCCTGAACAAGTGAAGCAGTAATGCTTATTCCAGTAAACTCTACAACTCCTTCACTTTTTTTCCTCTTAATTTTAAATGAAGTAGAACTAATGCCAGCATCTACCTTACCTTTGGTTTTGTGCTTAAACCATGTTCCCCCAAAGCTTCAGGATATGATAAATTATTGAAGTGTTCAATTTGTGTGTGTAACCTTTTATTTTCATCAATCTCTTCAGGTTCCTAGGGAATACTAGAGTTTTTTTTTTTAATATTAAAGTTTTAATTCCACTTTATATGAGTTACTTAAATTACAGTGCTCGTATTCGACGAGTTGACTCACTGGAAAAGACTCTGATGCTGGGAAAGGTTGGGGGTGGGAGGAGAAGGGGACGACGGAGAATGAGATGGCTGGATGGCATCACCGACTCTGTGGACATGAGTTTGAGTGTACTCCGGGAGTTGGTGATGGACAGGGAGGCCTGGCGTGCTGTGATTCATGGGGTCGCGGAGAGTCGGACACGACTGAGCGACTGAACTGAACTGAACTGATTCTCTGAATCATCGGTTCCCAGGTATCTGAGTTTAAAAAATGTAATCAAATAACTCAAAGTGATGAGTACTGTTTTAGGCACTGGAAAGAGCATGAATCTAACAGGCAAGACAGAAAATAAAATTGGTGAGCACGTGTAGAAGGATGCATTGGGTGAAGGAAGGTTTCAGTGTCCTGGTCTAATTTGGAGATTCCCAGGTGAGCAAAGGAAAACACCAGATGAATTCAACTTGACTGGCAGTAGACTGTCTTGCTGAATTATTTGTGTGGCATTCCCCAGTCTTAAACCCCAATATTTGCATTTCCTCCTTGAAAAGATTTAGCTCAATCATTTCATTTTAAGAGATGCATCAGGTGACTGTTCCATGTTTACCCAGCCAGTTAGGGGCAGAGGAAAGATCTAGATTCCCTATCACTGTTGTACTTTGCTTCACTAACATGCAATTTCCATGACCACAGGGACCTTGTGTGGTTTGCGCACCACTGTATCTCTCTTTGGTGCTAATAGTAGGCACTAAATAAATATCTGTAGAATGAATGATTGATTTCTCTCTTGAGATTTCACAGCCTAAAATCTTTTTGCTTTCCCTCACCTAATGATGTCTTTCCCTTGGCACAGAAAACTGATGAAAGTTGGGTCGTGTTCCTATAGCTCGTTTTCAGTTTCTGGTTTACTGATAGATCTAACTTATGGATCTTTTCATTATAATCTTTGTAGATGTTTTCATAAATGTACAAATCAAGACATTCTTCATGTGCATTTAAATATCACTGATACTTGCCTTCTCTTTACAAGAGTGCATTTTGATAACAGCCAGAGGTACAGTGGTTTTCTGCTTCCTGCAATAAATGGTTGTTTGTGTCCATCATGTTTTCAAGACTGTTTGGTTCATCTTTATCCATGATGTGTGTGCCCTCCAGGGAAACATGCTGGCTTTATTTTATAGTTCAGTTGAATTAATGCCATCTTCATTTAAATTAGAAAATTTTAAAGTAATTACAGAACTAAATTACCTTTCCCTTTATGAAATTAATGTTTAAGATATAACTTGAAGGATGGCACTCTTATTTTCGTGATTATTTATGAAGTACAGTCATAAAATCGTTTCATTGCCTTGTTTACTTTCGAGGCAGCGCTGGAACTATTTAAGGCCATTCTGCTTGATAAACTTCACAGTTTTACCACTTAGATTGTTCTGTTGAATTAATACTGTTGCATAATTTTCGATGATGTCTTCTTGAAGTGAATTTTTACACCTAACCTGTTTATTGTACAGCAAAGTTTAAACCTCTCAGAGTATTCATGATGATTTTCCTCTGTTCATTGTATACATTTATCTTTTGCCTATTCCCATCCTGTTTCCTCTGAAAAGACCAGAACGTCCCATTTCTACTTATTAACAGCTCTTTCCTACCTGTATTATTCATGCATATTATTTTAGCATGCATTTAATTTCCCAACCATTTCTGAGTAGCTAGTAGGTATGGTACACTGAGCTGACATTCAGGTGACACTCATATTTAATAGGTTCAGAACTGTGCCATTTTCCAAATATAAACTTTGGGATGTAAAGAAAATAAAATTTATTTCAAAGTGGAACTTTGGAATAAATATCAAACTCTCAAGAGTATCTTGAGGTGGGGTGTTGATTATTGTTACCTGTGATAGTAAAAATTTAATAATGTATTACTTTCATAATCAGAAGACTTAACAATAAGATATTTCCTGGTAACTGCATCAAGAAATCCCTTGTCCTATCAGTTCAGTTCAGTCTGTCAGTCGTGTCCGACTCTTTGCAACCCCATCGACTGCAGCACGCCAGGCCTCCCTGTCTATCACCAACTCCCTGAGCTACTCAAACTCATCTCCATCGAGTCGGTGATGCCATCCATCCATCTCATCCTCTGTTGTCACCTTGTCCTCCTGCCTTCAGTCTTTTCCAGAATCAGGGTCTTTTCAAATGAGTAAGTTCTTCACATCAGGTGGTCAAAGGATTGGAGTTTCAGCTTCAACATCACTCCTTCCAATGAATATTCAGGACTGATTTCCTTTAGGATGGACTGGTTGGATCTCCTTGCAGTCCAAGGGACTCTCGGGAGTCTTCTGCAACACCACAGTTCAAAAGCATCAATTCTTCCGCACTCAGCTTTCTTTATAGTCCAGCTCTCACATCCATACATGACCACTGGAAAAACCATAGCCTTGACTAGACGGACCTTTGTTGGCAAAGTAACGTCTCTGCTTTTTAATATGCTGTCGAGGTTGGTCATAACTTTTCTTCCAAGGAGCAAGCGTCTTTTAATTTCATGGCTGCAGTCACCATCTGCAGTCATTTTGGAGCCCAAAAAAATAAAGTCAGTCGTTGTTTCCACTGTTTCCCCATCTATTTCCCATGAAGTGATGGGACCAGATGTCATCATCTTCACTTTCTGAATGTTGAGTTTTAAGCCAACTTTTTCACTCTCCTCTTTCACTTTCATCTAGAGGCTCTTTAGTTCTTCTTCACTTTCTGCCATAAGGGTGGTGTCATCTTCATATCTGAGGTTATTGCTGTTTCTCCCAGCAATCTTGATTCCAGCTTGTGCATCATCCAGCCCAGCGTTTATCATGATGTACTCTGCATATAAGTTAAATAAGCTGGGTAACAATATACAGCCTTGATGTAGTCATTTCCCAATTTGGAACCAGTCTGTTGTTCCATGTGCAGTTCTAACTGCTGCTTCCTGACCTGCATACAGATTCCTCAGGAGGCAGGTCAGGTGGTCTGATATTCCCATCTCTTTAAGGATTTTCCAGAGTTTGCTGTGATCCACACAGTCAAAGGCTTTGACATAGTCAATAAAGCAGAAGTAGATTTTTTCTGGAACTTTCTTGCCTTTTCAATGATCCAACAGATGTTGACAATTTGATCTCTGGTTTTCTGGCTTTTTTAAATCCAGCTTGAACACCTGGAAGTTCACGGTTCATGCTGTGATGAAGCCTGGCTTGGAGAATGTTGAGCATTACTTGGCTAGCATGTGAGATGAAAGCAATTGTGTGGTAGTTTGAGCATTCTTTGGCATTGCCTTTCTTTGGTACTGGAATGAAAAGTGACCTTTTCCTGTGGCCTGTGGCCACTGCTGAGTTTTCCAAATTTGCTGGCATATTGAGTGCAGCACTTTCACAGCATCATCTTTTAGGATTTGAAATAGCTCAACTGGAATTCCATCACCTCTACTGGCTTTGTTCGTAGTGATGCTTCTTAAGGCCCACTTGACTTCACATTCCAGGATGTCTGGCTCTAGGTGAGTGATCACACCATCGTGATTATCTGGGTTGTGAAGATCTTTTTTGTATAGTTCTTCTGTGTATTCTTGTCCTATATCTTAGTGCATAATATGTACAGGGAATAAACTGTACATATCTGGGTGGTATTTTTTTCAAATATTTTAGATCATGACATAGTAAGAAATACTTGTCACATCACCATGCATATTACACACCTATGCACATACATAGCTGAAATGAATATTTCATAAAAAATTGCTTATCTTTTGACTGTGAAGAAAGCTGATTGCTGAAGAATTGATGCTTTTGAACTGTGGTGCTGGAGAAGACTCTTGAGAGTCCCTTGGTCTGCAAGGAGATCCAACCAGTCCATTCTAAAGGAGATCAATCCTGGGTGTTCATTGGAAGGACTGATGCTAAAGCTGAAACTCCAATACTTTGGCCACCTCATGCGACGAGTTGACTCACTGGAGAAGAGTCTGATGCTGGGAGGGATTGAGGGTGGGAGGAGACGGGGACGACAGAGAATGAGATGGCTGGATGGAATCACCGACTCGATGGACATGTGTTTGAGTGAGCTCCAGGAGTTGGTGACGGACAGGGAGGCCTGGCGTGATGTGATTCATGGGGTCGCAAAGAGTCAGACACGACTGAGCTACTGAACTGAACTGAACTGAATGTACGCTTTTCACTCTGTATAGACAGAGAAGCCTGGTGAGCTGTAGTCTATGGGGTGGCAAGAGTTGGACACAGCGTAACAACTAAGCCACCACCAATGCACACTGATATTTTCTAATCTTGTATTTTTTTTAAAAATAGAAATTTCAGTCTTGATTTTTCAATTGATTTTATAATCCATCTACAAAGTCACAGTCCACAGTTTGTATGGGGGTACACAGATAAATCTTCTTTAGTCCTAATTTACAGCTTGTGTATTCTAATAAGAAACAATGCACGTATACAAAGAACTCTTATTGAGGTATACAACATGTAAGTTCTATAAGATAATATTTCCTGAATATCCAACATTTATGAACCGCAGCCACGACATTCATCTCATCTGTGTACCCCATACAGTTTTATTTACTTAACATTTTTCTATCATTCAACTTTAAGATGGAAATTTTTTTAATTACATAGCCTTGTCTTATGTGAAATCATGAGTTAGATGCTCCAGTTTCTTCTAATACCTAAATATGTAAGTAATTGTATAAATACTAAAGTAAAAAAGATTTTATGTACCACCGGCAGACCCTGACTCTTTGGTAAATAGTTAAAAACAAAGCATGTTACAGGGGTTTGGGAAACTAAGTCTGGATTTTCAAAGAGGGTGGCACCTGGGGGTGGGCCTTGAAGATGGGAGAGGTCACAGAAGAGAACATCTGCTGTGGTAGAGCACTGTGAACAAATGCACAGTGACTAAAAAGTTGTTTGGGGAACAGCAAAGTAGAAAGTTTATCTGCAAGCATTGAACACAGGTGGGGGTTTGCAGGAGGTAAGGAAGGAAAAGCTGTGAGAACTTATAGGACCATGAATGCCAAAGAGGTGGGTCTTAATGTCATGGGCAATTAAAAGCTATTAAAGGTATTTGAACAATGGAGTAATATAATGAAACCTATACTTAGGGAACATTATCCCAGCAATAGTGTGGGAAAGAAACTGAAAAGAAAGGACTGATTTGAATTATAATTTAATTTAAAAAATTGTGTTTTTAAATCAGACATACATCTTATGTCTTTCATTAGATTAAATAAACACCCTTCCAGCCAGTCAAGAATCGCAGGAGGGTACAAGACGGGGAAGAAAACACCACCAGACCCACTCACTGTTTGACTTTCAGCAAATCATTTGCTCATTCTCTATTTCTATATTCAAATGGGATGAATAATGTCTATCCTTTCTCATAGACCTGCTGAGAAAGGCAAATGAAAAACATGTGAAAACCTTATGCAAATAGATGTAAATTAGCTTTCTTATTGTATTTGAACTTTTTGAGCCAAACAGGTGACCTGATAATAATTATGATCTAGGAGATGAGTCTGACCAGTGGCACATCAAAGAACTCAGAAGAGAAAGAATGGTGAGGAAGAGCATTTAGGACACTGTGGCAGCAGGCCCTCGAAGTCTTAATGAAGCTTGAACTAGAGTTGTAGAATTAGGAATGAAGAAAAGAGGGCAGATGCAGGAGACATCAGTGAGGAAGACTCAGCCAAGGCTCAGCCATTGGGCAGTAAGGACAGGCCGTGGGGGGCATGGAATGAAGACAGGGGAGGCGAGAGAGACCCTGGGTGGGTCCAGGCTTCCTTCTGAGCAAAAGGTGTGCCATTCACAGTAAAGCAACATTGAAAGAAGGAGTAGGTTTGGTGGGGGGAGGTGGGGGAAGACCCGGGTGTCAGGTATCAACAAGATGCTCCACTTATACTGTTGAGCAGGCAGTTGGAATTTGAAGATTAAAGCTTAATAATGAGGTTATAGCTGGATATATAGAATATAGACATAAATTGCCCTTGAAGTGATGATAATTTAAGCCTGTGTATTTCAAACTTTTAGCCTTTTCAGTTCAGTCGCTCAGTCGTGTCTCACTCTTTGCGACCCCATGAATCACAGCACGCCAGGCCTCCCTGTCCAGCTTTTTGCCTTATTTGGGACCAATACTTGTACTCTTACTTAATATCTCAAAATCATTAACTCACTTTTTAAAAGCATAGTCCATTCTAATTTATAATATATGAAATCTCTGAGTTTGATGTGATAGATACAGGTTTTTAAAATACCAATTAAAATAAACACACAATTAACTATATTTTATGATTATAAGATGCACATTTTTTCACAATTTAACATTTCGGAAAATAGGACGTTTTACCATTGATGGCATCATACAATCTCTGTTGGCCAGCCAGTGGTGGGGATATACTTGTCAATGTCAGCATATAAATCAGCTCAGTGGTTATTCCTAGTGGCGTGAGTGGAAAACTGCAGTCCCTCAATATTTCAGTCAGCAAACCACTTAAAGATCTTTAGAGAAACGAATATGGGTTTTAACTGTTGTCTGAAAAACCTTACTCTCTGGTACAAATAACAAACTACCGTGGAGGCTGGCAGAATGATATCAGCGCTGTGGAAGAGAGTTCCAGTCGAAGTTGCTGAAGACACATGAGAGATGCCTCAGCCCCCATGCTCCTGATGGCTCCTAGGACATCCATGCCTCTGAGCTGAAAAGTGGTTCGGAAGAGTTAAACATGATTGTGAGAAAACTTTGGGAAAACCTTCACCTGTTTGTTCTGCTTCCATTGCCTCAGTGTGCGCACAAGAGTGATGTATAAAAAAATCTCTCCATGTGAGACATCTAAAAGATCCTTTTGGATGAGTTT
The DNA here is from genome assembly GCF_049115385.1 of Moschus berezovskii. Lineage (NCBI taxonomy): Eukaryota > Metazoa > Chordata > Mammalia > Artiodactyla > Moschidae > Moschus > Moschus berezovskii. The sequence continues at coordinate 78,766,610 of NC_142471.1, forward strand.
AGGATTAAAATGTTAAGGGATAAGAAAGCATTGTATTGTAATTTCATTGGCGGTCATTTTCTAAGTCATATATTTTAAATGGCGCATCTTACAGTGGACGCCGTCCAAGGTTAGATTAAACAAAGTATCCAAATAAAAAAGTGGCAGCTCATGTTCCACTTAAAGTCATCTCATAAATACTGCTTTATAGAAGCACATTTAAGCCAGGGGGATACATAAGATCACCAAGAGAATATTTTTACAGAAGAAAAGAGCCTTGGAATACCGAGGAAAGTCTGCATTCCATGGGAGAAAGAGGAGTCTGGGTGTGGAACTAGAGAGGATTAGGGGATGACTCTAGGCCGTGCAGTGTCATGGAAGCTTGAGGAGGAGAGTTTTTTGTTGTTGTTCACAAAAGAGAAGTAACTTAGAATAATTCACTGCTTCAGAAAACCTGGAGAGTATTCAAAAAGATAGAAAATGGTGGCTTTGAGGAGTAAGAGAACATGAATGGTGGAAAGTTGATCCTAGTCTTCTCTTTTTAAGAAAGAGTAAGTAGGAAAAAAGGTGATGATTGTAAAGGATCAGAATTAAATTTTTCCCCCCCGTTATTCTCTAGAGCCCTGAGCATGTTTTGGGAACAAGATGTAGGAACTTGTAGAGTCATAGTGATGCCGGCATGAAGCAAAGTAACTGCCTATCTCAGGACCTGGAAGATGTGCAAGGAGATGGAACCAATAGCACATATTGAAGACATAACCTTAGGAAACAGCAATGCTTCCTCAGAAGCAGGGATGAAGAAAGAGGGAGGTAGAGTGGATTTTGAATAACATTGATTTTGAAAGGAGAGAACTTCAGAAGGAGTGCCATGATTCCAAACAAGAATCCCATTACTCCCTGAAGGTGAAGGACAGGGTCAAGGGCTTAGAAGGAGGTGGAAAAGGCTCTAAACAGTTGTTGTAGGAAATGTCTAGAGGACTCACCACGGGCTGAGTCAGAAGTAGTTGAATTGCTGTGAGCACCCAGCTGAGGTCTGGAGGCATGCGTTTGTAGCAGGTTCACCAGTGTGGTTTCACAGGTCTCCCCAGGATCGCTTGGCAGACCAGGAGTAGGAGCCAAGAAAGCAAACAGTGGAAAGTCGATGCCTGTTGAGAACTGGCAGAGTAGGAATGACAGGAGAACAAAAAGTAGTGATTGTAGGGTAGTAGCGGGTACAAAGTTGAAATGGCTAACCGTGGGAGGTAGGCCAGATGGGGAGGCAATGGGAGGCCAAGTCAGGGTGATGGACAGAAGGAAAGGGGGGGCCTTGGGTGATTGACACTCCCAGTGTACACAGAGAACCAGGAGGCAAGAGGAGGAATGTGCGAATCCAGTTGGCTGAATGGAGATTTTGAGAACTTCAAGAGACTTTAAAAATACAGGACTTGGGGATAATTATGCACCAGAATTATAGATTTATAGGTCTTCTTAAAGGGCAGTATATAGCCTAGTGCTTAATAGCAGTAGATTTCTATTTAAATCCAAGCCCAACTAGCATTTATGCACTCACTGTGTGACTGCTTAGTCATAAATTTTCCTTCCCCACGTCCACTCTGCTTTGTTCCTTGGATGACAGACTCTGTGTGGACCACACCAGTGAGCTCCCTTGCCCTCTGTGTTCCAATTAGGTTCACCCAGTGGGAAGCACTGGCAGGACACAGAACACAGGGAGGAGAGTAAGGTTGGAGTATGGATTCTCCCAGCTCTCTTCCTGTGGGATTACCCTGAACTGGTTGCATCTGTCTGAAAGGCTGTTTCTTTCACAGTCCCTGCCCTCCCATCTTCAAGCCTAGCGGTGGTAACTTGCTCACTGTTAGCTTGCCCCAGGCTAATGTGCCTGGCCTTGTGGGTTTCCACACCTTTTAAATAGTCTCTTTATTAAAGATTGCTTAAATTACCCAATTTGATGATGTGGTCTGTTTTACTATTGGGGCTCTGATAAAGTCACCTTGGGCAAGTTACTTAGGCTTTCAGCCTCACTCTTCTAATTTGCAAGATTGACATAATAATAGAACCTACGTCATAGGTTTAGTGGAAGGATTAGACATGATACTGTAAAATCCTTACACAATGCAGGGTGTATAGTAAGCCCTTAATAAATGATGATGATGATGCAGGATAGACTCTAGAATTTCCATTTACCCAGGTATAGATTTATGGAGATCTATAGATCAGGGACAGAATGTTTATATTAGCAAGTCACATTTTCTGATGTATCTCTATCAGTGACAGAATTGAAGAGACAGATTGGATGGAGAAGGAGAAGCTAGGCATCTAATAGTGGCTTAGTCCCTCCTCCCAAAGGCATTTTAAATTTGATGGTTGTTGTTGTTTAGCCCAGTTGCGTTGGACTCTTTTGTGATCCTGTGGACTGTAACCAACCAGACATGATGGGAAGAAGAAATAGGCAAAATACTCACCATTACAATTGGAATATCTTTAACATACAATCTAAGTAAAAAATAGTGTGCTTGCTGCAAGTGCAACTTCAAGGCAATTTCCCTGACCATTTCCTCACTGACACACCTCTTATCCCTGTTAAGTGTGGAAATTGTGGAGCCATCACTGGTCCTCTTGATGGTGGAGCCTTCTTTGGTTTTCTTGATTATATGGCTGATTGAAACTTTTGAATACATGGCTATGCCTTTTAGGTAGCACAAAAATGGTTTTTAAAGCTCTGGGTTTCAGAACGACTTTGGTGGAGGAGCAGCTCTGAAACTCTTACCTTCTTTCACTTATTAGGACTTAACCAGGCAGTGCTTAGAATTGGTTAGGTGTTCTGAATCATTAATTCATGATAGCAATGCTAGCTCATGCTTGATTCAGTTCAGTTCATTAGAGCCTCATAATTTGAAAGCGTTTTTAGCCACTTTTCAAAAGTGGAGATGTTGTTTCGGAAATATAAACCCACTGTGAGGCAAACCACCAGGCGGCCACCATTGTGCTCCAGACACTGATGGACATCAGTGAGTATATCTTATCTGTAAGAACTTCCGGGAAAATAAAGTCTTCAAACCTTCAGCAGTGACTCACTCAACTTTATCGCTGACCATGATACTCAGGAAGGGAGGCATTTTTGCTGAATGTACTCAGACATACACACCTGTATTCACTGGAGCACTTCTGTAAACTTCACGGATCATTTAAGTAGTCACATTTCATGTCCTGTATACATGTAGGCATCTTATAGAGATAAAGCTGGAAAGGGGGCACAGTAAAAGAGTAAGCCATGATCAGGAGCAGGCTTCCCAGGGCTCAGCTGGTGCTTTCATGATTCTCTTGTGCTTTTTTGACCCTGGTTGCTGCTGAGAACAGAGAGGATACATGTGGCCATGCTCACCTGGGCACCATGTGGAGTTTTAAACCAGGGGTAACAACTTCAGTTTGCTTACGTCTTGTTACTCATTCTCTCAGGCCTCTAAATTTTGCTTTTTGAAAACTCTCGAGTCCGGAGGCTACTTCTGTATGGGATGTATTTATGTGTCTGTCTGCTTTATCAGGAATGTGGTTGCATTCAGGTCTGTTGTCCTGAGCGCCTTTGTTGGTAGCTGCATTCCATGCAGTTCGGTCTTTCAGCCTCTCGTATTTACTAACTATTCAAATGCCTTGTGGTATTCACACACAGATTATGTAAACTAAAAAAAAAATACATTATTAAGGCGGTGGCTGCTGTGAATGGATTATTACAATTTGCCTATCATGGTAATGGCACCTGTTAGAGGTGTGATACAAAAGGCAGTGACAGGCAGTGTAATTTAGTAATTGTGGCCATTGTACTGTATGGCTGATCAGTTCACCAGGCAAGTACAAAGGAAGCAGTGTTATAGCAGAGCAGGGGTGGGTACGCTTAATAGAGAGAGCTAGTTGTGTGCTGAAAGAGACTTTTGGTGGAGGGCTAACTCCCAGGGGGCAACTTCGAATGAGTTGTAAAGAATGAACAAAAGTACAAAAATGGTACAGGTTTTCCTATTTCAGCTCTTAAAGTGACAGACGAGTCATGTTGGTGCACGTTGCCAGCACTTTCTCCTACTACCGAAGTAGCTTTTTTTCCCCAAATACTCCAAGTTGCCTTGTTCATATGGCAGTCACATGTAATATACCCTTTTCTTCTCTTATGTGTAAAACATTCTATGTCAAAGTTCAGATCAAATTGGCATACGGGGCAAATGCACTGATATTTGAGAAAACTGTTTACAGTCTGCAAAAGAGTGCATAACTGCAGATTCAGAAAAGATACAAACTTGTATATCCTCTTCCTCTGTTAATTTTCCTGTTCTTCTTAGTATTATTTTAATATCATGGGTGATTTTGGTACTAATCTGTAAATTCTAGTATACTGCCAGTCAGTGTGAATTCAGGCTAAACTTAGGCATCTGAATGGGTTACAGAAATTAACAGGAAGAATTTATAAAACATATTTTTCCCCTTACCTCAAGAACTCATGAAGTCAAGCCATTTCTTGAGGCTCTACTGAGAAATACTTGAGAAAGAAATGAGGGGAAGCACAATAAAAGGGACCGAATATACCAAAGATGATTTTTGTATACCTGTGATGTCAGGAGGGTATACCCGTGATGTCAGGAAGAGTGTGCCTTGGAAACAGCAATTTTCCCCACCTGTCTCTTGTTTACTGTCCATATTCAAATCGTGACTATCAACAAACTGAGCTTTTTTTCAGACTGGATATTGAATTATCTTTATGGGTCAGGCAATGTACCAAACTTTATAAGCATTTCTTCATTTCATCTTTGCACTGCTCTATGAAGTATGGGTAGCATTACTGTCCCCACTCAACAGATAAGGAAATAGAGCCTCGGCAGGTTCCATAACCTCCTTCTATTCAGTGAGTTGGGATGATGTATTCACATTGTCTCCACGTTTATATGTGTTTTTATATTTCTCTAGAGGGAGAATGATGTATGTGGAAAAATACTACACTTAGTTCTGAGTATCTGTGTTGTATTTGTAATGATGTTTGACAGGGTTTTGAAAATATAATTTTGAAAAATTAATCCTAAGATTCCAGAATCATATCAAGGAATAAAGTTTCAGCGTTTTGTCTCACAAATCATTTTAATAGCACAAGCTATATGAACTAGGTCCTTTATTTAAAGTGAATCAACTTGTAGAATATATAATGCTACTGGGAGCCAGCCCAGTTTTAATAAAGGGCCACACAGAAGAAAATATAGGCTGCAAAATGTCCAGTCACATCTCTTAACTTGTGTAAATTGTGTTGCAGACAGTGCTAGACATGTGTGAATGGGTGAGGTATGCCACTGTTCTGAATGCCTCATGCAGGGCTTTGGCCATCAGCCCGATGAAACGGGCATGCCACTGAAGAGGGTGCCAACTGAATAGATGCAGTTGTATGATATTTAAAACATGATTTTGTACTTGTGCTGCGTAGAACAGCTGTTACAGCTTGTTACTTTTCTTTGTACCAGTTTTGACATCTGAACATTTTTAGCTGGAAAAGAATGTCATTTTCATGAAAGAACTTCCTGTACAATAAAGTTAGCATTTATAGTCATCCTAACATATGCGATGATTTGATAGGCTTGAATATTCTAAAAGACAGAAGTTTCCTTTTTCCACTTCCTAGAAATCGTTCAAGTTTGCAGAGCCATGGGGGCAAGATAGAGGAGGCTTATTTCTGGCATCACGTCACACAAAGAAGCAACAACGTACGGATTTGGGGAGGAGAGGAACTGTGTCACTCACCTTTCTTGCTTCTGCATCATAATTCAGTAACTATGGAAAGTATTAGCTTATTGACATAGTGCATGTAAATAGTATTCCACGATTGTAATCTCAAGCAGAGAAAGCCTTGAAGGTTTTGGACAGACAGAAGTGGAATCAGAGATCAATATCCTGTAGTTTGGAGACTGTACTTAGGTCTGATAAAACCACCTGGGTTTCCTCAGCTGCTGAGGTCAAGGATGTGGCCGCAAACCCGTGTGCTCATCAGACTATTGGAGTCGAGTCCTCTGTTTGTATGCAGTGTATAAATGGGAATGTGGATAAACACTGCCCTCTCCAACCGCATAATTACGTCGATTGCTGAAAAAACCCAAAAATGTACCAAAATATCACAGGGAGGCTATTTCTAACACGACTTTGCTCTTTATGGCTAAGTGGCCGCCACTGTTTTGTTTTGTTTTGTTTTTTCCCCTTCTAAATTATGTGTTCTTGTTTCAAGCATTTAGATGATGCAAAACAGATTTTTGTGGCAGCCTTCTTTTTCGCAGCCAAAAAAGCATTCAAGGAAGCGCTGTACTCCTCCAAAATTGCTATTTATTCTGGACCTTTTGTGTTATCGGCATAAACCCATTTCATTTTAAAAGGAGAAATCACCTACTTTGGCTTTTTTTTCTTAGGCCTGTTAATAATGCCGATAAAACATCTAACAATGATGGGAAGTGGAAGCCTTTAAATGATTAGTTAGAAAGGAATACGAATAATTGAACATAATAGGTGCAAAAAGTAATAACTTTTCTCTTTATGGTTTTCTAGCAATGCTCAGGATAAGCAGATTCCTTCCAACAGAGACTTACTAATTCTTCATCCATAAAATAAAAGATAGTTTTGTGATTGCTTGTGACCTGTAATCTCAAAAACAAGTAATAGTTTTATTATCAGTCTTTTAACATCCATTTCCTTATCTTTGTCCCTTTCTCCATTTTTTTTTTTTTCTTTTCTCTGTCTCTGCTTCTTTTCTCTGGATCCCTCCTCCTCAGTCCTCCTCTCCCAATCTCCTTAGAAACAACTGTGGTTAGCAGAGTCGGAAGTCAAAACAGTCACTCTCATAGCCATGGTAAAAAAGACCAAAGTAAACAAATTCACAATTTCTCATTTCCAACATCTCCATTTTGCACATCCTATTATTATGGCACTTAGTTTTAGGGTAACCACTGGTGATTTAGTTGTCTAAAAATGGCCAGTGGTTTTTAGCAGCAAACATGTTTTATTCTTTCATGGACCTTGAAATTTAAACTCAGAAATTCCACATCCATAAACTTAGCTTGTTCTGGCACCATCCATTTATATATGTAGGTTCCTATTTCCATTTGTTTGTCTGACTTTCTTAAGCATTAGAGTTAGGATCTGAATAGTATATCATATGTTTCAGTGGGCCCTTATGCCTACTGATAATATCCATTTTAATAGATATTAAAATCAATTGTTGTAAGAATGCTTCAATTACATCTAATTTGTCGGAAATTATTACTTTTCTGTTTCTAGTGTTTCTAAAAGCATATTCAAAGTTCCTGAGCAGATCCTCTGGAGAAGAAAATGTCAATCTACTGCAGTACTCTTGCCTGGAAAATTATGTGGACAGAGGAGCCTGGTAGGCTACAGTACATGGGGTTGCAAAGAGTCAGACACGACTGAGCAACTTCACTTTCACTTTAGCTCTATAAATGTTCTGAGTGAATACTCTTTTCCCAAAAATTCATGTACCTATCATCACAATAGTCTTGTGAAAACCTCAGTTCAGTTCAGTAGCTCAGTCGCGTCCAACTCTTTGCGACCCCATGAACCGCATCAGGCCAGGCCTCCCTCTCCATCACCAACTCCCAGAGTTCACCCAAACCCATGTCCCTCGAGTTGTTGATGCCATCCAACCATCTCATCCTCTCTCGTCCCCTTCTCCTACTGCCCTCAATCTTTTCCAGCATCAGGGTCTTTTCAAATGGGTCAGCTCTTCGCATCAGGTCGCCAAAGTACTGGAGCTTCAGCTTCAACATCGGTCCTTCCAATAAACACCCAGGACTGATCTCCTTTAGGATGGACTGGTTGGATCTCCTTGCAGTCCAAGGGATTCTCAAGAGTCTTCTCTAACACCACATTTCAAAAGCATCAATTCTTCAGTCCTCAGCCCTCTTTATAGTCCAACTCTCACATCCATACGTGACCACTGGAAAAACCATAACCTTGACTAGATGGACCTTTGTTGACAAAGTAATGTCTCTGCTTTTTAATATGCTGTCTAGGTTGGTCATAGCTTTCCTCCCAAGGAGTAAGCATCTTTTAATTTCATGGCTGCAGTCACCATCTGCAGTGATTTTGGAGGCCAGAAAAATAAAGTCAGCCACTGTTTCCACTGTTTCCCCATCTATTTGCCATGAATTGATGGGACCGAATGCCATGATCTCAGTTTTCTGTATGTTGAGCTTTAAGCCAACTTTTCCACTCTCCTCTTTCACTTTCTCAGACGAGTATAATATATGTTCTCAAGAATCTGTAACATAGGAGAAAGGTTAAACAATGTGGGACTAGAAACTGAAATGGAGACTGACACAGAGAATGAATAAGAGTGTGACTAAGGAAAAGGAATCGGAAAGAGTATCAAGGGAAAAGGACCTAGTTCTGTTTGTTACACATTAATGAAGAAGAAGAAAGAAAGTTAATAAACTTTGATGAAGGAGAACATGTCAAGTGGTATGTTAAATGGAATTCTCTGAAATCCGATATCAAAAGACACTTCTGCAGAAAATGTTGAAAATTTAATACTATTAAGTTACACTTCTTAAGGAACTCAATGTAACGAGCACTATCTAGGCCTAGTCCAATAATTTGGATGGATTAATTAGTAAACACATAAATACAGCTATTCTCAGAATTAGATTCCAACTGGTAGAACTGAAATTTAAAAAGTGTATTACAAAAAGTAGTAGGATTTTTTGAAGCTTATATTTCCCCCAGTGTCAGGGAGGGAAGTGACTTTCAGATTTGCCTTATTCCCCTCCCTCCAAATTCCTAAACTGTTTTAAGTGCCTCTGATGCTTTCTTACATTCTTAATGCACTGTTTAGCAGGGTGGTTGTGTATATGTGTGTTTTTCCCCTTAAATTGCCCTTTGTTGGTTTTAGTAAAATAAGGTTTAAAAGTCACGTCTTTCCCACTGAAATTAAATTAAAAACTACTGTAGCTCTGATGTCATGAAAGAAAAATGAGGAGGATTTAGACAGGAAAATTGTGTGAAGAAAATGTTATGGGACTTCTAAAGGAGCTTGTACAGTATCTTCTAACGTGAACTAAGCTGTGATTGTGTGTTCAGTGTGTGTGTGTCTACATTGAACTGATTTTTATGTAAAGAAAAAGTAGACAAGCAACAGAAACATATATATGTATATATATATGGAAATATGGCCTGGAGCAAAAAGCAATAAATATAGCTTGTTTCTTCAGCTCCTCTAAAAAAGTTGTAATTTCGACTATATCATTATGAAGTTTTTTTTTTCCTTTTGAAAAAAAATGACTAATTTCTTGAGCAAATCTGTATTAAAAGTAGCACATGTAATAAGCTGCAGAGTATCACTTCAGGTTAGTGTATACATAGGAAGTACTACTTGTTGAGTGTTTGAAGTCATTCAGTGAAAGACTGAAAATGTTATGTTGTAACATGTTTGATAATTGTTTATTAAATTCTGAGCTACTTTTATGTTTTCCTTTGAAAAAAATGAAAAAACCCTCTTATAAACTAAAAGCAGAAAGAAGGATGGAGTGGCGTTTCACTTAACTTCATCCATCTTAAAGGCAGGCTCTTTCCTGAGTCTTAGAGCTGCAGGTAGGAAGTAGTGGTGAGTAGTAACGCACGAATGGTAAGTTTTATGAGCTCTGCCAGTCCGTATGCCTCACACAGGCTGTCATTTGTGTCGGGCTGTAATGCATTGTAATACGTATTCAACACGTCCTCTTAACTGACAGCATTAACTTCCGTGCACGTCATCACTGTGTAACGAGTTTGTTTAATCACATTGCTCCTTTATTTCGGGCTTTGTCCAGCTTTCTTACCTCCCCTAACACCTTCAATCATGCTCAGAACCCAGTTCTGGCAGAGAGGGAGGTATTTATTTCAGTCAGAAGCATCCAGGTAGCTTTCTATAATCACTTTGCCTGTAGATTTCAATTATTTGCTTCCTCATCTTTTCTTTTCTTCAAAGTTTTATATTGCAAAGGCAAATGTCAAAGATTTCTGCTTCTCAGAAAACTGTTTCATATGCTTAACTGTGTCTGAGAACTGATTTGCCATCATAAAATTACAAACTCTTTCTTCTCAAGAAGTGGGACGGGGTAGGAGGGGAAATGAATTGCAGAGAATAGCATCCAACTTATCTGAAAATAATAGTAGAGACTGGCTAACATTTGTCGAGCACTCACAAGATGTAGACACCAGTATCAGTGCTTTACATGTTCTCAAGTCCTCATAACAACCCTCTAAAGTAGGTTTCATTTTTGTCCCTGTTAAATGGCAGCCCACTCCAGTACTCTTGCCTGGAAAATCCCATGGACAGAGGAGCCTGGTAGGCTGCAGTTCATGGGGTCACGAAGAGTTGGACGCGACTGGGCAACTTCACTTTTTACTTTCATGCATTGGAGAAGGAAATGGCAACCCACTCCAGTGTTCTTGCCTGGAGAATCCCAGGGACGGTGGAGCCTGGTGGGCTGCTGTCTATGGGGTCGCACAGCGTCGGACACGACTGAAGCGACTTAGCAGCAGCAACGGCATAGTCAGAGACTATAGGTAACCTGGGCTTCCCACGTGGCTCAGTGAGCAAAGAATCCACCAGATCTACAGGAGGCATAAGTTTGATTGCTGGGTTGGGAAGATCCCTGGAGGAGAAAATGGCAACCTACTCCAGTATTCTTGCCTGGGAAATCACATGGACAGAAGAGCCTGGTGGGCTACAGTCCATGTGGTCTCAAGGAGTCAGACGTGACTGAGCACGCACACACGTAGGTAACCTACTGAAAGTTTGCTGCTGGATAACAGTAGAGTGGGGATTTCAACAAGCATTCTGACATCAGAATTCTTGATCTGGAAAGAATCTGAATTCTTGACCAGGAAATTATTACGACACACAAGTATTAAGTCAGAAGAGGAAAAAAAGCATGTTGTGAAAGCCTGAATTTATTTCATGAGAATTGCAATGTCTATTTCCTTAAAGATGCTGATTTATAGTTTTCTTCCTTTTTATAGATTTAATGTGTATAGGGATTGAAGGGCCAAACCTTAATGTTAGGGTGCTATTTAAGTGTAGATTTCTAGTTTTCATGACACAATATTTTTGTACTCAGAATATGAACTCAGTTACTGAACATAGCCTACTTTTCCACCCAGTAGTTTTTGTCCTAATCTCTATTAGGAGTATCTGAGTCCTACCTTTGTTTCTTGATATTTAGCAAGAGATGAAAGTTGTGGCCACTCAAAAGATTATACATGGGCGATTTGATATCAGTAATTTACTTTGTTACTCAGGGATGATAATGAAAATGTATGTTTAGTGAGTCAGAGAAAGTTATAAAGAGGAAAATAGATTATTGGATGCATGCATTCACACACACACATATAGAATGGGAATCTATTTCTCTCTGTATGTGTTTATGTGAAATACACATATTTTATATGTGTATATAAAATTTATTTCATTAGATTATTTTTTATTTATTTCATTAGATTGGGAATAAGAATAGAAGTTATGCCTGGGATAATTAGTATGCAGAAAGATAGCCACAACTCTAGAAGGAATTATCTTCAAGGACTTCCCTCGTGGCCTAGTGACTCAGACTCTACATTCCCAATGCAGGGGGCCCTCATTCAGCCCCTCGTCAGGGAACTAGATCCCACATGCCACAACAAACAGTTTGCATGCCCCGACTAAAGATCCCACGTGCCACAACTAAGACCTGACACAGCCAGATATAAAGAAATAATGTTTTGTTTTGTTTTTAAGAATTAGCTTCATCTAAGGTATCTCTCCAGAGAAGGCAATGGCAAGCCACTCCAGTACTCTTGCCTAGAAAATCCCATGGATGGAGGAGCCTGGTAGGCTGCAGTCCGTGGGGTCGCTAAGGGTCGGACACGACTGAGCGACTTCACTTTCACTTTTCACTTTCACACATTGGAGAAGGAAATGGCAACCCACTCCAGTGTTCTTGCCTGGAGAATTCCAGGGACGGGGGAGCCTGGTGGGCTTCCGTCTATGGGGTCACAAAGAGTCGGACACGACTGAGGTGACTTAGCAGCAGCAGCAGCAGCAAGGTATCTCTTGGAGAAGGCAATGGCAAGCCACTCCAGTACTCTTGCCTAGAAAATCCCATGGATGGAGGAGCCTGGTGGGCTGTGCTATAATGGTAGAAGCTGAGCATGTAAAGCATAGGCATTCAGCTTCCTGTTTGTTCTCAGAATTAAGTTATAAGAGATATTGTCTAAAGCAATATGTTTCTTAGTATATAAAATGTACCCTCTCGGAGCTTTAACTAACTCTTGCTGGCAGGGTAAAATCCAGAAATCTCAGTCTGGTCTTTAAGACTCTCTAGCTCATTCTGCCATATCTTTCAGCATCTAGGCTCCAATTGTACTGATTATCTGATTATTCTGCAAATTACTTAGCATGGTGGGCAGAATGGACTCCTAAAGATGTCCATGACTGAATCCCTAGAACCTGAGACTAGTTTACAATACATGGTAAAAGAGATTTTGCAGATGTAATTGAGGTTATATAGCTTAAGATATAAGAGTGCTGAAGAATTTATGCTTTGGAACTGTGGTGTTGGAAAAGACTCTTGAGGATCACTTGGACTGCAAGATCAAACCAGTCAATCCTAAAGGAAATCAATCCTGAATGTTCATTGGAAGGACTGATGCTGAAGCTGAAGCTCAAATACTTTGGCCACCTGATGTGAAGAACTTGACTCATTGAAAAAAACCCTGATACTGGGAAAGATTGAAGGCAGGAAGAGAAGGGGACAACAGAGGTTGAGATGGTTGGATGGCATCACTGACTCAATGGACATAAATTTGAGCAAGCTCTGGGAGTTGGTGATGGACAGGGAAGCCTGGTGTGCTGCAGTCCATGGGGTCGCAAAGAGTGAGACATGACTGAGCAACTGAACTGAACTGACCTGACTGAGCTTAAGATAGGGAGAGTTTCCTAAACTTGGTGGGCCCAGTCTAACCACATGAGCTCTTTTAAGCAAATAATGTATTCTGGCTGGAGGCGGAAGAGATTGAGCCAGAGGAGAAGTTGGAGAGATTTGCAATGTAAGAACTCAGTGTAGCTTTACTGGTTTAAAGGCAGAAGGGGCAATGTGGTGAGGAATACAGACGGTGTAAGGGGGCTCAGAGAGGTCTCTGTCTGACAGCCAGTAGAATAATAGGGACCTCAGTCCTGCAACCACAGGAAACTGAGTTTGGTCAACAGGCTGAAAGAGTTTGGAGATGGGTCCATCTCCAGAACCTCCAGAAAGAAATAGCTGCAGCCCTGGCAACACCTTGGTTTTGACCTTGTAGGACCCAGAGCCAAGGAAGCAGTCATGCCTGCCTGGACTTCTCACCTTTAGAACTGTGACATAATAATTTGTGTTATTTTAATCCATAAGTTTGAGGTCATCTGTTCCAGCAGCAAATGCACTTTCTCTATCCTTTCTAATTATCAACAGCTGCTCATCTTCCAAGGCTTAAACTCTAATGACATTTCTTCCATTAACACTTCCATGAAAGTTTCAGTGAGAAAAACGTCTCCATTTGTTGCCACCATTGAGTTTCTGCCTTTGCAGTGGCAATTCTTCATTAAGCTTTTGTGATGCATTGAGCTGTTTGTATTCATCTCTCTCCTACTAAATCATAGCCCTTGGAATCTCTCTATGCTTTTGTTTATATCCACTCATTATTTGACATAATACTTTAAACACAGTAGCTACCCAATTCCATAAATTCTGAATGTCATCCTCAGAAAACCTGTAAGTGATTATACATGATGCCCATATTCATGTACTCCATCTGCATATTATAGAAAAATGTAGGGGGAAAAAACAGACACTGTTCTTACCTTCATGGAATTTAGAGTCCAGTGGAGGAAAGGAAGATATTAATGATACAATCCTTCTAAGAAAGCTAAAATTAAGCTCGTGTTAAGTGCCATGAAGTAAAAGGATATAGTGCTGTGATACAGTGACTTTATAATCAAGTGTTTATCAAATGAAAGACTATTCAGCTTTAAGGACAAAGTCCATCGTAGTCATTTCATGTAGATTAGAATAGAGACAGGCATCTTATACTATGAGTGAGGATGATCTTCTTTCTCATCTTCTGTAAAGGTCAGTCTTCATTCCAATCCCAAAGAAAGGCAATGACAAAGAATGCTCAAACTACCGCACAATTGCACTCATCTCACACGCTAGTAAAGTCATGCTCAAAATTCTCCAAGCCAGGCTTCAGCAATATGTGAACCGTGAACTTCCAGATGTTCAAGCAGGTTTTAGAAAAGGCAGAGGCACCAGAGATCAAATTGCCAACATCCGCCGGATCATGGAGAAAGCAAGAGAGTTCCAGAAAAACATCTTATTTCTGCTTCATTGACTATGCCAAAGCCTTTGACTGTGTGGATCACAATAAACTGTGGAAAATTCTGAAAGAGATGGGAATCCCAGACCACCTGACCTGCCTCTTGAGAAAACTGTATGCAGATCAGGAAGCAACAGTTAGAACTGGACATGGAACAACAGATTGGTTCCAAATAGGGGAAGGAGTATGTCAAGGTTGTATATTGTCACCCTGCTTATTTAACTTATATGCAGAGTACATCATGAGGAACGCTGGGCTGGAAGAAGCACAAGCTGGAATCAAGATTGCCGGGAGAAATATCAATAACCTCAGATATGCATATGACACCACCCTCATGGCAGAAAGTGAAGAGGAACTCAAAGGCCTCTTGATGAAAGTGAAAGAGGAGAGTGAAAAGGTTGGCTTGAAGCTCAACATTCAGAAAACAAAGATCATGGCATCTGGTCCCATCACTTCATGGGAAATAGATGGGGAAACAGTGGAAACAGTGTCAGACTTTATTTTTTGGGGCTCCAAAATCACTGCAGATGCTGATTGTAGCCAGGAAATTAAAAGACGCTTACTCCTTGGAAGGAAAGTTATGACCAACCTAGATAGCATATTAAAAAGCAGAGACATTACTTTGCCAACTAAGGTCCGTCTAGTCAAGGCTATGGTTTTTCCAGTGGTCATGTATGGATGTGAGAGTTGGACTGTGAAGAAAGCTGATCACCAAAGAATTGATGCTTTTGAACTGTGGTGCTAGAGAAGACTCTTGAGAGTCCCTTGGACTGCAGGGAGATCCAACCAGTCCATTCTAAAGGAGATCAATCCTGGGTGTTCATTGGAAGGACTGATGCTAAAGCTGAAACTCCAATACTTTGGCCACCTCATGCGACGAGTTGACTTACTGGAAAAGAGTCTGATGCTGGGAGGGATTGGGGGTAGGAGGAGACGGGGACGACAGAGAATGAGATGGCTGGATGGCATCACCGACTCAATGGACATGAGTTTGAGTGAACTCCGGGAGTTGGTGACGGACAGGGAGGCCTGGCGTGCTGTGGTTCATGGGGTCGCAAAGAGTCGGACACGACTGAGCGACTGAACTGAACTGATAGATAGATAGATTTTATTTATTTATTTATTTTTGGCTGTGCTGGGTCTTTGTGGCTTTGCATGGGCTTTTTCTGGTTACAGTGAGCGGGGGCTACCCTCTAGCTGTGGTGCATGGGCTTGTCATTGCAGTGGCTTCTCTTGTTGCGGAGTACAGGCTCTAGGGCTTGAGGACTTCAGTCGTTGCAGCACGTGGGCTCAGTAGTTGCAGCTCCTGGGCTCTAGAGCACAGGCTCGATAGTTGTGGTGCATGGGCTTAGTTGCATGGCAGTTGAGATCTTCCCAGATCAGAGATCAAACCTGTGTCTCCTTCATTGGCAGGTGAATTCTTTACCACTGAGCCACCAGGGAATCCCCTTCCTCATGTTCTTAAAGGATGCTTATATGAAGTGAAATTAAGCTGCCCTCTGAAGAGCTTAGGTGAGACCAGGAGTTTTCAACCCTGGTTCAGCATTACAATCAGCTGAGGAGCCTTTAAAAATTACTGATGGGAAAATAAAAAATTACTAATGCTTGCCCCCATCCCCCACCAGGTCAATTGAATCAAAATCTCTAAGCTGGGGGATAAGCAGCAATATTTTTAAAGCTCCTCAGATACTTCAGAAGCCAGTGAGGACTGAAAATCACTGGTTTAGTATTTTTGGTGCATTTTCAGATGTCCTGGTCAAAGATAGGTTGTGCAGTGGAGGCAATGACATTCCCTTCCTTAGAGAGAGTTCTGCAATCAGGATAGGAGAAGCCTCCTCCAGGTGGGTTGGTGTCAATATATATTTATACATATATTATGTATGTATATATACACACACATACCTATGTGTGTATGTGTGTGTTTATGTGTGTATATTTGTGTATATGTATACATATACACTATCAAGGTTGGTCATAACTTTCCTTCCAAGGAGCAAGCGTCTTTTAATTTCATGGCTGCAATCAGCATCTGCAGTGATTTTGGAGCCCAAAAAAACAAAGTCTGACACTGTTTCCACTGTTTTTCCATCTATTTCCCATGAAGTGATGGGACCAGATGCCATGATCTTTGTTTTCTGAATGTTGAGCTTCAAACCAACCTTTTCACTCTCCTCTTTCACTTTCATCAAGAGGCTTTTGAGTTCCTCTTCACTTTCTGCCATAAGGGTAGTGTCATCTGCATACCTGAGGTTATTGATATTTCTCCCAGCAATCTTGACTCCAGCTTGTGCTTCTTCCAGCCCAGCGTTCCTCATGATGTACTCTGCATATAAGTTAAATAAGCAAGGTGACAATATACAACCTTGACGTACACCTTTTCCTATTTGGAACCAGTCTGTTGTTCCATGTCCAGTTCTAACTGTTGCTTCCTGACCTGCATACAGGTTTCTCAAGAGGCAGGTCAGGTGGTCTGGTATGCCCATCTCTTTCAGAATGTTCCACAGTTTATTGTGATCCACACTTATTAAAATTTTATTAAAAAGCAGAGACATTACTTTGCCAACCAAGGTCCGTCTAGTCAAGGCAATGGTTTTTCCCGTGGTCATGTATGGTTGTGAGAGTTGGACTGTGAAGAAGGCTGATCGCCGAAGAATCGATGCTTTTGAACTGTGGTGTTGGAGAAGACTCTTGAGAGTCCCTTATACTGCAAGGAGATCCAACCAGTCCATTCTGAAGGAGATCAATCCTGGATGTTCATTGGAGGGACTGATGCTAAAGCTGAAACTGCAATACTTTGGCCACCTCATGCGACGAGTTGACTCACTGGAAAAGACTCCGATGCTGGGAAAGGTTGGGGGCGGGAGGAGAAGGGGACGACGGAGAATGAGATGGCTGGATGGCATCACCGACTCTGTGGACATGAGTTTGAGTGTACTCCGGGAGTTGGTGATGGACAGGGAGGCCTGGCGTGCTGTGATTCATGGGGTCGCGGAGAGTCGGACACGACTGAGCGACTGAACTGAACTGAACTGATACATATACACATGTACACATATACACAAATACGTATATACTGATAACCCATGTAGAAAATTTAAGAAGAATGGAAAAACACACAGAGGAAAATGAAAATAACTCATAATCCCACCAGCCACTCTAATGTGTTTTGGCAAATATTCAAGAATCACAGTCTGGTGAATGACTATATGTGTGAACATGTTTATGTAGGATCTGTGATCAGCCTTTTATAAACCTGGTCACATCACACCATGCATTGTTATCATCCTCTGTAAGCAATTAAGTTTGTAGCCCATGAAATAAATATATATATATATGTATGTATGTATATAAAACCCTTTAAAAAATTAATACAGTACGAAAACTTTTCCATACCATCAAATACTCTGCTGAGAAAAAAAATTAATGGCTGTCTACTACTTCATACTAAGAATATATCATTCATTTATTTATCCAGATTCTTGCTGGACACTATGTCTTGAATTTTTTTAACTATTCTAAAATTTTCAATAGGTATACTTGTTCATAATTCTTTGCATAAGTTTCTGGCTGTTTCTTAGTGATAAATTCCTAAGAGTGGAACATGAATATTTTCAAGATTTTTTTATATGTAATACCAAATTATTCACCAATAAACTCTACATAATAAGTTAATAATTTGCCTTTCCCAAAACCATCAGTTATATTGAACAAAAAATGCACTTGTGGTCTTCGTTGCATTTATTTATCACTATTATATGATCGACATTTTCTCTTATGTTTATTAATCTTTATAATTCTTTTGCTTAGTTTTGCTTTGAAAGTTAATTTTTTCTCTTGATAATGTTTGTGTTTTTTGTCTTGATTTACAGAAGAGCTCTTCTAGTAACTGTTTTGTGTGTGTCTTATTTGTGGCACACTTTTTTCAAGCTTGTGAGTAGGTTTTTTTCCTACTGTTCTTAAAGTACTAAAATTTTAAATTTGGTAATATTTATCATTTTTTATTTTTCTGTTTGAATTTATGTTCAATAAAGCCTTCCCTGCTGTAAGACCAAAAACAAACTCATACTTTCCTTCTGTTAATAATTCCTTTATGGTTTGTTTATTTTACTTATTGGGTTGCTATCTGGTTCTCATTCTTTGAAGCTAACTTGAATTGGAAGTTCAAGAATGAGTCATTTGGAAGATCTGGACTCTACCACTTACTGTTTGTTATCTGTGAGATTTGACTGAACCTCTGTGGGTCGGTTTCTTTGTCTGTAAATATTAGAAGTAAAACCCAGATGAGGACTAAATGAGGTGACATATAAAATTTTAAGCACAGGGCCTGGCACTTGGCACATAGCAAATGCTAAAAACATACCAAAAACACACACACAAAAAACCCCCACCAATTTCCTCTAGTTGCTTTCTGCAGGGTAACATCATTAGACTAGCATTTGAAGATTTAAGACTCAGTCGGTTTTCCCCCAGTGCGTTGTGACCTCTTGATTTGGGACTCTCTCCAGTTTAACCCCTTTCTCTTAGGTTTCTCAAATTATCTAAAGTGTTATGGTCCTATTGTCATTGTGCAACTAGTGTAGGTACTATTTATTGAAGACCTCTTCTCTTCTTAATCATTGTTTTCCTTTTGTTTAGTCTTCAAATGTATCTTTCTATCCTCTTTAGCCTTTGACTGACATTTCTGTGAAGCATTTTGTGATGTGCATTTAGAACACTATGTAAAAATAAACCGCATTGTGTTATTTAAATATTTAGAGGCCTCTGTAGCCTTGCAGGCTATTTTTAAAATGACCTTTAAAACCATCTGCAAAGAAGACAAAAGTAATGGGCGGAAAGCATAACCTTTTAACGTTTCCTTCATTAGCAGTGTTCTCTCCCTTGGATGTACTGTCTTGCTTTGATAGCTCATAAGGATGGATACATCAAAGACCCAAATAATGGAGAACAATGGAGAACAATTTCTAAAAACTTATTTTGTATTATTGCTGCTGCCATTAGGTGTCAGATGGAAAAGATCTCTTTCTTTTAATAATCTGGACTTATGATTGGCTTTCTAGGTACCATAGACCCTCTGAATAATGCTGGTATGTGAAGAAAGACCCGCTACATAGTCCAACATGATTTGGGCTCGTCCAGTTTGCTCAGACTTTGCTTTTGTGAAATACTATTTTTGAGAGGAGAGAATCAATCTACATTATATCTGATTTAGTCATAACAAGAAGACAGATTATAGTAAGATTCTGCCCAATCCTTCATTCACTCCTCCATTTACCATTTCTTCAAAACACATGAGTTACTCTTTGACACTTGTAGGTCTGGACCTAAGGAAAGAGCCTCTCTTCCAGAAAGTTTCTTAAGAAACCAGAGTGAGCAAGGCAAGAGGCTAGGACCGCTTCGGAAAGCCAAGGTTTGAATGCCTGAAAAGGCCTAAAACAAGAAGCAGCTCGTAGGGTGGACTTTAGGGGTAAGAGAGGCTGGAGCAAGATGAGAAACAGACCCCAAGGAAGGGTCTGACTGGGCTGAGAGCGTGTTCAGCTAGAAGAAGCAGGCAGCCAGAGTGTAGGTCTCAGTGGCACGGGGTGGAGTGGCAGAGTAGACTGGCTTGCTTTATCTTAAAATGGAATCGGGTCTTAGAGAAGATACTGCCCTTGGATCTTGTAGTTCTGCTAGGGTATATGTATAAATATTAGTTAAATATTTGGGAAGGCAGGATATGATGAATGCCAGTGAATGGACAGCCAATAAACATTGGAGGAGAAAGCCTTTGTGGGGGGCTTTCCGTATCAGAGACTTAGGTCTATGCTCCAAAAGAGTAACATCCCAGCACAGGGCCTGGTACCTAGAGGGCAGCTCAATAAGTATTTTAAAAATAAATTATGCTGTGTGTTATGCATTCATTATCTCATTATGATCAGGAAGTAGATACTATTATTACCTCATTTTATAGAATCAAAAATTAAGTTTTAGAGAAATTAAGAATCATGTCTGAGGTCACACAGCTGGTGTATGGTGAAGCAGATTTTAAATCCAGGGCTATCTGATTCAGAGCCCTAGTTTTTAACCACAACAATTGTAGAACATTTCTGAGAAAGAAAGTGTTTTGAAAACAATGTGTGATAGAGAGATGAATGGCCCTCTCTCTCTCAAGATGTCAAATATGTTATTGTGATGGCAGAAGGAACTTGGCAGGCATGATGGTTAGTCATTTTGAATGGGAAGATAATTTTTGATTATCTAGGTTGTCCCAGTGGAATCATTAGTGTCCTTTTCAGAGGAGCAAGAGTGTCAGAGTTGGAGAAGGAAATGTGATGATAGAAGCAAAGGTCAAACAAAGATTTGAAGATACTATGCTGCTCACTTTGAGGGTGGAGGAAGGGACCACAAGCCAAGGAATGTTGGCACCTATAGGAGCTGGAAAAAACAAGGAAACACATTTTCCCCCAGAAGCTCTAGAAGGAGCACAGCTCTGTCAACACCCCAATTTCAGTACAGTAAGATCCATTTCAGACTTCTGACCTCGAAATTCTGAGAAAAAATATTGTATCCTTTTAAACCATTGAAAAGTGAAAAAGACAGTGTTAGTCACTCAGTCATATCTGACTCTGCGACCTTACGGACTGTAGCCTGCCAGGCTCCTCTGTCTGTTGGATTCTCCAGGCAAGAATAATGGAGTAGGTATCCATTCTCATCTCCAGGAGATCCTCCTGACCCAGGGATCAAGCCCGAGTCTCCTGCATTGCAGACAGATTCTTTACCATCTTTACCAGGGAAGCCATTTAAGTCTGCGCTAACTTGTTACAGCAGCAATAGGAAGCTAATACTAAGTGCTTCCAAAGGAGGATTCGTTGAGCGATGAAATAGCAGAATGAATCAACAGACAGATTGAAGACAAAACCAGTGGGGCGGCTGGTGCAGCACTTCAACCCCTGGGTGACCTGAGACCATGTCCTTTCTTCCTCTTTTATCTCCTTCTTAAAACAGATTGTATCTTTTGGGTTGACCAGTCACAGTTGGAATTGGTGATTTTTCCACTCATTTTTTTCTTATTATATTAACAGCCTCACTTGAAAACAAGTGAGGGGAATTTTTCTTTGGGGAATTGTGGAGTTGGGGGATAAATTAATTGTATTATTAAGAGGGAGAAATGATGATTTCCTATATCTCTTTATCATCATTCACAGTCAGAGTGATGCTTTGCAACCTTAGATCACGTCATCCTCTGATCAGAACATCCAGTAACTTGTTGCACATTTGACATAAAATCCACCCTTTGTTGTATATGGTCCACACAACCTCCATTATTTGGCAGCTTATCCCTCCAACCATAATTCCTACCACCCTTCTTTATCCATTCCTCTGAAATGTCTAGCATTTTCTTGCCACAGTCTTTGTTCTTGCTATTTCTTTTACCGAGAAGCCCTGCTCCCAGATTTTACCCGTGGCTCACATTTGCTTTGTTCATGTGTGTCATCCCCAGAAAGCTCTTTTCTAATCACCCTGTCCGAAATACTGTCTCTCTCACTCTCACCTTCCCTCGCACTTATCACTGCCTGACTGTGTTTATTTGTTTATTGTGTTTCTTTGTTTTTTGGGGTTTTTTTTTTGCCATCAGAAGGTAAAGTTCATGAGACCAGGTCTGTTTTGTTCTCTGCTGTGTCCCTAGCTCCTACATCAGGTTCAAAGGTGAATGTTCAAACAATCAAGAATGAATGAATGAATCTTTACTACTATGTATGGGGGCAGGAGGAGACGGGGACAACAGAGAATGAGATGGCTGGATGGCATCACCGACTCGATGGACATGAGTTTGAGTGAACTCCGGGAGTTGGTGATGGACAGGGAGGCCTGGCATGCTGTGATTCATGGGGTCGCAAAGAGTCGGACACGACTGAGCAACTGAACTGAACTGAAAATGAATACTGGGTGTGCATTACCTTATGACACTTACATGCAGTCATTCCTTGAGAGCATGGGATGTGTATGCACAGCTGCTGTGTGCAGTTCCTTGGGCTAAGTCTTCTGAATAGGTAAGCATGAATCAAGTGCAGTTCTTTACTTGTCCTCAAGGCATTTATAGTGTAAGAAAGGTGATGAATTTCAATAAATATTTGACTGACAAGTCTAACTTGTAGGACTCTGAGTACTTTCATCATGTCACAAAGATAGTTCTGGGGAGTGTCAAAGAAGGAAGCATTAATCTCCAGTTGCTGGGATCAGGGAAGCCTTCCCGGGGAAGAGGTGAAGTTTAGCCTCACTTTTGGGAAGTGGGTACTATTTGGAAAAAGGCATTCTGGGTGAAGGAAACTGCTTAAACAAAGATACAGAGGCAGAAAAGTCCAAGCTGCTTTTCTAAAGGAAAATATTGACCAACAAGAAGTCAGAGTCAATAATACCCCAATGACAGTAAATATTGATGTTCAATAAAACCAGTTGGCATGTCTGCTATGCATAAACAATCTTGCTCATACTCAGAACATTCTGTACTAAAATTCTGAGTCAAAAATTATTTACTGTAGTTTTCTTTTTTAAAAAATTGAAGTATAGTTGATTTACAATGAAATGTTAATTTCTGCTGTACAGCAGATTGTTTCTATTTACTGTGTTTTTTATGTTTAAATATTTATTTCTACAGGGAAACTTTTATAAATGTGTCTGGTCTAATTTATTTGGTACCAATCAGGTGCTGCATGCTTTGCTGGCACTCTTTATTTCTTGTTTCTCTGATATTTGAACATTCTTAGCCCTCGTTCCTGGAGAAGGAAATGGCAACCCACTCCAGTGTTCTTGCCTGGAGAATCCCAGAGACGGGGGAGCCTGGTGGTCTGCCGTCTGTGGGGTCGCACAGAGTCGGACACGACTGAAGTGACTTAGCAGTAGCAGCAGCAGAAGCCCTCGTTCCATGCCTTGACCTAGGAGGTAGGTCTGTCCTGTTTGTGTTCGTAAGCTTGACAGACTAGTGTGACCCTTGACCTTTCAGCTGATGAGCAGTAGAATTCACCAGTTACTCCATCATGAAACAAGGATTCTCTGTATCAAATATCATCAGAAAGGCGAGAAAAGTGGCATGTGCTGTTAGGTATCATTATCAGTTAATGAGAATGGTCCACATTTTAGTGTTCTTAGGAGTAATTTTTCTCAAGGGCTTTGGGAAATTGAATAAATAAATAAATTTGAAATTGGATTTAGATTTTGATAGAGCATGAGTAAACATAACTAGAGCCCTTTGGTGGCCTGGATCTATTCACATAGAGAAATAGAAGTAAAAACAATGCATTTCCATAAATTCTTAAGAAAACGCAAGGATGGGTCTAAACTACATTCTTCTGACTGCTGGAGTTAAAGGCCATGAAGAGCTAAAACATGCAGGCATTAGTTTCTCATGTGACAATTACTCTAACTAGACAACTTCATGGACTGCATTTTTTTAAATATGAGCATTTATAAAGATAGCATGAGCAATGGCTTGTCAAAAGTGAACATTAAATGATTAACTCTAACATATTCCTTTCCTAATTAAAAGTCATTATATTGGGGACTAGGTCTTATTCACCCTTCGACCTCACCCTTGCCCAGTGCCAGGACTTAATGTTCATTGAATGGATGAAACTTTTTTTTGCTCAAATCTTTTGCTTTAAGCAGGTCCACAAATGGCAAGAGGCATACCGTGAATACTGCTGAAATGAGCAACTGATATGCAAAAGTTTGGCAGAATCACTATAGTAACACAAGACTTAAAGAATAACAGTTCAAAAGCAGTTCAAAAAAATTAAGGAAGATGGAGACTTACCAAAGCTTTCTTCCAGATAGATCCTTAATCTGGAAGTGTTTATCTTTAATTTTGAAACCTTTTAAACCCTCAAATAGTCTTGCTATCTTTGGATAACAAAATTTGAAATGCCTGAAATAAATGTGAACTAATTGATTTTATCTTTAATCTAGAAATATTGAGGCTAATGGATTTGTAAGACATTCTGATGGACTTAAAATTAAGAGTCTTTATTATCAGGTAGCCTTTAGGAAGTAGCTATACTGTCTGTTTATGAGGGATACATGTGCTGGATATTGTGGTCAGGATGTCAAACAGTCAAACCGCAGAGTTCAAGCTAGATCACATCAATGTTTATGTGAATTTTGTAAACATTTATTTGGGTGATTTTTTCCTGATGGACTAAGCTTTAGAGGAGCACCTTTATGGAACTATATCAAGGGTCAATATTTTTAAAAATCATTGGTCCCATAGATCTGCTTGACAGTATTGTCCGTATAGTCTGCTAAGCACATATGCTGCTTAAATTTTTAAAAACCTATTACATGCCTGAAATATTCTTTATGTCAACCAAATAGTTATTATGAGTCAGGAGTGTATATTGTTCATAGTATTTTATTTTTAATTGGTTAAATAAAATGTGGAGACTCATGGAGTGGGTTCTCTTCAGGCTTCTGGTAATTAATTATGATATATTTTGCCCAAGTTGCATTCCCTTGCTGGTGGTGCTACTCAGTCACACCAGGGGGAAAAGTGACTTGTTTAAGCTGATTTGGACCTTGTGGCATTTAATTGCGAGCAAAAGTGTAATAGGCTAAACCCAAATGAATGTAGACACTGATTAACTGGGACCTTGTTGACAACATAATGAGATTAAGGGTCCTTTCCCTAATATCACAAAGGCTTTGAAGGAACCCTTTTCTCTCTGAGGTCTTGGGATCCTCACGGTATGGGGCTGCTCTTGCCCTTGATGTACAGCAGAGGTGTGGAGGGTCTTCTGTAATTTTTCAGTAACATTCATTGTCTTTTTTTTCCCCTGAGTGTAAATAATCCTTATTTTATTTTGTTTTGATTTGTATTCAGTTTGGTTTGGTTTTTTAACAGCAACAGTACTTTTCTTAACTTTTAAGATTTGTCTCTTTCAGATTTTTTCCCCCTAGGAACTCAATACTATTTTACTTGAACTGACTTTTTTCACACTTTAGATCTCAAAATATATCCTAGGAATTTCCAAAATCCCCTCTTCTTACATGAAATGCTGATTTCTTAGACAGTCAAAAGGGACATTACATGTTCAGACCAGCTCAGTAAATACCAAAGAAGAATAGCTTCCTATCACACACTACCTCCACCTCCTCCCCCACCCCCAACCCCACCCCCACGTGCCCAGCTGTGGCTTCCAGTTACCTGTAAGGGAGAAAAACAGTTATTGTTGGCATTTAGCAATACCCGATACCAATGGCAAAATCTTCTTGAGCTGATCCTCCTTCATAAACAATTTAATAAAGTCCTTCTGGTTCACCATTTGCTGGTAGCATTTCCTGTTGCCCCAGTGTGCTGTGCATTTGGGATTGGGGGCTGTCGGTGCCAGATAAAGATGCTTTAGAAACAAACTCTTTTTGTGGGGTCTGGCAGTTAACCAAGGGTTCAAGGATAAGAGTAAACCAGTATAGAGTGGAGGTCAGACCCTTTCATCTCTTTATGCATAGTGGGTGCTCTAGGACCAGACTGCCTAGGTTTGAATTCCAGGATTGCCTCTACCAACTAACTGTGTTGTTTAGCTAAGTTATCCAATCTCTTTATGCCTCATTTTCATCACCTGTAAAATGAGGCTCTTAACAACTTCATAGGTTATTTATTCATAGAAGATACATCTAAAGAGTTGTACATGTAAAGGGTTAAAACTAATACTGGCGAAGAGTACACCACCTAACCCAATTTCAGTAAACTGTGATTAAGCCTTTGTTTTTCTATCCCATTCTGTCTCTCCCTCTCCTTACTTTATCTTCCTCTCCTTCTATTTTTGCTTTCTCTCTTCCCTGGTGGCTCAGAGGTTAACGCGTCTGCCTCCAATGCGGGAGACCCGGGTTCGATCCCTGGGTCGGGAAGATCCCCTGGAGAAGGAAATGGTAACCCACTCCAGTATTCTTGCCTGGAGAATCCCATGGATGGAGAAGCCTGGTAGGCTACAGTCCACGGGGTCGCAAAGAGTCGGACACGACTGAGCGACAGAACAGAACAGAATAGAACATGCTTCTAGAAAGAATCTAAGGTGTACTGCTGCTGTTGCTGCTGCTAAGTCACTTCAGTCATGTCCGACTCTGTGCGACCCCATAGATGGCAGCCCACCAGGCTCCTCCAGGGATCCTCCAGGCAAGAGTACTGGAGTGGGGTGCCATTGCCTTCTCCGCTAAGGTGTACTAGGATGAAAGAAAAGTGGGACAGAGAAAATAATAACAACTAGCTTAAAGTTAGTCAGAAATGCATACTGTAGGCCCTGTTCACTAATTGGAAATGATTATAAGTGCAAGCAGATCCAACCAGTCCATCGTAAAGGAGATCAGTCCTGGGTGTTCATTGGAAGGACTGATGCTAAAGCTGAAACTCCAATACCTTGGCCACCTTATGCGAAGAGTTGACTCACTGGAAAAGACTATGATGCTGGGAGGGATTGGGGGCGGGAGGAGAAGGGGACGACAGAGAATGAGATGGCTGGATGGCATCACCGACTCCGATGGACATGAGTTTGAGTGAACTCCGGGAGTTGGTGATGGACAGTGAGGACTGGTGTGCTGTGATTCGTGGGGTTGCAAAGAGTCGGACACGACTGAGCGACTGAACTGAACTGAACTGAACTGATAATTACCTCTGAACTTCCTATTGACCAAAGAGGAAAGTCTGGTCAGTTGTAAGAGTCAAAGTAACCAAAAGATTAAAACATACTGATGGGTTTGGAAACACACAGGTTTCCTTAGCCGCTAGTTTTTCATGTCTTTCTTCTCATGGGCACTCACAGCAGGGATGCTGTGGAATGTGGTGGACAACGTCTTCAACATCATCTTTCATATTTGTTTCTCAAGTTCAAACAATTATGGGACTTGGGCAGGATTCCTTGAATTATTTCCTCACAAGTCCTTTCTTTACAGAGCATCTTGCTAAACTAGCATTCCACCAAATGCAGTATTTGTACAAGTAGGAATTGCTTGTGATTATTAACATGGTAAATTGAAAAATTCGATTAGAGAGAAAATTCAACATTCTGGTTAAAAGGGCTGCATGCTGTGTATGTATGTTTGCCTGCTCACAGCCCATGAATATGCTGTTGAGAGTTCTTTGAAACTTTCCAATCATTTGAAACTCCTAGACACTGCTGTTTATTTTTGCATCTACACTCAGTCTAGTTCTGTATGTCACCTCTTTCTTATGTAATTATTTGGGCATATTCCTGTATGCCAGGCTATTTCTAGAAAACAAAGGAGTGAACTTGAAAATAAATATTGTTTGAAAGTTAGACTGAATAAAGAGATTATAAAACATCAAATTTCTGATTCTTTCTATTTAATTTATGATCTGATGACCTTGTCTAATTAATGGTACATTTTTTAGTATACATTGGTGATCACCAAGTACAGTTTTACCCTTTTAGGTAAATGAGGTATTCCTCTCAATTAAAATAGGGTAGTATAATGTGTCAAAATGGACACTGTTCTCAAGTAAAGTGAGTTCACCATATAGGAGTTGAAGTAATCTATTAAATATATAACTGTGTACATCAGTTTGTCTGGATATTATACCTCCCTTGTGATGAGCCTCTTCTGAAAATTTGTGCAAAGGATAATGGTCCAAAAATCAACAAAAATTCCTTTTGGTGTCCGTTATAACTTTTCTCCCCTAGAGCTGGGTTATTTTTTATTTCGGTTGTGTTTCTGACCCCTGCAAATTTGCCCAACTGCCTTTCCAAGCTGGCTTTCCACCACACTGAGGTGCCACCCTCCAAGGTCGTTGCTCTACCCCTCCCAGTCTGCCCAGGAGGGTGACAAACCCAGACCCCACTCGTGGGGGTAACAGAGATGGAACAATCTGTACAGTGTCTCCTTCCCCTCCTTCACCCCTGACATATTTATCCAGGGGAGGCTGGGCCATAGTGTACACTAGGAACTGTATGAAAAAGGAAAGAAATATGCAGGAGGGTAAACAAGTAAGCTGAGAGGTAGAAGAAGAAGGAAGATTTGGTTCCTTCACTTTTCCAGGCAGAAGAAAAAGGACAAGATCATAGCTTTACTTACTCTTTTTTCCACTACCACCTGCTTCTGAGCCAGTAGCCACGCATGCTGCTTTTAGCTGCGAGGATTTGCCTGCCTCCAGAGACAGTCTGTGGGCTTCCCCAGTGGCTCGGTGGTAAAGAATCCACCTGCCAGTGCAGGAGATGTAAGAGACATGGTTTCAGTCCCTGGGTTGGGAAGATCCTCTGGAGGAGAACATGGCAACTTACTGCAGTGTTCTTGCCAGGAAAATCCCATGGACAGAGGAGCCTGGCCTCCAGTCCATGGAGTCGCAAAGAATCAGACATGACTGAGCATCTGAGCGCAGAGACAGTCTATAGACAGTAGATGCTGGCCCTTCCATCTTTCTACATTAGGAATCTTTAACTCAAATATCTGGGGCCATTGAGAAGGGGGTAAAGACAGATGAGGTAAAAACAAGGTTATCTCATTGCAACTGAGAGTGACACCTACTTGGTTTTGTCCAGCCTGTGTTTGCAGTCCCACCCAATTCTTTCTTCTACAATAATGTTTTCTTACAAGGGCCTGACAGGTAAGGGAAAGGAGTGAAGTAAGTGAGGCGCAGGACAAAGGGACATATGGTGGAGTCTGGCATATAGCCTGTCCCTCAAAGGGGTAGCTGGGATGGAGGGTGAATCCGAAGTTACTAGATGCTCCAACTTTTCGAGCAAAGCTAGATATTCAGATGTCCTCATGGAAGTTCCTAATTTTTAAAACACTGTGTGGGTCAAACAAAACCTATCCATGGGCCATATACAGCCTTCAGGTCTTGTGTGCTGCTCTGATCTAAATCTTACCTACCAACTTGAGTTTCTCCCCCTTCACCAAGTCTTTCTGCTTGCACCACTCCATAGAGGCTTCAGTGATCAGAAAACTTGGCTAGTGCTGGAAAATATGCTTCTAAGCTCACTCAGATGACTATTGGCTGGAGACCCCTGAATTTTTTCTACCCCTTGGGCCTTTCTGTTGGTAAGTGTACTCACCCCATGGCATCTGGCATTTCCCAGAGCAAGTGATCCAAGAGAGAGTGAAGGTGAGAACAGCCAAGACGAAAGCCTTAATGCCTTTTATAACCTAATCTTGGAATTGACATATCGTCCCTTCTGCAGTAGTTTGCCGATCTCATTGAGCAACCCAGATACAGTGTGGGAGGGACTACGCGGGATGTGTATGCCAAGGAGGGGAAATCTCTGGGGCCCATCTCGGAGACTGGCTCCCCCAGCACTCTACTGTAAACTCTTTCTGTAACAAAAATACTCATCCCATACCATGCTCTGAACATTTTCACTTTAACCCCTGTTAGAATTTCTTAAAGAAAGGCATCCTGCCGATAGAATTAGCCAAGTCTTTCATATCATTTATTGTTCAATTACATATCTATTTAACCAACTGTTTAGTTTTTTATAAGAAAGTACACCCAGTCCTCCAGATGTGATCAGTAAAGCACCATGTGTATAAATAAAACACTTACAGGGTTCTTGAGGAAGCAGTGTAAATGATTTGCCAAGGAAAAGTGATACACACGGCTATGGACTACTTGGATCATAGTTTTTAAGTTTGTTGGTATTCGTTCTTTTCTATATCTAGGTCATTGAAATAACCACTTAAACCACATATAGACATGCTGGCAAATATATTGAATCAATGGTATAATTATTTATTTCATGAAGGGGAAATGGGCCTTTTATATAATGACCTTACAATACGTGTCATTTTTATATGTGGAAAAATAAGTGCCTGTCATTTTCTTATTATTCTGAGGTCAGAGCCGACCACAGAGATTTTAATATTTGAAAACTATTCTATTCACTGGAATCTCAGCATTTAAAATAATGATTTTCTTAAGATGCCTCATTCTGATGCACTATATCTGACCTTTCTTGGTCAGAAAAACAAAGTCTTCAACACTTCTTGTTCCTTATTATACTCTTTCCATATTGCTCGAAATTGATGTTAAGTAATCAGGATGTATTTTTACTCCTTTAGCATTTTAATTAGCATTTCTCTGTGAGTGTAGCTATTATGAGACTTAGCAGATTTTTCAGTCACTATACCTTCAGTCAAATACTTGGACTTTTGAAATCATTTTAACTAGGTTAACGAGTAAAAATGGGATTAGAAGTAAAAATCTATAGAAAGAATTCTCATAAAAAAATTCGGTGGAATATATGATTACAATAAATATTTAGTGGATCTTATTTTGTTTATAAGTCTAAATTTTAGGAAATTCCTTTTATACCATGCTTCTTAATGCTACTGAAAAACCAGGTACGTGATTTGGGGAGGGATTAAGTGAATCGGTGTAATTTTGCTTTTTGAAAGAGGATTCATTAAAGGAAGAACTTACTCTAAGAAAAGGAAGCAAGTAATATTGAACAAGCATTTCAATGGTTAAAGTAATAAAGATGATCTATGTTTTGTAAAATCATTAGAAAGATACAAAATATCTTTTGGGGTGGTTAAAAATAGCTTTAAAAGTAATTACATTTGTAGTAATGATGAAAAAAACTCCAAGATAATTTGAGATTATAAACATGTAAGGACAGGGATCATATCTCACTAATTTTTACAGCCCCCTTCTTGAATCTAATACTTTTGTGTATAGGATGGAGGAGCCTGGTAGGCTGCAGTCCGTGGGGTCGCTAAGGGTTGGACACGACTGAGTGACTTCACTTTCACTTTTCACTTTCCTCTTTCACACATTGGAGAAAGAAATGGCAACCCACTCCAGTGTTCTTGCCTGGAGAATCCCAGGGACGGGGGAGCCTGGTGGGCTTCCGTCTATGGGGTCGCACAGAGTCGGACACGACTGAAGTGACTTAGCAGCAGCAGCAGCAGCAGACAGACAATAAATATTGGGTGGAAAGAGGAATAATATGGTTCAGTTCAGTTCAGTTCAGTTCAGTCGCTCAGTCGTGTCCGACTCTCCACGACCCACTAATTTAATTACATGACTTTATTTCTGCATAGAAGCCATGTTCTTATTTTAAGAAATATCCAAATTCTTAAAGTCTTCCTTCTGTATATTGTCATCATAAAATTATTTTAAGTGTTTAGCTAGTGTGCACCCCTTGCTGCCATGTCATCACCTTTCAATGAAAAAAAAATCACATTGGTGAGTTAAATGTACTGGTTTTGTTTGACACATTCAGTGGTGCCTCACGGACCACTGATCCCAGATCCACATGGAAAGGGGCATGCTTGTGAAGTCCAGACAGCTCTTAAGCAAATCAATGCATCCTGAATGGGACTGTGAATCTCAGTCATGAAGGATGGAGAAATTTAGCTGTATTGTCACAAAATAATGGCAGTATATTTCTAGACATTTTAAAAGACTCCATTCCAGCTTTTAAATAAAATATTTTCACCCCCCAAAAAATTATACTAAACACACAGGAAAGGAGGGGAAAAAAGCAGACCCTTTACACAGATACTAAATTCATAAAAATATATAGACTTGGGAGGTGCTAGACCAAATTCTTATTATATACATGTAGCATCAGTTTTAAAAGCGGGGCATTTAACTTGTCTTACTCTGCTAAAAATCATCCCCAGTGTTCTAGGGGAGTCAGAAAAAGTGCATACATTTTTTTCAAGTTTTTTCAAGATCATCCTCCTAGGACTGCTCTGTGGCTAAGCCTGTGGAAAACATAGGCAGCCCCAGTAGAGTCCTTAAGCACTTCGAAGAGGCCAATGATTAATGATTACTGTTGATGCTCTGGGTAAAAGCCCCAAATCAATCATATTTTCATCCTCACAGTCTCATTCTCCTTTTGGAAACATCTTCCAACCAAGACACCAAGCAAAACATGACACAAAGTTAAAGAATCTTTGACATCTTTGACTTGGAAAGGATCTTTGCAGTTGTCCAATCAATTTTATCTTCTACCCAAATTTCTTAGATAATTGACTCTAATATTACAACCTATGCACAAAATAATTTTGATTCAAAGGAATCATTAAATTTGTGTTTACATTTCCTTTGCTTTGCTAGCTTCTTTCCTAGCCTTATACAAAATGCCTATTTAAGAATTTTTTCTCTCTAAAGTTTAGGATGTATGTGGGCTGTCTGGACTATCCAATCAGGAAAATGAATTGGAAGAGACTGTGAGGTGTTGTCAGGCTGGCTGTTTAATGTGACTGACTCACCTCCTCCTAGATTTGCTTATGCCAACTGTAAAGAAATCTAGAACTGCTTCTAACCTCAGCCATTTGTTATAAAAGTTGTCCCAGCATGGTGACATTAACAGCTATTTACCTTCAATAAGAAACAATGCTAGAATAGTGTTACTTGTTTTGGCTAAAGTCCAGTAGTTCAAGGAATGACTTATAGAAGAAATTTCTTGTCCAACACAAGTAGAACAGAAAAAAAAAAGTGTATCACCTGAGCTTTATAGTCCACTCTCTATTGCCATTGCTCTTCACTGTTTTATTATCATACTATAGAGGAAATGGCAACCCACTCCTGCATTCTTGCCTCGAAAATTCCATGGACGGAGGAGCCTGGTAGGTTACAGTCCTTGGGGTCACGAAGAGTCAGACATGACTGACTAACTTTTTCTTTTATAGAGCAAATAAACACTTATTTGAGTTTGCTCTTATAGAGCAAGCAAACTTGTAAAAGGGTTAGCAATTCTGATTGACTGACCATGCTTCCAGTGTGTAAATTCCCTGGAAATTATATTTTTTCATAATTATTATAATAGCAAATTTTCTTGGTCATTTGTATCCATTCTACATGCATGTGACCTTTCTCAGTCCATGTTGTAAAAAAGTGAGTGTGAGATTCTATGGAAAAATTTTTGAGTTACTTAAAGGCAATCAAGGTCACGTCATTAGAAAATATTTGAATTTTAATGTCAGTACCCTAAATTGATATCTTTGGAATATAAAAAGCAAATCTAGAAAGCAAAGAAAAAAAGAATTATGCTTATTTTAAAATCTGACAAAATGGTCATCTTTGGTTAAGTCTCTTTTCAGAAAAAGGTAAATATCATTAAAGAG
This sequence comes from Moschus berezovskii, assembly GCF_049115385.1. Classification (NCBI taxonomy): domain Eukaryota; kingdom Metazoa; phylum Chordata; class Mammalia; order Artiodactyla; family Moschidae; genus Moschus; species Moschus berezovskii. Next base: position 78,800,033 of record NC_142471.1, read on the forward strand.
TTTTTCTTGAGGAGGAGTACAAACCTCTGGATTCCCAAATTTCCTTTTTTTTTTTTTTTTGTTTAAAGCCATTTTATCAAGTTTGAAAACTGAGATCAGAATTTCATGTAATTCTAAATGTGTCCCCTGGAGCAAGAAATGGCAACCCACTCCAGTATTCTTGCCTGGAAAATTCCGTGGACAGAGAAGCCTGGAGGGCTACAGGCTATGGGGTTGCAAAGAGTTTGTGACAGCTGAGCGACTGAGCACTAAATGTGTCTATTTTCATATTTTGTTACTAGGACCTGATCTGGTTAGATAGAAATTTGTTTCTAGAGAAGTCTAGAGAGGTACACTTGATTTTAGCGAGGATTAATAGAAAATGAGACAATAGGTTTTCAGTCTAAGTTAAACTGTGGTCCTCGTTAAATAAATTTGATCTTATAACCCAGAATGGTTTTTCCCTCCTTTTCACTAGTTATACTAAGATAGCAAGTGCCTTTTTAGAGAGATATTTTGTAGATAATAACCTATAAAATGTGGTTTACATATGTGTGATTTTGTTACCTAGTATATGTAAATAAAATAGTAAGCATTTTCTTACACCAACAATAGATAAACAAAACAGATAATAGAGACATATGCTTGCATGTCTGGGCTCTTAGTCAGTTCATATTTTTTGTCATTTATTTTGCATCTAACCTGAATATTTCACAGATGTGGCTATGACATAGGAAATGTCTTGTTTTCTTTTTTCTGTTTTACCTATAATGGTCGTATTTAAAACTGGTGATAATTTTTCTTAATATTTATTCAATAGAACATATAAACATGACTGTATCTTTCTGTTAAAGGACACAGTCAGTCATTTTGGAAGATCTCCCACAATGGGGCAGTGAAGAAAGTATTTTAATAGTGGGATATACGGTAGTCTTGTGATGGCTGAGGGAAGAAGTTGGCCTTTTTTTTTTCTTTTTTTCTTTACAAATATTAAGTTTCTTTTTGCCTTTGTTTTTTTCTACACTTTGGTTCCTAGACTTTATTGGGAGAGTACACAAAGAATGTGTCCTGTTTCCTCCTTACTTCTTATGTTGGTGTGCCTGTCTTTGCAAAATTCTTTTTATAAAGATGTCTAAAAACACACAAGTACTTCTTATGCTGTATTTCTCCTGCCTCCTACCTTTTCAGTGTCTGTAGGTAGCATTTATTCTCTCTTGTTCTTTTTTTCTCTTCTCCTGCCTTTTTCTCTTCTTGTCTCCCTTATTTTGCAGACTCTTCACTGTCTAACTTGAAATTGATTAGAATGCATTAATTTTTAAATAAGTGTCACATATCCTTAACTGAGCACTAAAAGGTTGAGAAGCCTTCATGGTGTAGAGTCTGATCCAAAACTAAGTGAGAAGAATTTTAAAAACAAGGGCTGCCCTTCATTAGCCCTCGTGCCATCTCCTGACAGCCTCAGTGCACCACGATGCCACACCAGGCCAGGGCGAGCCCCGTTGCCGCGCACCATTTACCCTCTGTCAGCAGCTTCAGTCGGAGCTGGGGCGATACTGTGCACGCAAGTCTGTCATGCGTCAGCCTCAATTAAGCTCATGTTGCTTGCTTGGGAAATGCCACAGCCTCCTGTTAACCATCTTTTTTGTTGTTGTTTCATTTTCTTCTTTCATTTCTCCACCGCCTTCCTCTCTCTCTAGAAGCCCACGTTGCTCCATTTTTTTTCTTCCTTTTATATTCCCCTTCAACTCTCTCTAGAAGCCCATGCTTTATTTGGTGAAAGTATGTTCATAGTCTTCCCGTTTCTTACAAAGAGAAATCATTTTTAGAGAAGTAACTCCTCTCTGTAGGTCCCAGTAAGTTGATGTTACTCATGGAAATGTGTTTAGTTCATACCTGAGTACATGTAACTTTTTAAACAAGAAAATATTGTTTAAAGGAGGGAATTATACTGACACTTTGTACCTGTGCCAAGCTTGGTCTCAAGTCCTATGAAGCAGTTTTTTCTTTAGATTTTTTAAGAGTGCAGGAGCGCTAGGCATGCAGCTTTATCAAATATTAAAGTCCTTCTCTTCTTTCTCCAACCTGTCGTTTACTTGTGTCCTTGTCATCTAAGGGGGTGGTGGTTTTCTTTTTTTGAGAGTAGAATGAAACCTTACTACACTTGAAGGGGAAAAAAAATGTTGACAGCAGCAGTTTATATTTGGTTCACTATTTTGTGGTTTACCATAAGTTTATGGGAAAAACAAAGGACCACCCAGGGCTTCATCATGCCGGGTAGTTGGCTGCCCAAGCTAGTCTCTTATGAGAAATTATCTTCAAGAGGACATTTTCAGAAAATAAAAGAAGAGTCTTGGCAGGGAATTTTCTTTTCCTTCTCTGAATAACTACAGAGGACTCAAAAGAGCTGCTTTAGTATGCTTTAGTGGACAGATAGACATTGAGGTACTTGAGCATCGTGAGGATTCATGGAGGTTTTATGGGCTCGTTCAGATTGTAAAGTAGGGTTAACCCAAGAAGTTGTTGTCAGATGTTGGTCATGAGGCCCAGTGTGAAAGAAATCACAACAATGTAAAATCCCCTGTGGTCTGTGACATCAGAAGAAGTTCACAGTGAGTCGAAAGCAAGGTCAGTTTCTCAGATGGGAATGGAGACCAAAAAAGTATGTGAATATGTTGTTCTTCTTTCACAGGCACATGACCAGTATGGGCAAGTGGCTTTCAAATGGAATCATGTTGCTGGGTCAATCCAAGAAAACAGATGGAGTACACAGATAGTGGAATTCAGATTTCCAAAATATTTGACACATGGATCCTTGTTAAAATTGTTAACTGAAAAACTTATAAAAATCCATCTAAAATTATCTAAAATTCATATTGGCAATAGGTTAAGAATTTCCAATAAGACTATGTGGCAGTCCCATGATATTGGCTTTCTGGAAGATTTATATAAGCATTAAATGCAAAGTTATTGAACATCTTGAATGAAAAATTGTTTATAAGACTCAACTGTCACAGTAGGTTAGCAAGGAAAAGTTTTTTTTCTGAGATACTCTAGATTGAGAGATTTCCATTTGTAGAACAGATGGCAGCAGAAAGGCTTTGTAAATTAATATTCAGGAATTCTTTTGCACCCCAGGTCCTGATGGATATTGTGAAGGGAGTCTTCACTTTAACTTCCATCCTTCTTCTTTGGATGGGTCACACATTTGTGACTTTTAAGGTTGCTTCTTTATTTAGCAAATATTCTTGAGGCCCTCTCATGTGACAGGTATTTGGTAAGCAGGTGAACTGGTGGTGAACAAAACAGACATCATGGACTCCACAGCCTACTGGTGGAAATAGTTGTTACATCCATTTTAAATCATATTAAATGGGTTGACAGAAACCCAGAGGACTGTTAAAGCGTGTAACTGGAGATATTGATCCTAGTCTGAGGGTCAGAGAAAATTTTCTTAAATAAGTGACATTTCAAATGTAATCTGAAAGATGAGTAAGGAAAGGCAGAGGGAGTAGAGAAGGGTGGGAGACAGAAGAAACTAACAAACTCAAAGGTCCCTTAGCAGGAAGGAATAAAGCACACCAAGGAACTGAGAGACAACCTGGCCAAAGCACAGAGAATGAGGTAGAATGTGGTCAAATGAGCCCGGAGGCAGAGAGGAGAGCTGGATCACATTTAGCCTCTTCAGGGTCATCTCTGAGTTTGACCCTTTACCTTAAAAAAGACACTTTCCATCCGTAAAATGAGAGGATTAAACATCAAAGTTCTTAACCTAGGAGGTTATTGGAAACGCATATTTTTAATAGATCCAGTCACATATCTTCAGCTACCTGATATTGGGGATGTAAAATGTCTTGTTGTTGTTCAGTCGCTCAGTCATGTCTGACTCCTTGTGACCCCATGGGCTGCAACATGCCAGGCTTCTCTGCCCTTCACTGTCTCCCATAGTTTGTTCAAACTCGTGTCCATTAGGTTGATGATGCCATTCAACCATCTCATCCTCTGTTGTCCCCTTCTCCTCCTGCCTTCAATCTTTCCCAGCATCAGGGGCTTTTCCAGTGAGTCGGATGTTCACATCAGGTGGCCAGAGTATTTGGGAAAGGCTTACACAATAAACATTCTGCCCAAAATACCCATAGTGTCTCCAGTAAGAAACATTGTGATAAATAGTCACTTGGATGCCTTTAATTGTAATAGTCTATTATTCTGTAAATAAAGGTAAAATGCATGCCTCTAGAAAACAGTGAAACTAATGGTAGTGGTCTTATTGAATGCTCAAACCTTAGAACTTCTGTGCTAAACAACATAAAAATGAAAGCTACCTTAGTTGAGACAGAGGCAGTTTCTCTATCTATGATAAAACTGGACATTAGCTTAGTTAAAGCATAGTATTTGAAGAATTTTAAAGAAAATCAGGGCAATCTCTGTAAGGAGGGGAAGAGAGAAACAGTTGAAACCAGAATAGAGAGCAGTGAGCTGAAAGTAAATGAGAAAGCCTGAGATGTCTGGGGCCAGATGCAGCCAGCAGCACCACAATTGGGAACCTAAAACGGAGTGCCCATACACACTTGCAGACGCATGTGTGTGCACACACATGAACACACAAAGTAGAAGAGCTGACACTGAAATTCTTCTGTTTAACCAGGACACTTGAAAGGGTTAATATAGTCCTGAGTAAGTCATATCTTCTGGCTTCTAACTAAAGTAAACAATTTTTTTTTCCTGGAAAAAAGGCATCCCTAAATTAGGTTCTCTGGGTTCCTACAGATTAAATTTAACAAAATATGAGCTTATAATAAACAAAATTACCAAACACACAAAGAAAAAAGACACTTCCACAAATAAAAGTCAAAGCGAACAGCACATTTTAACTTCCCAACATTTTCAGATATTGACATTCTCAACAGAGAATACAAAATAAGAGTGTGTATGTATATATATATGTATTTACAGAAAGTAAAAATAGAATATTTGAATGATCAAAGAATATGAAACTATTAAAATGACTCTAAAAAACCATGTAGAACTTTTTGGAATTAAAATCTAGACAAATGAGTTTAAAAGCAGATTAAATAAAGCTAAAGAGACAACAAGTGAAATGGAAAAAATATCCAAAGAAATTATGGAGAATTTAACATAAAGAAAATGAGACAAAGAGATTGGGAGAGATGTTGAGACATGTGGGATCTAATGAGATCTAGAAAGCATCGAATCAGAGTTCCAGAAGGAGAAATTAGAGGGGCAGTCTTTGAAAAGATAATAGCTGAAAATTTTCAAAGCTGCCTAAAGGTTTAAATCCACAAATACCCAACATATGCCAATTATATAGGACGAATTTCACATTTAGGCACATTCTAGTGAAACTACAGAACACCAGAGCCAATAAGAAGTAAAAAGCCATCATAGATAAAAAGGCACATCACCTATAAACAAAAGATAAACAAGATTGAAAGTAGAATCAATATTGTGAAAATGACTATACTACCAAATGCAATCTACAGATTCAGTGCTATCCCTATCAAATTACCAATGGCATTTTTCACAGAACTAGAACAAAAAACTTCACAATTCATAGGGAAACACAAAAGACCCTGAATAGCCAAAGCAGTCTTGAGAAAGAAAAATGGAGCTGGAGGAATCAATGTTCCTGACTTCAGATTATATTACAAAGCTACAGTCATCAAGACAGTATGGTACTGGCACAAAAACAGAACTATAGACCAATAGAACAAGGTAGAAAGCCCAGAAATAAACCCATGCACCTATGTATACCTTATTTTTTACAAAGGATGCAAGAATATACCATGGGACAAAGATAGCCTCGTCAATAAATGGTGCTGGGAAAACTGGACAGCTACATGTAAAAGAATGAAATTAGAACACTTCCTAACACCATACACAAAGATAAACTCAAAATGGGTTAAAGACCTAAATGTAAGACCAGAAACTGTAAAACTCTTAGAGGAAAACATAGGTATAACACTTGATGACATAAATCAAAGCAAGATCCTTTATGACACACCTCCTAGAGTAATGGAAATAAAAACAAAAGTAAACGGTATTCTTGCCTTGAGAACCCCATGAACAGTATGAAAAGGCAAAAAGATAGGACACTGAAAGATGAACTCCCATGGGAGTAGGTGCCCAATATGCTACTGGAGATCAGTGGAGAAATAACTCCAGAAAGAATGAAGGGATGGAGCCAAGGCAAAATGAAGGGATGGAGCCAAGGCAAAAACAACACCCATTTGTGAATGGGACTGGTGATAGAAGCAAGGTTCAATGCTGTAAAGAGCAATATTGCATAAGAACCTGGAATGTTAGGTTCCATGAATCAAGGCAAATTGGGAGTAGTCAAACTGGAGATGACAGAGTGAACATAGACATTCTGGGAATCAGTGAACTAAGATGGACTGGAATGGGTGAATTTAACTCAGATGACCATTATATCTACTACTATGGGCAGGAATCCCTAGGAAGAAATGGAGTAGTCATCATAGTCAACAAGAGTCCAAAATGCAGTACTTGGATGCAATCTCAAAAACGACGGAATGATCTCTGTTTCCAAGGCAAACCATTCAGTATCATGGTAATCCAAGTCTCTGCCCCAACCAGTAACGCTGAAGAAGCTGAAGTTGAACAGTTCTGTGAAGATCTACAAGACCTTCTAGAACTAACACCCAAAAAAGATGTCCTTTTCATTATAGGGGACTAGAATGCAACAGTAGGAAGTCAAGTAATACTTGGAGTAACAGGCAAATTTGGCCTTGGAGTACAGAATGAAGCAAGGCAAAGTCTAATAGTGTTTTGCCAAGAGAACGCACTGGTCATAGCAAACACCCTTTTCCAACAACACAAGAGAAGACTATACACATGGACATCAACAGATGGTCGACACCGATATCAGACTGATTGTATTCTTTGCAGCCAAAGATGGAGAAGCTCTGTACAGTCAGCAAAAACAAGACCGGGAGCTGACTGTGGCTTGGATCATGAATTCCTTACTGCCAAATTCAGACTGAAATTGAAGAAAGTGGGGCAAACCACTAGACCATTCAGGTATGACCTAAATCAAACCCCTTATGATTATACAATGGAAGCGAGAAATAGATTTAAGGGACTAGATCTGATAGAGTGCCTGATAAACTATTGATGGAGGTTTGTGATATTGTACAGGAGACAGGAATCAAGATCATCCCCAAGAAAAAGAAATGCAAAGAAGGGAAATGGCTATCTGAAGAGGCCTTACAAATAGCTGTGAAAAGAAGGGAAGCGAAAAGCAAAGGAGAAAAGGAAAGATATACCCATTTGAATGCAGAGTTCCAAAGAATAGCAAGGAGAGGTAGGAGGGCCTTCCTCAGCAAGCAATGCAAGGAAGTGGAGGAAAACAATAGAATGGGAAAGACTAGGGATCTTTTCAGAATTAGACATACCAAGGGAACATTTCATGCAAAGATGGACTCAATAAAGGACAGAAATGGTAAGGACCTAACAGAAGCAGAAGATATTAAGAAGAGGTGGCAAGAATACACAGAAGAACTGTATAAAAAAGATCTTCACGACCCAGATAATCACAATGGTGTGATCACTCACCTAGAGCCAGACATCCTGGAATGTGAAGTCAAGTGGACCTTAGAAAGCATCACTACGAACAAAGCTAATGGAGGTGATGGAATTCCAATTGAGCTATTTCAAAGCCTGAAAGATGATGCTGTGAAAGTGCTACACTAATTATGCCAGCAAATTTGGAAAACTCAGCAGTGGCCACAGGACTGGAAAAAGTCAGTTTTCATTCCAATCCCAAAGAAGGGCAGTGCCAAAGAATGCTGAAACTACCACAGTTGCACTCATCTCACTCGCTAGTAAAGTCATGCTTAAAATTCTCCAAGCCAGGCTTCAGCAATATGTGTTGCATGAAATTCCAGATGTTCAAACAGGTTTTAGAAAAGGCAGAGGAACCAGAGATCAAATTGCCAACATCTGCTGGATCATCGAAAAAGCAAGAGAGTTCCAGAAAAACATCTATTTCTGCTTCATTGACTATGCCAAAGCCTTTGACTGTGTGGATCACAATAAACTGTGGAAAATTCTGAAAGAGATGGGCATACCAGATCACCTTACCTGTCTCTTGAGAAACCTGTATGGAGGTCAGGAAACAAAAGTTAGAACTGGACATGGAACAACAGATTGGTTCCAAATCGGAAAAGGAGTACGTCAAGGCTGTATATTGTCACCCTGTTTATTTAACTTATATGCAGAGTACATCATGAGAAATGCTGGGCTGGAGGAAGCACAAGCTGGAATCAAGATTGCAGGGAGAAATATCAATTACCTCAGATATGCAGATGACACCACCCTTATGACAGAAAGTGAAGAGGAACTAAAGAGCCTCTTGATGAAAGTGAAAGAGGAGAGTGAAGATGTTGGCTTAAAGCTTAACATTCAGAAAACTAAGATCATGACATCTGGTCCCATCAGTTCAGTTCAGTTCAGTTCAGTCACTGAGTCGTGTCTGACTCTCCACGACCCCATGAATTACAGCACGCCAGGCCTACCTGTCCATCACCAACTTCCGGAGTTCACTCAAACTCATGTCCATTGAGTCGGTGATGCCATCCAGCCATCTCATTCTCGGTTGTCCCCTTCTCCTCCCGCCCCCAACCTTTCCCAGCATCAGACTCTTTTCCAGTGAGTCAACTTGTCGCATGAGGTGGCCAAAGTATTGGAGTTTCAGCTTTAGCATCAGTCTTTCCAATGAACACCCAGGATCGATCTCCCTTAGAATGGACTGGTTGGATCTCCTTGCAGTCCGAGGGACTCCCAAGAGTCTTCTCCAACACCACAGTTCAAAAGCATCAATTCTTCGGTGATCAGCTTTCTTCCAACTCTCACATCCATACATGACCACGGGAAAAACCATTGCCTTGACTAGATGGACCTTGGTTGGCAAAGTAATGTCTCTGCTTTTTAATATATTATTAAGGTTGATCATAACTTTCCTTCCAAGGAGTAAGCGTCTTTTAATTTCATGGCTGCAATCAGCATCTGCAGTGATTTTGGAGCCCAAAAAAACAAAGTCTGACACTGTTTCCACTGTTTTTCCATCTATTTCCCATGAAGTGATGGGACCAGATGCCATGATCTTCGTTTTCTGAATGTTGAGCTTCAAGCCAACCTTTTCACTCTCCTCTTTCACTTTCATCAAGAAGCTTTTGAGTTCCTCTTCACTTTCTGCCATATGGGTAGTGTCATCTGCATATCTGATATTTCTCCCAGCAATCTTGATTCCAGCCTGTGCTTCTTCCAGCCCAGCGTTCCTCATGATGTACTCTGCATATAAGTTAAATAAGCAAGGTGACAATATACAGCCTTGACGCACTCCTTTTCCTATTTGGAACCAGTCTGTTGTTCCATGTACAGTTCTGACTGTTGCTTCCTGACCTGCATACAGGTTTCTCAAGAGGCAGGTCAGGTGGTCTGGCATTCCCATCTCTTTCAGAATTTTCCACAGTTTATTGTGATCCACACAGTCAAAGGCTTTGGCATAGTCAATGAAGCAGAAATAGATGTTTTTCTGGAACTCTCTTGCTTTCTCCATGATCCAGCGGATGTTGGCAATTTGATCTCTGGTGCCTCTGCCTTTTCTAAAACCTGCCTGAACATCTGGGAGTTCACAGTTCACATATTGCTGAAGCCTGGCTTGGAGAATTTTGAGTATGACTTTACTAGCGTGGTCCCATCACTTCATGGCAAATAGATGGGGAAACGGTGGCTGACTTTATTTTTCTGGGCTCCAAAATCACTGCAGATGGTGATTGCAGCCATGAATTAAAAGACACTTACTCCTTGGAAGGAAAGTTATGACCAACCTAGACAGCATGTTAAAAAGCAGAGACATTACTTTGTCATGGTCCATTTAGTCAAGGCTATGGTTTTTCCAGTGGTCGTGTGTGGATGTGAGAGTTGGACTATAAAGAGGGCTGAGTGCCAAAGAATTGATTCTTTTGAACTGTGGTGTTGGAAAAGACTCTTTTGAGTCCCTTGGACTGCAAGGAGATCCAACCAGTCCACCCTAAAGGAAATGAGTCCTGAGTGTTCATTGGAAGGACTGATGTTGAAGCTGAAGCTCCAGTACTTTCGCCACCTGATGTGGAGAGCTGATTCATTTGAAAAGACCCTGATGCTGGGAAAGATTGAGGGCAGGAGGAGAAGGGGATGACAGAGGATGAGATGGTTGGATGGCATCACCAACACGATGGACATGGGTTTGGGTAGACTCTGGGAGTTGGTGATGGACGGGGAGGCTTGGCGTGCTGCGGTTCATGGGGTCACAAAGATTCGGACACGACTAAGTGACTGAACTGAACTGAAACAGTGCAACCTGATTATTAAAAGCTTTTCGTCAGCAAAGGAAACTATAAGCAAGGTGAAAAGACAACCCTCAGAATGGGAGAAGATAATAGCAAATGAAACAACTGACAAAGGATTAATTTCCAAAATATACAAGCAGCTCATACAACTCAATGCCAGAAAAACAAACAACCCAATCAAAAAGTGGGGAAAAGACCTAAACAGACATTTCTCCAAAGAGGACATACAGATGGCTAACAACCACATGAAAAGATGCTCAACATCACTCATTATTAGAGAAAATGCAGATCAAAACCACAATGGGATATCACCTCACACTGGTCAGAATGGCCATCTTCCAAAAGTCTACACACGATAAATGCTGGAGAGGATGTGGAGAATAGGGAACGATCTTGCACTGTTAGTGGGAATGTAAACTGATACAGCCACTATGGAAGAGGGTATGGAGATTCCTTAAAAAACTAGGAATAAAACCACCATATGACCCAGCAATCCCACTCCTAGGCATATACCCTGAGGAAACAAAGTTGAAAAAGACACATGAATCCCATTGTTCACTGCAGCACTATTTACAATAGCTAGAACATGAAAGCTACCTAGATGTTCATCAACAGATGAATGGATAAAGAAGTCATGGTACATACACACAATGGAATATTCAGATCAGATCAGATCAGATCAGTCGCTCAGTCGTATCCGACTCTCCGCGACCCCATGAATTACAGCACGCCAGGCCTCCCTGTCCATCACCAACTCCCGGTGTACACTCAAACTCATGTCCACAGAGTTGGCGATGCCATCCAGCCATCTCATTCTCCGTCGTCCCCTTCTCCTCCCGCCCCCAACCTTTCCCAGCATCAGGGTCTTTTCCAGTGAGTCAACTCGTCGCATGAGGTGGCCAAAGTATTGCAGTTTCAGCTTTAGCATCAGTCCCTCCAATACTCAGCCATAAAAAGGAATGCATTTGAGTCAGTTCTGATGAGGTGAATGGACCTAGAACCTCTTATGTGAATCAGAAGGAGAAAGATAAATATCATATTCTAACACACATATAGGGAATCTACAAAAATGATGCTAAAGAATTTATTTACAGGGCAACAGTGGAGAAAGGGACATAGAGAATAGACTTATGGACATGGGGAGAGGGGAGGAAGTGGTGAGATATATAAGAAGAGTAACATGGAAACCTACATTATCATATGTAAAATAGATAGCCAAAGCGAATTTGCTGTGTGGCCAGGAAACTCAGACAGGGGCTCTGTGTCAACCTAGAGGGGTGGGATGGGGAAGGAATGGGAGGGAGGTTCAAAAGGGAGGGGATATTATGTATACCTATGGCTGATTCATGTTCAGTTTTGACAGAAAACAACAAAATTCTGTTAAGCGATTATCCTTCTAAAAAAAAATAAAAAAAAGTTCTTTCAGAAAGCAGGAAAATGACTCCAAAACAAAGATATAAGGTTGAAGATGGAAAAACAAGGAATCATTAAATCTAAGTGTGAATCTAAACAAGTCTTGTAAGATTTACACTTATAATTTAAATTTAAAAAATAGTAACAGTGTTTAATCAACGGGGAAAGGTTATTTAGAAAAAAAACGAGTAAAATCTTGCTATTTTACCTTTTGGAAAGTTAGGAGGGGTGTGATCAGAATTAAAGTTATCTGAGAGCTTGTAATTATCAAGAAAGGAATGAAAAAATACTCATTACCTTTAGAGTTCATTACATAGAAATGATAAAATTTCAAATATATCCATTGAAAGACAAAAGAGAATTGTCTGGATTCCAAAAAGTATACTAAAACCAATTGCATTTCTATATAACAGCAAAAAAGAGAGAGAATAAAACAAGTAAAAAGTCAGGATACCATTTACAATTACAAAATACAATGTGTCCGAGGATAAATATATCAAAACATATATAAGACTTAACTCTTCTACATACTAGTTGTGATCTTGAGCAACGTAACTTCTCTGAACTTCAGTTTGTTATCTATAATATGACAGTAACAGCAGTACTTACTTAGTAGAATGATGAAAATTGACATTTAACAGTGAGCCTAGCTTGCAGTGCAACTCCCAATTAGTATTAGACAATCCCTTGTGGCTCAGCTGGTAAAGAATCCGCCTGCAATGCAGGAGACCTGGGTTTCATCCCTGGGTTGGGAAGGTCCCCTGGAGGAGGGAACGGCTACCCACTCAAGTATTCTGACCTGGAGAATTCCATGGGCTGTATAGTCCATAAGGTCACAAGAGTCGGACACAACTGAGTGACTTTCACTTTCATTATCACCATCATTATTATTCAGTTCAGTTCAGTCGCTCAGTCATGTCCGACTCTTTGCAACCCAATGAATCACAGCACACCAAGCCTCCCTGTCCATCACCAACTCCCGGAGTTCACTCAAACTCATGTCCATAGAGGCTGTGATGCCATCCAGCCATCTCACAGGCTAAAAGTCATGGTGAAGCAATGGTCCCAGCACTCAAAGAGTCTAATAAGAATGCTATTGTAATAGACAAATAATCATTATATGATATATAAATTGTAAGTGTCAAAAGGTGATATCAACAAACTCCTAAGAAAGAGAGATAAGTTTTGGCCAAGGGACAGGAGGTTGGGTCCTCGGAGTCTTTCTGAGGATGATGGTTTTTGAGCTGCACCTAAAATTATGAGTAATTAGAATGTTTACCATGGATATGGCATGGGGGCCAAAGGCACATTATATATACATTCTTGAGTCTGCCTTGACTGAATATTATTGGGGCCTCCAAGGGGAACAGCACAGAGATGGCAAAGCATTTTGGGTAATGGGGCCTAGATCAGGTTTACTGGAAAGATAGGTTAGTGGAAGTATGCAAAAATTACAGAAGTGAGTTCTGTTAGCACAGTCCATTGTGATACTGACCCCAGTATTAATTAGCTGCCAAATACCAAATAATTGTCTGGGAGAATCTCTAAGGAAAGGTAAATACATCCTCTGGAATAACGTCTGGCAAGTTAAGATCAGGGTTTGTTTTTTGTTTTTAAAGAAGTAATATATACAGCTCAGTGGGTTTGGAAAATTGTTATGTTGCTAATTTCAGATTTTGTTTTTGTTTTTTTTTAATCTAACTGACTCCCCTGATTGAATGGATGGATACGTTTATGCACAGTCTGAGCCAATTCATTGCATCTGGAGTAAAATTGTTCTTTTGGGAGAAACAGTGGAGGGGGGCTCACTGAGGGGAAATATGTGGAAATAGGGCAGCTACGCTAAAGACAGTTGTTCCTCTAACCCATGTGCCTGTACAAGCCCAGAGACCTCAACATTTCAGCTTGGAGAGTCGGGGGCGCCTCCCAGTGTGTCAGAAAACGTGGGCCCCTGTGCTCACGGAACTCACAGACTTATTTTAGGAACTGTCCTGACACTCCAATAGCTCTTTTTTGAATCATTTTCTGCTTTCACCTGAGAGGTTCCCAAGCTGCAGAGCTAGTCTGGTGCTGTTTTAGTGCTGTTTCTCTAGAATATGCAGACCATGTTGGTGTCTTATTTCTAAACCATACCTAATTTTTACAGAGGTTTCCTCTTTAATGTGTTGCTCAGATGCACATAATCGTCATTCTGCTCGTGACTAGACACAGCTGGGGGAAGGATGTCCGCTAGATGAGATTTTAATTCACTTCCTTCCTTGTGAATAAGACTTGGGATAAAATGTACAAGAATTATTCTTACCTTTTTCCTGACAGTAGAAGTGGTTTGTTTGCCAACTAATGAATGGTGGGATCTGGTGGGAAGGATGGGAGTTAGAAGTGAAAGAAGAGACCCCACCTGGGGAAGGACATCGTTGAAAGGACATTCTGCAGCGGGAATAGGGATGTCCAGGTGTTTGGGAAGGTCTCGACACCCTGGGTCGTAGTGTTCGTTTTAAACCCAGTCAGCAACAACCTGGAAGTGTTCCCAGGGCTCTTAAGACTCCCCACTAAAGTATTTCTGGCAAGAGTATGAAATCTTTGTGACAAGTCCAAGCACACTGTGTTTTTAGGCCTGTTACATAGCTGCATGTAATATTAACAGCGTGTGTTATTCCATTCACTTTATTATTATTGGAATTGAATAGAATTTGTATTTCGTTATTGGAATATTATCTTAGTCTTTGAGCTCTTACTATGACTTTCAGAATTGAAGCCACTTGATCCAGTAAGCATTTTATTTTTCACTTATGTGCAATACATTGTACCAGGCCCTGTGTGCTCAGTCATGTCCAACTTCTGTGGCCCCATGGACTACAGCCACCAGGCTCCTCTACCTATTGAATTTTTCAGTCAAGAATCCTGGAGTAGGGTTTCATTTACTACTCCAGGGGATCTTCCCAACCCAGGGATTGAACCTGCATCTCTTGAGTCTCTTGCATTGGCAAGCAGATTCTTTGCCACTAGCACCACCTGGGAAGCCCATAGCTCCAACAAGCATTTTCTTCTTCACTTATGTGCAGTACATTGTTACCAGGTGCTGTGGAGACAGACAGAGGAGAGACACAGCCCTGCTCTGGGGGAGTTTATAGTCTAGTGAAGACCCGTTTAAAGAGTAGCTCGGGGAAAAGCTTGCTTACCAGGCTGACAACTATAGCAGAGATGCAAACTACTGATGGGTGGCCTCTGGGGAGAAAGAAATGGATTCAGTTGGGGGAAACTTTTGGGTGGGGGGTCAGTTTTAAACCAGGCTTTCAAGGAAGAAGAGGATTCTGATAGGTTAACTCAGGAAGAGATCACGTCCTGGACATGAAGTCCCTTGGAAGTGAGATTAGCAACACACACGGGCAGTGCAGTGTAATGGGCCAGGGACGATGGCAGAAGCCTTTGATTGTAGGCCAGAACTTGATTCCATGTAGGGCATTGTGGTTTTGCCCCATTCTTTGGACAGAGAATTCAGAGACCCATTGGTTGCTGTTTTCTAGACGAAGCTGAAATTTGTTGGAAAATGATCTATTCTTTTCCATCTTCTTGTTTTGGCAGTTTCCAATAATTGCCATCTCTTCCAAATTCACTTATAATGTCTAAATAGATACATACACTTAATACACACTTATATATGAGGACTTGTGGCACTATTTTCCAAGTGTGTTTGCCTGTGGAAGGAGGTATTCCACTAAACGAGGGTTTTGTGCTCAATTGTCTGTGTGCATTGCTGCATTCTCCACCCCTGTATAGAAGATTCAGATTATGCATTAGCATCTGCATGGTTCTGAGAAGTAAAAATGTCTTTTAACTTTGCATAGCAAAGATCCTCTTCATCTTATTGACATCTCTCTAAACAAGACTGGAGAAATACTGAGTTAAGGTACCTGTCATAAACAGTGTTTATGTTTCTCATAGACCCCACAACATTCTTATGAAATAGCCATTGTTGTCTCCATTTTTCCAGGGAGAACTGAAGGTTAAGTATTTTTTTTTCCATTTTCACAAACCAAGAAAAGAGCCAAAATATGAATCTACATTCTTCTAATCTGGGAACTATCCCCTCTCGTGAAGCCTCTAGATTCGTGTACCCTAACCTAATGGCTTGAGCTCCATCTTTAAGGGCTTTTTGTTAAAGATGTGTTTCTTTCTGCTCGGCTGTTTCAGTGATGGCTTATAGCCGTAAATCCTTAATCATCTACTGTGTATAATCTTTCATGACTCACACTCTTCTGGGTGGAACTGACCACTCCAGGGTTCCTGGCAACATTATGCTCTTTTGCTTGCTGTCTCCATCACTGACTCTGCACTCCTCAGTTTTTGGGGCACTTGGTGTGTCCAGCGTTGAGCACAGTGCTTGGCCTGTAGTACAGCACAGTGCTTGTTAACTGGTTGAGGGCCTGAAGAACGTTTCTCAGGTGTGGGAGTCAAGAGAGGAACCTCAGTGCTCATTCTGACTGTGGTTCTGATCATGAGTCAGATGAGATCAGCAATCTGCAGCATCAGCTCGCTAAGAAACACACGAGGTGGCATTTTCTGTATGTAGGTAGTCAGTCATCTAGTAGAGAAGTATACAGTTGTCCTGTGAACATGTGAGCACAAAATGGAACCAACACTGTGTCGTCACAGTCAGTCTATCTGAAAGCCCAACTGGAACCTGGACCCCGTGCTGCCCAAAGGGACCTCAGAATATAGTTGTTTCTATAGGTTTTAACAGCAGCAAGTATGAAGCACCCCCAGTGAAGCAAGGTCTGACCTTGGCTGCAGGCCTCCTCTGCCTTTTCCTTACTCCTACAGTTTTTAGCTTTGGGTAGATTTTAATGCAGACGACGAGTGCTGTTTTTAATGTATGAAATCTTGTATTTATAGAACCAAAAGAACCTTTTTTTTTTTTTAAAAAAAAAGGAAGAATTATAATGAAGTCAGGTGTAGGAGCCAAGGCTATACACAGTCACATACATATTTCTTTATAATGGATTAAGGGAAAATCAGGAAGTAAATGCAGACTGGCAGTATTTTAGAAGCAAATAAGATTTGAATGATAAAATTATAAATTCATATAGTTTAGATTTCTATCCAAAGTCAATTTCTTCATGTAATCTTTGTCCTTTTTAGCATTTGGTGTAGCAAATATACTTGAATCATCTTAAAATTTTTTGGTCAAAATAGCTCTAGTTCCTAATGCTAATTGGAAAATATGAATTTAAAAATCTGAAATACAAGTGAGGCGGTAGATTAGTAGAAAGTTTAAACTATAAATAAGAATAGTCTCTAAGTAAGTTTTCAAAATTCCAATTATGGGTATTCAAGTGCATTTACACAAGCTGGGTTTGTTATTTCTGGAGTTAATAAGCAATTTCACAATGTACTATATATCACTTTTAAAGACATGATAAATTGTCCCTAATGGTATTGTGTGTATAAACTAGAGCTATTTCTGCCTTGTATATAATTCTTAGGATTGGGTGGTACACCTGAAAAGGCTTGGATTTTAATGGGGCCTTTTTAGCACTTTTGCACCTCGTATGTTCAGGATTATGTTTGATTGATGACTTTAAATGTGCTGGCATGAGAGATATGTAGATCTTAATGCTCTTAAACCATTTGTTTTCCAATCTCTGTAAAAGGCTCCTCTGTTTTGGGGTAACACTTTATCCTTCTTAAGTAAACAGAAATAGGTTTCTGGGATTTTGCTTTTTAGCATTGTAAATCCAGCAGGAAAGAGACAGGCTAGAGGCTTTTAAGAGAGGTCTAAAAACACCATGTTCCCATTTTATTAGAGGAGTCCGAAAAAGAGAGAGAGAGAGTGTGTGTGTATGTGTGTGTGTGTGTGGATACATTTTTCTTTCTCCTAAACAGTTTTAAAATAACTCCCTTCCTCCCTTTCTTTTTTCTTACCCCCCTCCCTCTCTCTCCCATTCTCTCTCTCTCTCTCTCTCTAATTCTTTTTCTATACTAGAACTCCCTGAATCATCTCTTTCCTTTGGACTGCTTGATGCCCCATGCATTATCCTTAGACCCCTAGCTAAGAACTCTCTTTGGATCCCATCATCTGAAACAGCTACAGGGTTGGCTACCATGTGGCCAAGGGGATGTTCTTCCCTGTAGGTCTTAGAATAAGACACCAGAGCTATCCATTGAATCCTGCTTCCCAAAAGGCACTAGAAATTGGTCCCCAAGCCTGAAAGGTATCTTATAATCCACTCCTGCAGGATTCTTCTGACTGGGGCATCTTCAGTGCTTCAGGGGAAGCCTCGTGAAGTTTCCCTGTTTCTGATTAACAGTCTAGGCACTGTTCAGGGAAAGGGGGGAAATTGCTTCTGCTGAAAGAACAGATTGTTTTAAGATTTTAAGAACCGATTATAAACAAGTTGCTCAGGGAGGAGAGAACTGCGCTGGTCAGAAGCAGTCTCTGCTCCCAGGCAGCAGCCCCCATCGCAACAACCAGATCTCTGCACCGGCCTTCAGCCCCGGCTCCCAGCTGTCCGTCATCTTTCAAGAAAAGAGATCAGCATGGTACTGACAAACACATTTTCACTTCCATCTCAGATATGAACTTAGGGGCTCGAGAGTTGAAAGACTAGTGCATTTACCCATACTTATAATATGTTGCTAATTAGCAGTCAGTGTCCTTGTGATCTTTTCCTTTGTCGTCCTCTTGAGGCATCCCATTTCTTTCATTTCCTTCCTCTCCATCATCAGCAACACTAAATGGAATATGGATTATTTTGGCAGCAGGGCAGTTTGAGTCCCCTGATTAGTCTAGAATGAAATGTGAAGGGAAAAAAAAAATGTATGAAATGAGCCATTGTGTCTCCTTGTTCTCAAGATGTTATTTTGAAATCTTCATGGGTGGTGATGTATTTGCTGGTGATTCGTTTTACCTAGAGACAGTTACAATTCCTAGGAAGGGTTTTTTGTTTTTATTTTTTCCTTCAGTATACTTACTCTTTTTTATATTTTTAGAAATAAAATAGTTCTTATTAGGGTCAATCTTTGTAATGAAGCATGAATATGATAGCAGAAAAGGTAAAAATTCCAGACATAATCTTAGGGTACGTAAAGTGACTCAGAGTCTTCTAGCCTTTTGTGCTTTTGCTTTTTTGACTGCACATGGCAGCATGTGGGATCTTAGTTCCCGTACCAGGGATCGAACCCTAGCCCTCTGTAACAGAAGCGATTAACCACTGGACCACCAGGGAAGCCCCCATTCCCAGCCTTTTGTCACCAGTTTGCTGTTGTTGCCTTAAGTCTCTGAGTCAGCAAATAATCCCAAAGTTATTTTTCACTTAAACTCTTGAAATTGTTTATTGTAATGGGTATTTTATACTAAAATAAGGACTAAATGCATATGTTTGACTTGGGTGTATGAATAACTTTGGTGTAGACACCTATATTTGTGTGTGTGCAAGTGTGAATATAAAAGATGGTTGAAAGCATGCCAGCAGCAGCTGCCTTTACACAGGAAAGTTCCATTGGTGGAAGTATCATGTGTGATACAGAACAAATGCCTGTGTGTGTTTGTATGAGAAAAATAGATGGATAGAGCCAGAAAAGATCTAGGCATCTGGTTCAACTCTGGCAACTTATTAATATAAGTGAGAAAATTGAGTCCTGGTGAAGGGACATACACACGTGATAGTCAAAAGGAGGTTTTCTAGCTGGTGGTCCACTACTTTTAATGTACTTTGGAGATATATTGTGGCCTTTGTTTTTAGTACCATGCATTGCCACCAGTAAAGAATCCGCCTGCAATGTGGGAGACCTGGGTTCCATCCCTGGGTTGGGAAGGTCCCCTGGAGGGGGATATGGCAACTCACTCCAGTATTCTTGCCTGGAGAATCCGCATGGACAGAGGAGCCTGGTGGGCTATAGTCCATGGAGTTGCAAAGAGTCAGACACGACTGACTGACTAAGAACAACACCCCCATATAAAGAGATGAAGGCATAATGTTTTTTGGCCTACCCAATAATGATATTATTAACTGTAATAATATATGAAAATGTACACAAGTAGAATCATAAAATCTTCATCATAACTTTTCCTTTCCAAGGTATTTTGTCTATTCAGACAGCTACAGCATGTGTATGCATAGTGCTAAGTGGTTTCAGTTGTGTTTGATTCTTTGCAACCCTATGGACTGTAGCCCTCCAGGATCCTCTGTCCATGAGATTCTGTAGTGGGTTGCCATTTCCTTCAGGGGGTCTTCCCGATTCAGGAATTGAACCCCCATCTCTTATTTCTTCTGCATTTGCAAGTGGGTTCTTTACCACTAGTGCCACCTGGGAAGTGATAGTATGTAAGCACTTACAGATTGTTGCAAATGCAGCTAGCTGAAATACTCATCCACTAATAACCAATTAATTAAAATTATCTAATGTTAATTACTCAGGCTTCCCTGGTGGCTCAGCAGTGAAGAATCTGCCTGAAATGTAAGAGACACAGGAGATTAGGGCTCCATCCCTGGGTCGGGAAGATCCCCTGAAGGGGAGGGCATGACAATCCACTCCAGTAATCTTGCCTGAAAAATCCCATGGACAGAGGAGCCAGGTGGGCTACAGTCCCTGGGTTTCAAAGAGTTGGACATAACTGAAGTGGCTGACAACAATGTTAATTACTCAATATTGCCTAGCAGATAATTGGTCCTCATTAAATATATGAGGACCAATTAAAAAGATTCAGTCTTTCCTGTTCAGTTCTATCTTGAGCCAGTTTCTCAAATGGTAAGCTTTGAGTCAGTCATCTGGGGTGATTTTTTTTTTTTTTTTTTAAAGAAATTCCTGCTAGCTAGTCCCTATTCAGAATCTCTGGGGTTAGGCCTTGACATTTTTTATTTTGAACAAACTGAGCAGATAATTCTATGCACACAGAAGTTTGAGAACCACTGCCTAAAGTTAAGCTATTGAAATCATAATTGGTTATAATATCTAAAGTTGATCAGTCTAATTGAGAAACTAGAGATGTAGGAATGTAATCACCAGACATTTTTAAAGCGATTATGTAAGTTCTATAGGCCCTAATCCTTATAAGACAATTGTTTTGGGTATTTTTAAATTATAGCGCAATTTCATCATTATTACAAGTTATTCAAGCAAGATCGAAGTGTATAATGTAAACATTTAAAAGGCCCCCCTTCTCTCCCTGCCATCCATCTTTCCCACTCCCACGCCCCAAGAATAACCATTACGAACAGTTAGTACAGGTTCTTTGAGTTTTTTTCACTGTATATGTTTTATCTACATGTAAGTGTTTATTTATGTGTATACATATATACACACATATACATATACATATAATACATATCTGTCTATATACATACTTATTTATATCCTGGCAAAGGGATAGGCTACCCACTCCAGTACTCATGAGCTCATCTGGTGACTCAGACAGTAAAGAATACACCTGCAATGCGGGAGACCTAGGTTCAATCCCTGGGTTAGGAAGATCCCTTGGAGGAGGGCATGGCAACCTACTCCATTATTCTTGCCTCAAGAATCCTCATGGACAGGGGAGCCTGGCAGGCTACAGTCTACGGGGTCTCAGAGTCGAACACAACTGAGCAACTAAGCACAGTACACATTTATATTTGTTTATTCATGCATTGAACAGATATTTGAGCATCTGTTGTGTTCTAGGAACTAAGACTGAAAAGGCAACAGATGCAGTCCCCTTTCCCGTGAAATCCATATTCTAATGGAACCCAGATTCTAATAGGGAGACAGTCAGTAAATCAGTAAAAGTGTATATAAAATGTAATATAAAATATGCATGCCACGAAGAAAAACAAAGTAAGCTAAAGGGATAGAGAATTCCAGGTGGTTCTTCTTTAAGTTTGGTGGTCAGGACTACCCTCTCTGAGACGACTTTTAAGCAGAGACTGGAGTGAAGTGAAAGAATGAGCTCTGCTCATACCTTAGAGAAGAGGAGGCGAAGTTCTTCCTAGATTGTGTGTATAAACTCACACTTTTTTCTTTTAACAAAGTATATTATTCATAGTGTCCTGAACCTTGCTTTTTCCATTCAGTAATGATTTATGTGCACATTTCCAGTGTCTATATTATGAATTTAGATTATTCTTTTTAGTGACTGCTTATTATTCCATAATACATATGTACCATATTTTAACCATGCAAGTATTGTTGGACATTTTCTCTTTACATTTTACCTTTACAAACCATACTGCGTGAAATTCTGTGGCTCATCATCTTAATATTTAGGTATTAAAGGATTAATATTACAGTTCTGTTGCAGAGTGAGATTATTTTAAGTATTCGGATCATATCAGTCAAATACAAAATGACTATTCTAGGATAAAGGAGCCAGACCTTGGGATACAAAAGTGCATAATATTCCTTTCACATGTAGAGGTAAGAGTCACTTAATCATTTTTAGTTTAAAATTGGACCATCAAAGAATCCTAAATCATGTCTTTATCATAAAAGACCATATTTTTTACTCCTTGCCATTTTTTAAAGTTATTCAGCCAACTGCCCAGGCAACTGGTTCTCATTCATAGGATTGAGGTCCGTTTGGATTGGTTTCTTTTTACAGTGGCTGTTTTCTTAGTACTTGTTCATACATTTATTATTCAGTGCTCCTGCCTTTATGTTGTTTTTTGATTGTATTTGGTCTAAACTGTATTTTGTCTTTTAAATGTAAGATTTTCATATTAAAATGTTTTTCTTAATTATAAAATAAAGATAAAATTATATCACCCAGGAATAACTTTAATACTTGGAGGTATATCCTTTCAGGTTTTTTTTTTTTTTCCCAATGCACATATTTTTTTAGATCCAAATTTTCATTTTGGGTTACTGAATTCCAAAACTCTCTTTAATACACATGACTATCTCATAACTCACACTGAGAAGAAACCTATTAACTCTCTCCTGTAACCTTTCTAATGCTGGTTACCCACTTTGTTGCTAATAACCAGGAAGATTGTTTTCTACATTTTCAGTTGAATAGACTTAGGCCCCACAGATTGATTACGAAGTAAATGGCTTCTGGGCTGATAGGTGTTGTCACCACAACACTCAGAACCCCTGGATACTTGCCCGGTGACTGTTGTCACAGCTTCATGTCAGTCCTACCTGACGTGGGAGCGTTGGAACCCGTGATTCACATCCCTCTTCAAGGACAGGGTGCCAGAAAGTTCTCATATGCCCCTCCTTCTCACTACCAGGCCCTGAAGGAGCTTGCTTTATATTTTCATGGAAAAAAAAAAAGAGAGAGAGATTTCTTCCCACACTACTTCTTTAATCTCCTTCATTCTTCCCATCCCTATTGACTGTGGCTCAGATCATGAACTCCTTATTGCCAAATTCAGACTGAAATTGAAGAAAGTAGGGAAAACCACTAGACCTTTCAGATATGACCTAAATCAAATCCCTTATGATTATACAGTGGAAGTAAGAAATAGATTTAAGGGCCTAGATCTGATAGATAGAGTGCCTGATGAACTCTGGACGGAGGTTCGTGACATTGTACAGGAGACAGGGACCAAGACCATCCCCATGGAAAAGAAATGCAAAAAAGCAAAATGGCTGTCTGAGGAGGCCTTACAAATAGCTGTGAAGAGAAGAGAAGCGAAAAGGAAAGGCAGAAAGGAAAGATATAAGCATCTGAATGCAGAGTTCCAAAGAATAGCAAGGAGAGATAAGAAAGCCTTCCTCAGTGATCAATGCAAAGAAATAGAGGAAAACAACAGAATAGGGAAAACAAAAGATCTTTTCAAGAAAATTAGAGATTCCAAGGGAACATGTCATGCAAAGATGGGCACAATAAAGGACAGAAATGGTAGGGACCTAACAGAAGCAGAAGATATTAAGAAGAGGTGGCAAGAATACACAGAAGAACTGTACAAAAAAGATCTTCACAACGAAGATAATCACGATGGAGTGATCACTCACCTGGAACCAGACATCTTGGAATCTGAAGTCAAGTGGGCCTTAGAGAGCATCACGACGAACAAAGCTAGTGGAGGTGATGGAATTCCAGTTGAGCTATTTCAAATCCTGAAAGATGATGCTGTGAAAGTGCTGCACTCAATATGCCAGCAAATTTGGAAAACTCAGCAATGGCCACAGGCCTGGAAAACGTCAGTCTTCATTCCAATCCCAAAGAAAGGCAATGCCAAAGAATGCTCAAACTACCGCACAGTTGCACTCATCTCACACGCTAGTAAAGTCATGCTCAAAATTCTCCAAGCCAGGCTTCAGCAGTATGTGAACCGTGAACTTCCAGATGTTCAAGCAGGTTTTAGAAAAGGCAGAGGCACCAGAGATCAAATTGCCAACATCTGCTGGATCATGGAGAAAGCAAGAGAGTTCCAGAAAAACATCTATTTCTGCTTCATTGACTATGCCAAAGCCTTTGACTGTGTGGATCACAATAAACTGTGGAAAATTCTGAAAGAGATGGGAATCCCAGACCACCTGACCTGCCTCTTGAGAAACCTGTATGCAGGTCAGGAAGCAACAGTTAGAACCGGACATGGAACAACAGACTGGTTCCAAATAGGAAAAGGAGTACGTCAAGGTTGTATATTGTCACCCTGCTTATTTAACTTATATGCAGAGTACATCATGAGGAATGCTGGGCTGGAAGAAGCACAAGCTGGAATCAAGATTGCTGGGAGAAATCTCAATAACCTCAGATATGCAGATGATACCACCCTTATGGCAGAAAGTGAAGAGGAACTCAAAGGCCTCTTGATGAAAGTGAAAGAGGAGAGTGAAAAGGTTGGCTTGAAGCTCAACATTCAGAAAACGAAGATCATGGCATCTGGTCCCATCACTTCATGGGAAATAGATGGGGAAACAGTGGAAACAGTGTCAGACTTTATTTTTTGGGGCTCCAAAATCACTGCAGATGCTGATTTCAGCCATGAAATTAAAAGACGCTTACTCCTTGGAAGGAAAGTTATGACCAGCCTAGATAGCATATTAAAAAGCAGAGACATTACTTTGCCAACCAAGGTCCGTCTAGTCAAGGCAATGGTTTTTCCCGTGGTCATGCATGGATGTGAGAGTTGGACTGTGAAGAAAGCTGATCGCCAAAGAATTGATGCTTTTGAACAGTGGTGCTGGAGAAGACTCTTGAGAGTCCCTTGGACTGCAAGGAGATCCAACCAGTCCATTCTAAAGGAGATCAATCCTGGGTGTTCATTGGAAGGACTGATGCTAAAACTGAAACTCCAATATTTTGGCCACCTCATGCGACGAATTGACTCACTGGAAAAGAGTCTGGTGCTGGGAGGGATTGGGGGTAGGAGGAGACGGGGATGACAGAGAATGAAATGGCTGGATGGCATCACCGACTCAATGGACATGAGTTTGAGTGAACTCAGGGAGTTGGTGATGGACAGGGAGGCCTGGCGTGCTGTGGTTCATGGGGTCGCAAAGAGTAGGACACAACTGAGCGACTGAACTGAACTGAAGCTTTGGGGAGGAGAGCTGGCTTTTAACTGGAGGCTTATATGTGTTTTCTCCCCCACCTTGGAATTAAGAAGAAACAGAATCTCTGAAAAGTAAGAGCTAACTCATCTTCTCACCAGTTAGGCTTCTTTTCAGAAGGAACATCTTGTCTTTGGGCTCCTCTATAGCCCATGATGGACCAATGTAAGAGGGGAATGAATGTTTCTTTAATGCAGGTGTTGTCTGAATATGAGGCTGTCTTTTTGTTCAGTCACTTAAGTCATGTCTGACTCTTTGCGACCCCATGGACTGCAGCACGCCAAGCTTCCCTGCCCTCGTCTATCTCCTGGAGTTTGCTCAAGTTCATATCCATTGAGTCAGTGATGCTATCTAACCATCTCATCCTCTGCCACCTTCTTCTTCTTTTGCTTTCAATCTTTCCCTGCTAGAGGCTCTCTAGCAGCAGTTTAGTGATTAAAATGTCTTCGTTTGCTCCTTAGTTTTCAAGCATGACTTAAGCAGCATTGAATTAAGCTTGCTGAGTTCCAAATGACTAGAATTAGAACCTTTGCTGTGTTTTTTTTTTGATCAAACTGGTTAATTCACCAAACAATTTAGTGGTTTAGATGCAGATAAAGCTATTCAGTATGCTCCATCCTCATATGAACCAAATATCCCAAACTTACTATATGTAATCCATGTGTTCTTCTATGTAGAACAATGTACAGTTATGTGACCACTGGAATTTTTTTAATGAAGATAATTTTTGTCAATGTTTTTTTCTGAAATGCTGTCTTACACTATTAAAAGTGAGTGTGGGGTGAAAGGACCACAGCACATTAAAGGAGCATGTTAATTGTGCCTAAGGGTGTTTGTTTTTTCTTGAAATGCCCATTGAGCTCCCAATTGATCAAAAGATGAAGGTTCCAGAGAGTCTTTCTTCTGACAGCCTTGATTATGTAGGGGTTCCCTTCTAGAGACTCTTGTTGTTTTATAAACAGATGCATATGCATAGTACATTCTGCCCAGTGCTCCCACTTTCTGATCTACACAGTACACCAGAGCATCCCATGGAGTCAGAGAGCAAAGGACATCTTCACTCTGAAATTTATTCCTGAAGCCAAATATGTCCTCAGCTTCAGAAAGGAAATTCCTAGCATGAATTGAGGCACCTCTGTGGCCCTCTGAGGGAAATTTTAGGCACCATTGGTGTGCTGCCTCGGAAAATAGTATGCTTGGGGATGCTGGAAGTTGGGTTGATTTCCTATTAGGGATTCAGGTTTTGTTCCAGACATTTTGCCTACGTCATTGCAATTAATTCTCCCAGTGACCCTGTATTGTAGGTATTACTGCTGCATATCACACGAGGAAATTGAAGCTCAGAGAATCTGAATAACTTGCTCTCACTGTGTAGCTATCAAGTGATGGAGTCAGGATTTGAACCTCTGTTCCTCTGACTCCAGTGCCCTGATATTTCTATTCTGCAGAACACAGACTAGCTTGTAGTAGCTGATGGATAGAAAACCACTCTCCCTATTCAAAGTAGCTGAATTATCTTTTTCATCCTATAATCAATCCCTATGAAATTCTATTCACTGTAGGTTTATGGCATCCACTGCCTCACACAATAACCAAAAAACAAAAAGTAATCAAAATGTTTGTAACTGCAGTGTGAGGAAGCATATGGAAAAGATCATACTGCTGTGCTACTTTCTAGTAAATTAGAGAACTCAAATTCATAAGATCATCATATAGAGAAGAGTACATTGTTTTTTCACCTTGTTGTTCATTTTTAAAAAGATAAAATTCACACAGCGTAATTAACCATTTTAAAGTGTAGAAATCTGAAGCATTTAGTACATTCACAGTGTTAGGCAGCCACCACCTCTGTCTAGTTCCAAAACGTTCTCATCACCCCAAAAGGAAACCGCATATTATTAAGCAGTCGTTTCCCTTCCCGTGCTCCACCTGGCCTCCAGCAACCAACCGTCTTCTTCCACTCTTCATGGATTCGTTTTTTCTGGAGATTTCATATAAATGGAATATAGTATGTCAACCTTTCATGGTTGGCTTCTTTCACTTAGTATGTTTTTCAGTTTCCTCTACACTGGAGCATATATCTCTCTCAATTTTGTTTTATAGCTGAGAATATCGATGTTTGAGTGAGGGTTCTGGTCTTGCTCTGCTACTAACTCTCTGAAAACTTTACACAAGCCTCTTCCTTTCTCTAGCCTTATTGTGCTCATGTCTTAAGATGGAGATGGCATACCCTATGGAGCATGAGTTCTGCACAAGCTCTGGAACAAAAGGCCTTCCTGCTCAAAAGAAATGTGGGGAAGAGTGCATGCTGGTTCTTCCTTGTGGAGGGTATGATGCACATGTCCTAAAGATTCTGGAACGTGCTTTATACTCTTTAGCCCAGCAGTTACCAACCTGTGACCAGAGAACCCTTTATCTTGCTTAC
Source organism: Moschus berezovskii (assembly GCF_049115385.1). Lineage (NCBI taxonomy): Eukaryota > Metazoa > Chordata > Mammalia > Artiodactyla > Moschidae > Moschus > Moschus berezovskii. Next base: position 78,827,699 of record NC_142471.1, read on the forward strand.
TGTGTGTTTGTTTATATATATATACATCTTGTGGAAGCCAATCTAGTTTCTGAGACACTGTAACCTATGGACCACTCACTGATGCCACCTTGCAGTGTGCCACTTGGCCAGTCAATTCCATGTTTATCTTGCCTCTAGGTTACTGGCCTAGAGGCATTCTTCCTGTCAGGGGAGGTTCGAGCCTCTTTTGAGGCATTTGGTTGTTTCAGTATAAGAGTCAGTGATAAGAAACCTCCTGCCATGCATTGTACATTCATTCAAAACACCAACATCCTGATCTGCACAAACTCTCCAAGTCCTGCTGGTCATTTATGTAGGTGCAAACACTGTCTATATTTCTCTAAACATAATTTTCTGTATAAACACAAAATACTTTTTGCATGGTTTTAGCATCCACTAATTTTTCCCTGTATACAATAGTTATGTAAAATCTGGCTATATTTTAAAAGAGCCATTCACCATTGAGGGACAGGTAGAGTTATAGTACAGAAACAAATTAACCTAGAAGTCCTGGTGGCTTAATACAACAAAGGTTTATTTTTTGTTTATGCTAAGTGTCCATCAAGCATTGGCAGGGAGCTCTGTTCACAGTTAATCAGAGGTCCAATCTGACTCCACCACTGGGGTTGTCACCAGCCACCTCGGGCTGGGGTGAATGGGGTTTGCACGCCAGCTCTTCAATGCTATGGCCCAAAAGGGAGGCACATTCCTTATGATTATAGCACAGTGGCAAGAACTGGGACACAGCCACCCCTAAACCCAAGAAGGCTAGGGAACAAGGACCCGATGGATACTTTGGCAATATGGTGTCCGAGGTAATGCCACTTGTAGCTTTGAGTCAGCATTAGAATTCTCATGTATTGGTTTGCCTATCTAGCTGTCACATTTTTGTTAATTTTACACGTAGGTACAAGCATATGCCTACTTAGCTACATCTGCTAGTTTAGCAATGCCTGCACATTTACATGGAGAAACATATCTTATTATAAGTTACTTTCCTGTACATTTTCTATATATTATAGTTAGGGTGTTATATTCTTTTTTTTTTTTTCTGGTATGTGTGTCCATAGATTATATTAGCTCTGAATTTCGTTTCAAGATGGGAAAGGGGCGTTGGAAAATATATTTGTTATGGAAAGGAGGTCTGGGACTCTCCTGGTGGTCCAGTGGTTAAAACTCGCTGCTTTCAGTGCAGGGGGAGCAGGTTCAATCCCCGGATGGGGAACTGAGATCTCACATGCTGCACGGTGCAGGCAAAAAAATGGGAAAAAAGAGAAAGAGGTCTGGTGGAGATAAGAGCTACTTTTCTAGGTGTTCAGGATCATCCAGAGCATAAAGTAGGTCAAGAATTATAGGGCCTTACATCATAGTAGTAAGACGCATGTGATGCTCGTGGGGTCATGCTCAGTCACTCAGTAATGTCTGACTCTTTGCAATCCCACAGATTGTAGCCTGCCAGGCTCCTCTATCCATGGGATTCTCCAGGCAAGAATACTAGAGTGGGTTGCCTTTTCCTCCTCCAAGGGATCGTCCCAACTCAGGGAATCAAGCCTATGTTTCCTGAATCACAGGCAGATTCTTTACCACTGATCCACCCGGGAAGCCCTAAGAAGCATGTGAGCTAACATTTACTGTGCTCTCTCTATGTGCCAGAAACTTTGCCAAGTGCTGTGAGTAAATTCCCTGCTTTAAGTCCTACCAGAAGCCTATGAGGGTGCCTCTGAGTTGTTCCTTTTACAGACGAGATCTCCTTTCCTCATTTAGGCATATGAGGAAGTTTGTGGGTCCCTGGCTTTCTGTTCACCCCATGTCAGTGTGGGTGACCTGTCAAAAGTAGGACCCCACATAGCTACTAAGAAAGGGTAATTGCTCTTCAAACACTGTAAAGAGACAGCAGGCAAAGCACAAGGGTTGGGACAGCACAACAGGACACCTGAATGGCCCAGAGGAAAGTCAGAGAACAGAGAGAAGGAAAACAGTCCTAAGAAAAAGGCTGTTGCCCCGGAAAGTAATATCCCCCCGCTTCAGAGAGGACCGGGATCCTGTAAATGTGTCACTGAGAGAGTCCCCCTGGTTCTTCAGCCAAACTTTAGCCCATGCCTCTCCTATCTTATCCCCGTTTCTGTGGCTCCCATTTTTTCTATCATTTCACGGGCATAGCAGCAGCAGTTCAATCCGGAGAAGGCAGTGGCAAGCCACTCCAGTACTCTTGCCTAGAAAATCCCATGGATGGAGGAGCCTGGTGGGCTGCAGTCCGTGGGGTCGCTAAGGGTCGGACACGACTGAACGACTTCACTTTCACTTTTCACTTTCACACATTGGAGAAGGAAATGGCAACCCACTCCAGTGTTCTTGCCTGGAGAATCCCAGGGATGGGGGAGCCTGGTGGGCTGCCGTCTATGGGGTCGCACAGAGTCGGACACGACTGAAGCGACTTAGCAGCAGCAGCAGCAGCAGTTCAATCAGCTAATTTGTTTGAATAGCATTATCAAGATGGTTCTAGGCCAAAATAAAAATTAAAATGTCAGGACCCACCTGGGAGTGATACCATCAGTTAACAAAGAGAAAAAGAACCATAATTAGCTCACAATTAGAAAGTAAACGCTCTTGCAGGCTTCCTTTTATCAGTATTATATCCAGATACCTTTTTTTGCCTCCCCTCCCCCCCCCCGCCAGTGGTGGGTTTTTCTTCCCTTTCACTCTAAGTATATATGTAGGAAGGGCTACATTAAAATTTTAGCTACACCTTTACTTTCACCACTCAGCCTTTATTTTCTTCTCAGTCTTTATTCTATAAGAAATATTCTTTGGTGGCTTACACATTCGGAATTGATTTTCTGGAGTAGTGTAACGTTTTCCTTGCCCATGGCAAGACCACATTGGTTCAAGGCTAAGAAAGTAGGCTGGTCCTACAGAGACCCTCTGGTGACGCATCTCTTTTGAGATCCTGATCGTCCATTTTTTTGGTCGGTGTTTCCAGCAGCAGTGTGTGTTGCCCTGAAGGCACCTCTCATATGGTGTTGACTACACTACGCTGCGCTGTTTAATTCCTGCTCTGGACTGTGCCTCGAGTTTTAAGTCACTTGACAGTACAGATGGTTTCTTTCTTTCCCCAAAGTTTATCAATAGCGTACCATTCCCTCGCAATAACTCCACACGCAAACAGACATACACACACACATACACACAACTATGAACAAATTTCATGTTTTCTGTCTTTTAAAAACTAGATGTGATCTGCCTGACCTAGCTGGAAAATCTCCTGCTTTTTCAGATTTATGTTCCTGTGACCAGGTAGCTTGTCAAGCTATTGTATTAATCACTCAACTTCTCCATTAGACAGCTATTTAAAGACCTTTCATGTAATTATCTTTTTTGACCCTCCATCTTCCACATTCTTTTCTTTATTGTAAACTCTCTTATGACTTTTTTATATGCTATATGTTCCAAAAGGTATTTAAGCCTTCTTCCACTGTTTTGTCTGCTTTTCATTATCTTTGCCATCAACTTGCCCTCCGTGCCCATTGCCTCCCTCCCAATCTGACTGCTTGTTTCTCTGAAAGGGGTGAACCCTGTACTGAGTGGTCCAGATCTTCTCTGTGTCTTCCTTGCCCTTTGAAATAGGAAAGCAGAGAAGCTCTCAAGGACATTCACCAGAGTTGTTCTTGCCTTGTCATTATCTTCTAACTGCAAGGTTTAGAAAGCTGGGGCTGGAGGTGTCTTCATTCGTCGTATGAGCCAGGCACTGTGATAATCATTTGGGGAATAAAAGATAACACAGATCCTACTTTCTCACTCTTGTAGAGAGGGTAGTTTTAGCAAGATAGACTGCTTAGAAGTTTGAGAAGAAAGAGATCTCTTTTTATAGGGGCAAATGCAGAAGGATTCAGGGCAGATAAAGCATGTTAGCTCAACTATGGGCAATGTGTGGGGCTGTAAACACTAGAGATGATTGGGCATATCCCAGGCAGTGAACCCACATGGGTGGAAGCTCACAGGTGCTAGGTCCTATCTGACTAGAGCAGGGCTGGTTTTGCCCCTCAGGGGACATTTGACTATCACATCAAGGGGAGAAGGGCTGCTCCCGGCATCTCATCAGTAGAGACCAGCCCTGTGGCTCACCATCCCACAGTGCACAGAACAAACCCTCCCGTCCAACAGAGAGTTACCTAGTTCAAATGTCAGTAGATGGCAAGTTTGAGAAGCCCTGGAATAGAGCCTAGACTTTTTTTTTTTTTTTTTGCCAGAGGGAACAGGAAAGAGTATTTAGGCTGCAATTTTGAAAAGTTCTGCATGCTAGCTGAAGGCTTGACTTTTACTTGGTAAGCACTGAAAGGCTTCTGACTAGACTAGTGGTTTAAGCAGATCAGACTATCAAGATGCATTGATGCTTGGAGACAGGGAGACCACTTTGGAGGAGGCACTGGTCTGTGTGAGAGGTTATAATGATAACAAGGAAGAGAAGAAACAAATATGAGAGATATTTCAAAGGAAGATTTGAAAAGACCAGATTGAGAAACCAAGTAAAGGAAGATTCCAAATAAATTGTTATGTGTCAGTTCTGGGAGGCCGCCTTGATTTGCCTGCCCTTCACTAATGGGACGAGCCACATAGCAAGAACTTAGGATTTTCCTACCTAGTGAGTTTAAGGAGCTGGTGAGACAATCAAGGTCAATGTGCAGCATAATGGGAAATAGGGAATAAAAGTTGAAATAGGTTAATAGACAAATTAAATGTAGAAATTGGATGGTAAAAATAAAAAATCCTATGGCAATGAATGAGGATCTCAAAGGAGAGTATTTGAAAATGTAAGGAGGACATATGAAATAAGAATCTGCCTGCAATTCAGGAGACCCCAGTTCAATTCCTGGGTCGGGAATATCTGCTGGAAAAGGGATAGGCTACCCATTCCAGTATTCTTGGGCTTTCCTTGTGGCTCAGCTGGTGAAGAATCCGTCCGCAATGCAGGAGACCCGGTTTCAATCGCTGGGTTCGGAAGATCCCTTGGAGAAGGGAAAGGCTACCCGCTCCAGTATTCTGGCCTGGAGAATTCCATGGACTGTATAGTCCATGGGGTTGCAAAGAGTCGGACACGACTGAGCAACTTTCACTTTCACTTTTATGAGATAAGAACTTGAACGGCCAACACTTATGAGCTAAAATAAGAAAGCAGCCCCTAGAAGGGAGAAAGGCCTGAAGGCAGGAGAAGCTCACAGTAGGCAGATGGCACAGACTCACTCATGGATGGTTAACTGTTGAAGTCACAGGTGAGTCTTTCGCTGTTTGCTTACTTTTAAATATGATAAATCTTTATATGATGGTGTTTTGTAGACCAAGAACCTTGAGCTAACCAATTTGTGTATTTGATTTCTTTTTCAGTATCAGGATTTTGTATGGGGTACACAGTTGTACCTAATATTACTTAATATTCTTATTTGTATATATTGTAATCACTCATTAATTTTTTTCTGCCGTTGGACAGTGTGTTGGGGTCAGGGGAGAGTCCCATCTCTTCCAATAGATTATAAACTCCATCACGGGCAGAGACCATGTCTTTTTCCTTTGGCAAATAACTGCAGGACACAGTAGGTATAAATTAAATGCTGGAGACCAATTTTTCTCTCTTAAAATAAAGAGAAAACAACCAACCATCACAAAATTAAACGGATCATCAACAACAACAACAATAAAAAAAAAACAAACCGAGGTCATTCTGATTTACTTTCATGGATATGGTATTTGTGGTAAGTTGTAAACTAAAAGAAACATTTCAAATTTCTTATTTATCAGAAGACTGGTCTATTCTTCCAGAACCTAGAAGCCTCTGTCTGCTTACTACATCTCAGAATAGCTTTAACCAGACAAATACGTTTAATTTAACTTAAATAACAACCTGAAAGCCTTTCGAATGGTTCCAGTAGAAACATTAAGAATTGTTTATACCTCACTTTTATTTGGTTTTGTTTTCTTTTTCTAAAAGCAAAACAATTTGGGGGATCAAGAGTTTATAGGTATCATCTATTTTGGAATGCTGTTTACTTTTATGATGTTTATTCTTCACCCACTGGAGGGTGTGAACATTATGGGTTTCACTGAATGGCTACCTAATGCTATTTTTACATTATACTTTATATATAGTGTCCATTTTTTCGGCGCTTCTTTTAAGGTTCCCTTGTTGCATGTCAGCAGGAAATCATAATTAGGAGTGCTGTGTGAAAGTCTCTTTTTCTTTAGCATTTAACTCTTAAGGAAAGAAGAAATTAAAAAGTAATGTAAAATTCTAAATAAGTAATTGCATTTTTATTGCTTTGCTGTACATTACATAAAGGTAGATAATATAATTAACCTAAAAGATCTAAGTGAATAAACTTAAATCTGAATGCAAGGATTATGGAGTAAAATGGTAATACTAAAAAATTGCCTTGCATACAGTTGCTTTTTGGCTGGCACTGTAAAAATGGTTTACTCAACACACTTGCTTTTGAATTCATCAAATATGCAAGCATGTGGGCAGGGGGGACCCCTTATAGTTTCTATATATTTGAATCAAAGATGGGATTTGTTTGAATTACCCTTTAGCCTCCATTGTTAAAATCAGAATTAAGTTCTTTGTTTAGTGAAGCATTAATAGCAATCTTTGAGATTGCAAAGTAGAACTGGTTGCTAGAGAGAGTTCTCAGTGTATTATGCTGTTTACCTAAGGGTTATATTCAAGAAGCTCTCTGAACAGCTGGGCTGATTATTGAAAATGCCTCATAGTAACTTCCAGCCTAGACTGATCGATATCGTTGCAAAGCTTTACATGGGAGGGAGCTATTTAAACATTGAGAGCCCCGGGGATAAAAGAGAATGAAAAAATAATGCTGGACAAATATGCTGAAATGTTCAAAGGAAGAAAGGAGTATCTTGTCTTGCTATAGAGGGAAAATTCCTAAACAAACAAACTAGAAAATTTTAAAGTTTGTCTTATAATGACATCCTAAAATTTAATTATTTTTCCTTATAACAACACCCTAAATATTTATTTTATCTTATAACAGTTTCCCTAAATATTTAGAAGGAGATGAACTGTCTTGTCAAGTATACCAAAGACAATTTTAATTCCTTTATTTCAAAATGTAACCTGTTTTCATAAATTCCACAAGTCACTGTCAGTGATACTATAGGGAAATACTTAACTATATTGTTAAGTAGACTGAGATATCCATATTTTAAACCTTTCTGTTTCTCAGGACCATTGAAAAATCTTATTGCTGTTGTACTCCAACACCCAAATGTAGGCAGAAAATTCCTATATCTTTAGTATTTTCTGCTGTAGAGATCTAGAACAAATATAGAAACATTTCCTTTTGTCTTAGTCCTAGCAAAACTAGCTTATTTGTATATCTCCAATTCTGCTTTTAATAGTTTAATATGTTAAACAAAAACTATGTTAGATATAGGAGATCTTGTCTCCTAAAAACATTCGGCAGAATTATGACAGGAAAGGAAAATATCAGTGTTTAAAATCCTGTTTCTTTCTACAAAATAGGATAACAGAGAAATACTCCCCAAAAGAGGAGGGAGGAACCACCCAATTTATCAAAGTGTGAACCTGTGTCAAGAAATCCTACATCTTGTTACAGCCACGATTTCTTACTTCTACCCTGCACATAACCAACAGACAGGAAGTTCAGAACCACAAAGGCAATCAATATGAAAACTGTGAAAGTCTCTTAATTAATCAACTCACACAAACTCTCCAAGTAAGAGGATTTTACAAGCATTTCAATTAAGGCTTTCCCTTTTTATTACTAAATTTCATTGACAATTAAAAATGCATAATCAAAGTTGACATGATTATAAAAAGCAAAATATTATTTAAGTACTGAGCTTTTGGACTTATAGGAGACTTTGATTTTCTGATGCTTATTCTCTTGATGAATCACATAGACAATTGCTAATTGGATAGTTATCTGTAACAGTGATGTTTTTTAAAATTTCAAAATGAGTAGGTCTTTGAACATGTTTGTATTTCCCTCCTCACTTGTGCGTGCTAAGTCATTTTGGTCGTGTCCGACTCTTTGTGACGCTGTGGACTGTATGTAGCCTGCTAGGTTCCTCTGTCCATGGGATTCTTCAGGCAAGAATACTGGGGTGGGTTGCCATGGCCTCCTCCACGGACCTTCCCAACCCAGGGATCGAACCTGCATCTCTTGCCGCTCCTGCATTGCAGGCAGATTCTTTACTACTGAGCCACCAGGGAAGCCCCCTCTATAAATGAACGTCATCATTTTGGCATAGTCATAGCTAAAAACTACATGACCAACTAATTAATGAAGTTTAACAGTAATACACTGCAAAAAAATACTGCCTTATTCAGAGAAATGTTTAAGAGCTAACATTCTGTGATATTTTAGACTTGAGATCCCTAGAATAGCCCAAAAACACTCCAGAGGCCTGACGGCAATGCTGTTTACCTCTGAATTGACATTGGAATATAAGAAACTTTTTGACATTGAAAATGGATATACAAAATATGAGAATTTTTGTGAAAAACAAAGGTGAGTTTAGTTTAATATTTTGTTTTTGCTATTAAAAGAAAGGTTTATTTGAACTCCTCTTTGACTCTCAGCTCTCAGGCCAAAGCCTGAGAAGTTTCCAGAATCTGCACATATTCCCAGTAATGGTTTATGCTCTTTTCTGCTTTGAAGATTAAAACATAGACCAGGAGACAAAGTATCGTCTCATGATTGTGTGCCTCACTTAGGACAGTAGAAAAGTAATTTAAGTTCTTGGTTCAAATTTTCTCCACCAGGAAATCAAAAATAACCATTGCCTTCCACCTTCAGCTGACAGTTCTGAAGAGTAACAGTCAAAGGGCCATTTGCAGTTAAAATTGAAAGATGAAATTACTTTTTTACCTGAAGAATTAAGTTTATGGAACATGAGACTATCTTTTAAATAGTTTTTATTTTTAAATTCTCATTTAAAAGTTATTATATTAAAAAATCTATTTTGTGTTTATATTGTAAAAATATTATGGAGATGCTAAAGATGTCATTTTATAATATCTTTAAAAAGCAATTTCTACCAATGCCATGAAAATATTATCTACCTATGAAGCATGAAATCCTACTGTTTCAGGAATGAAACATGGGAGTTTAAAAAAAATAAGCAGAAACTTTCCTGTTTATCAGGAATCATAGCAGTCAGCCTTTGAGTCTGACTAAAATCTTATTTTGCCTGTAGCTTGCTCCTATTGCCACACCACTCCTCCCCCACCACTACCACCTCTGATGGGGAACCAGTGGACGAGCTCCTTTGGGGATCAGGCCTTGCAAAGCCTGGAGGTGGGTAAGGAGGATCTCAGCACTCTGAGAATACACTCACACACACAGAAGCTTCTACAGATAAATGTTTAAGTGGACCAGATTGTTCCATTTCGTGAATGATTTGTTTGCCTCTATTAGAGTGCTGTGTTAAGGGCTCCAGTGTTGAGTCCCCATAGAAAAATATAGCTAAAGCATTTTAATATTGGCCCATCATTTGGCAACAGTTGAATTAGGCAGTCCTTGTTTTCTTTAAAGAGAATCAGTATTCTTTGGTTTGTAAGAGAGTAGCAGCCCTGAGGGTAGTCTGAATACAAAATACAGGGCTCAGTCCGGAAACAGATCTTGGTGTCATTTATTATCTGGACCCCAGAAGGATGTTGATGAATGCTGTGGTTTAGCATCCAAATTCCTCAATACAAAGACCCAAGTCTCAGTTTCTAGCCAACAGTGGATAGTCAGGCATATTCTTATTGGCTGTTTTTGTATAACTTCAAAAGGATAGTAAATATTGCTTTGTTGTCTTGTGACTATTACAGAAAAAGCATTGTTTTCAACATAATCATTCTAAAAGGATGGGGGGTAGTGGGAAGCAAAAATCACAGATTTTGTCCTGTCGGAAAGCAGTAGCTGAGCAGGCTTTTCGAGCTGTCAGTTGGGCACTTCAGGCTCTGTCTCTGATAGTGCTATTCGAAAGTCTTTGCTACTCTCCTTCTAGTCCTCTTGCTGTCTCTCGTGATCCCCCATGTCCCACGTTACCTCCCTACTACCCCATCCCTCCAACACACCACGCTGGCTGGCTGGCTGGCTGTCGATCAGAGAAAAACCAGAATGGCCACATTCCTTATCTTGCCAGTTCTGAAAGGTTGAGGACTCCCACCAGGACTTATGAGCTCAGAAACTGGGAGATTTGGAAGAACTTGCAGAGGTCCTAGCAAGTGATATCCGTGACCATGTGGACTCAAGAGGGGAGATGCCCTTAGCAAGAAGTAGAGATGGCAGTCCTTGTGGTGTGGACACTGTCCCAGGCAGACTTCCTGATCCTTACAATTGGCAAGGGTTCCAACCTTGGTGTCAAAACCGCACCTGCAGAGGGTCTCCCTTAAATGATCTTCTCTATCTGTTACCTCTAGTATCCCTGTCTCCTCCAGAGGTTCCTTCCTCATTTCCTAATGACCCTTTTCAGTGGAAGCCCTTGATTCCCCTGACTTCCTGCTGTATGTTGTGTGCTGTCCAAAGTGCTCACTTTTACAAACCACATTTTGACACATCCCTATGTCAATCACTGTGTAAACCACATAGAGTTGTTGGTCTGTAAGCTAACTCCTGTTCTGGCATCCCTCTGAACACAAACTGACAACATAAAGACAAGTACTATGTTGGCCTTTGTGAATGACAGAGATAGGGTGCCGAGAAGCGGAAATTGATAGTGTGGTGTTGAGACACTATACTTCTCAAGTGAGCAAAAGCACTCTGAGTACCGAGTTAATGTGTGTTGCATTTAAAAGATAATAAATGCAGTATTCATAAACTCATATGTGCCTTGTGATTCTTGTGTCAGCAGGGTTTCTGTAGACCTCTATTTATATCAAATCAACTTCAAATACTCCAGAATGTAGATCACATCTGGCCTCATTTTTGAAGTGTCCCTGTAGGACCATTTCTAAAATAGTAGATTGTTCCAGTTCTTTTTCCTAATGAGAAAAAAAAAATCCTTGTGTTCTGTGATTATTAATAATAATGGCTTTAAATAAATTATTGACGGGTGGCAGTGGAAAGTATTTTCTAGTCACTGAGGAACTTTTGGGAAAAGAATTCAGATCCCCACTGCAAAATGTCTAAGTTGTATTCCTCTGGCCTCTCTACTTCTTCCGTTCCATCAGGTATCTGCCTCTCAAGCAGAATTGTTGTTCAGTCACTAAGTCATGTCCGACTCTTTGCAACCCCATGAACTGTAGGCCGCCAGGCTCCTCTTCCCCCACTGTCTCCCAGAGTTTGCTCAAATTCACGTCCAAGTAGTTACTGAAGGCCAACAAGGGAGAGAGGGGCAAATGTGAAGGATTCATGGTTCAAGATTATATTCACATTTAGTACAAACTTAAAAGGAGTTGATGATTCTTGTATTTTTTGACATATGAATCTTGGAACTTTTTTATAAATTTGGTATTCAGCATACACACACACTCATAAACATACTATCTGTATGCCTGTCTCTGTCATTGTTATAACTATATAGATATGTAGACATAGAGATGGATATGCCAGATGACTGCCATTCATGAGGCCCTGTATGGAGGAGAAGTGAATAATAAGTAAGATTTATTCCCTGCCATAGGGGAGTTGCCTGCAATCTGGTAGGAGAGATGGGCATGAATATAGTCAGTTATTCTTAGTGGACATACATTGTGAGCACCATGTCAGGCACTCTACCAGACTCTGGGCATAGAGAGAAGACCAAAAACTCCAGCCTTGGGATACATGCCATCACTGTGGTTCAGATAATGAATTGATCTGAGTCAGAGGAGGGGGAGACATTGCCAACAAAGTTGATCATGAAAGGCTTCTAGGCAATAGTGACGTGGGAACTGCATTTAAGTGCATTTTCCCTATGTGTAATTCTCCAAGCATGTTTTCTATTTAGTTATATTGCATTCTGAGACATATAAGTCAGTAATCATTTATAATTTTTTTAATGTCTTATGATTTTTGTAAGTAATTCTTTAAAAGTTCAGCTTTACTCAAAATAATCCAAGACCATTTACTGTGATTTAAAGTATTCATAAAGCAAGGTGATTATTACTCCTGAGACCATTGTACAAAGCCCTGAAGTGTGTTAGACATAGGCCAGAAACTGCTCTCCTTTGTTATATCTTATGAGCCTGTTAAGTTAAAAAAGGGAAAAAAAAAAAAACAAAACCACCTATCCTTTTTGCTATTCCTATTCCATCTTAGACACTTGGAAAATAGAATTTTATATGTTACAATCTAAAGGGAGGATCATAGAGGAATTCTGTCTCTCTATTGCATATGCTACCAAAGACTTAGAAAGTCAAGAGAAAAACAGACCAAAATGCTTTGCTTATTAGTGTACACGCATCCGTTTTCCCGAAGTTGCGTAACTAACTGAATTAGGAAAGTGCTATAAACATCGCATCGCTGTTGACATTGAACATTGCATAGCTGGAAAGAAAGGCATGTATATATATATATTTTTTTCCATTTGCTATTTCAATAATCTAAATCACAGTGGCAAATGAAAATACAATTGAATCTCAAGTGAATGACCAGAAACACCGTATATTTTATAAAATATGGCAGCATAATGAATAGGAGGTAAAAAAAAAAAGAAAAAAGTCCTGGCTTTCAAGTCCTGATGGTTGTGATGTGATTGAATCATCGTGCATTCTGTTTGATGTCTCGGCTTTGCTATTCAGATACACTGCAAAGTATGTGCATCACCCTCTCTGCAAAGTGCACCTGGCAGCCCAGCGTGGATGTAGTTTGTTTCTCCTGCACCTGCAAGAAACATATATATTCAGAGTAGAATTTAAGTCGGGGTATTTTAATTTTCCTAAGTGTAATAGATTACCTATCCAGGGAAAACAGTCAGGTACAAAGGAAACTGCTTAGGATTTGAAGGAATTTGACAATTTCGTTGTAGTTCCTAGCCTGGCAGGTGGTAATAATGCCTATGCCAGCACTGTCAAAATATGAAAATTAAAGTGACGATGGGTTTTAATGAAATCCATTTGACAAATATAATTAAGGTGTTTTAATATGAAGTCCTGTAATAAAGACTACCGGTGGACTCCCTGAGGTCCTGACTAATTGTGTAGATTGCTTTTAAGCTTTGAATAGTTTTATTGGATAATGAACTGTTAAGAAGTGTTAGATCTTTCTTAAGCAGAATTTGGTTTGAAAAAGAAGAGGAGAGACAGGCCTGAGGTGTGGCATTTTAAACATAATTAGAAGAGAGATTTAAGTTAACATCTTTGATCTTGCTGTCAGTTTTTGATTAGAGCTGTAAATGCTTTAATCAAGTGTAGTGTAGTCATTACATTTCTAACTGTTTTTTAAACTGTGAAATTACTGAGACATTGACATCAATTTTAACACATTCTGAAAATTTGCTATAGAATTGGGTTTCTCCATCAAATGTTTGCAATTAGAATATCTGATTATACTGACTTACCAACCTTACACTCAATGGCAAAATTATCCTGGGGTGGGGACGAGTTTCCTTTCTGTAGTAGTTAAACACAGCAACAAAGCAGTATGATTACTTGATATTTATTTTGCTTTCTAGGAATGTGTTTGCAAGTACTCATCATGTGAAAGTAGTCCATTAAAATGTGTGGATGAGGAAGTAACCTCAAACTGTTCATCAAGTGAATTTTATGGTATTAAATGTTCTTAGCTTCCACTCTCAAAGAACCTTTATTTGCCTAATAGTTCATTATGATTGTCTAATGCCATATTTGGAGTTTTACTCCAATGCCTGGTGCATATAGTAAGCACTGAGTAACTATTTGTTGGAAGAATGAGTGATCAGTTTACAGTAGCTGAGTGTGTAACCTACTTGAATTATTTTCCCAAAGTTAAATAAGGTCTGAATAAGTCAAGTATAAAGGAAAAGTGCAAGTCCTCTCCCCTGTTTGCCCACCATTTTGACTCAGTTACTCATTACAGAGTATAGGTGGGTATATATTTGGTATTTCTGACTAGTCTCAGACAATATCACTGAAATGATGAGTTAGACCAGTGCTGTGTGGGATTCTCCTTGGTGGAAATCTGCCTCCCTAGCATTTCGCCCAGGATTGCAGGAGTGATAAGGCTATTTTAAGGAGCCATGCCCTAGGGCCATTCATTGACTCTAATAAGAAGGAGTCTACACTGATTTCATGGTTTTGAACTTTCTGCTTGTGTATTAGTGTTACATCGCATATGAAATGAAGAGTTAACAAGTCTAGATTCTCACCCATGCTCTTCGTGATGCACCCTTTAGAAAAATTGCTTTTCTCTAGATGATCTAATCCAGCCCCTGAGTGGAATAAATAACTTCCACATCTCTGCTAACTCTAGAGTTCTACCAGTCGGGGTCTTCTTGTTCAGTTGACACCGACTCTGCAACCCCACGGACTACAGCTCGCCAGGCTTTCCTGTCCTTCACCATCTCCGGGAGTTTGCTCAACCTCATATCCATTGATTCGATGATGCTCTCCCACCATCTCATCCTCTGTTGCCTCCTCCTCCTGCCTTCCCAGCATCAGGGTCCTTTCCAGTCAGTGTCTAACTCTCTAAATAAGTCTCTTTATCACTTTTACCTTTTAGTCTTTATTGTTTTTCGTATTCTTCCCTTTTACTTTTCTTTACATTCTTTCTTCCCCCCTCTGGATATTCCCACCATTCATTTATACAACCATCCATCCATCCAGGAAGTATTACTATTAAAGATCTATTATGTGCCAGGTGTTATGTAAGGAAAGAAACAACACCAAGATGCAATAGATGGCCTCTTGGTTACCTGAGGCCAGATATGGGGACTGGTTAGACAGGAGAGAATTCTGTCCTCTTATCATCCCGTCTGATTTATGTGCCACTGGATGATAATACCTTTATAATATCACCCACTATAAATACATTAAGGAGTAGCTGGACCAGGTACCTTTCAACATTTTTACCTGCAAATACTGCTAGAAATAAAACCTTTTTTGTAGATTATCTGATGATCATCATCCCACTGTTTTAAATATTTATTCTCTACAGTTAGTTTCAGGTTAGCAATCTGCCCATTCCAAAGCTACAATGAATAAAATTAGCATCGTGTTTCCATAAATCTTCAGATTTACCTTCTAAGATTTGAAAAGAGATGTGAGTTGCACGGTAGAGTGTCTGTTACACTTAGGTTGTCAGTGGGCACTCAGTTTTTAAAGCACGTCAAAAGGTATCCACCCCACTGTGTGGCAGATGATCAAGTTGGGGACCAGAGGCCTGGGGTGGAAGTCATGGCATGTGAACTCTTGGAGACCTGGCAAGATGATGAGCAGATCGGTGGAGAGTATCATGTTTGTATGCTGGTTGATCCAACACATTTGGCACATTTCTCTATTGAGAACTTGTACAATGTGTTATGCTTCGTTGTAGTGGTGGTGATTTTCACATCATTCTGCCCCATTTCAGTATGAGCTGCTATGTGTAGGGAACATGCTTTATTCTTTGTGTTCTTATAGTGCCTGCCATATAATTGGCTCTGCATAATGTTTCTTGAATTAAATTCTGATTTTACCTCTGATGTAAAATTTGTCTTCATGGACAAATTGTTCTGGGAAAGTTGATTTTCATCAGGATTTTCAAGAAAAAAAAGGGTAGAAAAATCCATGAACAAGTAAAAGTGACTGCAAAACTTCCTTTACTTCTGCGGGTCTATTGTAAACTACTTAACTCTCCATCCCACCCCCAACTGAAGTAAAGGTTCTCCAAAGAGACGATGGCAATTTTCACTTTTGGAATATTTGTTCAGTGCTTTGAGATCATGATGAAAGACCTGTAGCATGGGGAGGAATTGTTTAGGTGTGATCCCTTCTGAATCCATAGATATAATCAGAGTCAGTCTGCTTATAAAATCATCAACACACTATTTCCCACTGCACTAGGTGTTCTTTTGAAGTCTCTTGTACCAAGCTCTGACCTTATTTCCCAAGATGTATCCATATTTTCTAAATGGGAGTTTTGGGGAAATACAAGACAGCCTCAACATGCAAAATGTTTTTGAATGTTACTTTCCATTTAACACTTAAGGACATCAATAAAGTAAAATATGATATGTGTACTATGTAGTGTTAACTGGCATCTCATTAAAGTCAAGACAAAAAGTGGATTTCCCCACCCCCATACATTCTGTACAGATTTGTTTATCATTAGTGCAGAACGTTTAGGATCTTACATAAACTTTTTGTCACAGAATTCCTATATTACACATTGCTTTGTTTTTAAAGGGAACAATGATATAATCTATGTGGAAATTACTTATCAATTATACACCAGATTGATGTCCTAGCTTCTTATGAAAAAAGTAGAGATTTTCCTCCACCATTGGAATCAAGGTTTAAGAGTAAAAATGTGGGAAATGAAAATCAGCTCAAATCATGTTTTCTCATTCTGATTTACTCTCTCTGTCTCACTCTCACTAGGAAAGAGAGCTAATAGTTCGTGCCAACTTCTACCTCCATGAAACTAGAGAATTTTTTTAAATTGTCAGAAAATACTATTTGTTCTAGTCAGTGGCAAACCCAGGACACGGCATGCTTCTTTGTTACTGACGACCTCATCTTCAGGTTTCTGAGAACAGTTCTGGTCCCAGGCTCAGTGTATCAGACTCTACAATGAATACCACCCACTATAAATATATTAAATCATCTTTAAGGTACAACATT
This sequence comes from Moschus berezovskii, assembly GCF_049115385.1. Lineage (NCBI taxonomy): Eukaryota > Metazoa > Chordata > Mammalia > Artiodactyla > Moschidae > Moschus > Moschus berezovskii. The sequence goes on from NC_142471.1 coordinate 78,844,443, forward strand.
GCAGTTCATGAAAATACTGCCAACCAAAAAGAGATACATTTTCTGAGGTACTAAAGAATCAAGAATAATTTTTAATTCATTCTGCCTTATTCTGTTTCACGTTTTAGAAGATCTGTTGTTGTTATTCTTTTGGTAGGAACCTTACACATTCTACTCAGCAATCTTTTTTTCCTTTCAGTATTTTGAGCCTCCAACTTAGTAATACAGTTTTTAAATATGACATTTTGTTTTCAAACAGGAGTTAAGGAGTAGATTAAAAATTCCTAATGAACCATTCCTCAGTCTGGGTGAGATGTGTAGTGGGTTTGAGTTCGTCAGTGGGTATAATGTATACCTATTAAATACTTTGTTTAATCATCTCTTAAAACTCTGAGGCTTCTGGTATTACTTGCTGTGTATAACACATCTTTTATTTGTATTTAGATGTTTGGGTACGTGTTTTTGTTAAGGTTTCAGTCACTTTTCCTGCACCTAAAGAGGAGAATGGGATTTGCCAGTGATAAATGGGGAAGTTGACTAGCTAACTAATAAAGATTTGTCTTAATCAAGTATGATTTGTCAGAACAGGAGCGCACTGGGGTCAGGGCGCACGCAATGAATTATACAGCATTCACAGGAGGAAAGGACCCGGCAAGAGACCTCATAAATATGCTGCCATTACCCAATGCTAATTCGTATTCAAAGAGTGCTCTGCACAGCTAGTTTCTAGGTTGCAGAGCTGTTCACCAGCTTCCCGAGCTTTCTGTTTGTGTGAAAAAAGTAGTTTCATTATGTGTTGGCATCATCTGGGTTCTCAAGGTTTATCAGTCCCCAAAACTGAGCTGATATCTATAATTTGAAACATGGCTCATTACATTATATCATATTACATGTGTGATATTTATTAAGTACCTACTGTGGGCTCTGCAACATGCTGGACATGGAGGGGAGGATATAGATGCACAAAACATTCTCTTTTAGAAGACGTTTTGCATGCTTTCTTATGATCCTTTTCACATCTTGGCTCTGTTGATTCAATACAGCTATAAACATTTGTTCATATGACTGATTGCCGTGATAGAGTAAATAAATCTTTTTCCTGGTCTTTACTTTGTAAATCTTTTCTGTGATTTGAAAAGGTGGTTGTTTTTCTTCTTCACGTGGAACATAATTTTCAGTACTGCTCTGTGGCTGGAGTAACATTCAAAGCCAGCTGATCAGTGGTGTTCAGTTGTAGTTGGGAAACTATAGCTTCCTTGGCTCTAAGAAGTCACCATCGGGGACCAACCCTGTCCTCAGAGTTTCTTTTATGCAAGTGGTCTATTGCATGTTTTTTAGAGCAGATTAGAATGATGACAAAATAGCTTGTAGTATCTCAGTGTCTAAATTGGGTAGAAAAGATCTTGGCATCATATTTTTTTATTGGAATAACCACTCTCTTAGTTGATGATCCCAGTCCCTCTTTGATGAAACTGATGTCCCTATTAAAATAATAATTTAGTAACAGTAATTTTTCAAATTGTTTGAGAGTATGCTTTTGTTATATCGAGGGGGGAAAATAAATAGACTTTGGACTTCACACGTCCAACGATGGTCCCTCCGAGGAAGGAAGGGTTTGAAATAGAAAGTTGGGAAAGCCCACTCTATCCATTCATACTCTATCGAATGAAAATTGTTAGCAGTTGAGCTATTACTTTGAATATTTCCAGAAGCTTCCTTCCAACACTGGCCTCAGCCAGAAATGGAAAAAGAGCACAGGCCTCTGATTACTGATCCTTTAGAAATTCCATGTTTCCTAATAGGATGTTTACAGTGGAGTGTAGTAGAACATTGAGAATTCTATAGTGATGGGAATTTCTTTGCTTCAGGTAAGAAAGAACCCCACCAGTTCTGTGAATTACAGATGATATGAAGGAACTTCCCCTGCAGTCCAGTGATTAAGACTGTGCTTCCAATGCAGGGGGCATGGGTTTGAACCCTGGCCAGGAAACTAGGATCCCACATGCTGTGCGGCATGGTCAAGAAAATATTAAAATAAGTTTTTTTTAAAAAAGATGATATGAAGGGAATTGGTAGTGTGGTCAAGCCAAGGTTTACTTAGAATGACGCCTGAACTTCAGAATAGACAAGTCCTCAGTGAAATCAAAACCTGCCACCCCTGTGAGAAACACCATAAAGATGCAAGGCAATTTAGACAGGTGGATGGTGAAAACAAACTAGAGAGATAGTTCAGTTCTCAGAAATGAGCGGTCCTTACACTGACAGTCAGCACTGTCTCAGCAAGTGTGCAGTCACTGCATGTCTCACAAAAAACAAAATGCCTGAAATCCTGGAGAGGAACTGGGAACTCTAGAATTGAGGGTAGAAGAAAGAGTTGGACAAACAGGCCAGATGGCTGGGAAATAGACCCCACAATGTGAGGCTCTTGGACCCTAGAAGACTCATCTTGCTTTTCTTTCAAGTGGAAGAAATCATTTTTTAATTTTTTAAAGTTTGCCTTATACCTTCATCCTTGTATTTGATTTATGACGTTGGAAAATTCATAAAAGTAGCTTCCTTTTTTGTTATGTGTTTATCCAAAGTGTTGCTCCAAATTGCTTGCCCGGAATGCCTGTGATTTTGGCCATTTATGGACTGGTGAAAGCACAGTATATGCCAGTGGCCATAACTGTTGGCTTGGGGATCAATCAGATGTGGGTTTTGAATACTAGCCAACCTTGGGCAAATTACCTAACTTCTCCGAGCCTCACATTATCTTTAGGAAGGGTTAGTAATAGTCTGCTTCATTTGAAGATAAAGTGCAGTATCTGTTAAGTGCTTAGCACAGTAGCTGGCATACAATGAAGCAGTCAATAAATAATGGCCCAAAATAAAAAAGAAACCTTTCCTGAAGGGAAACATTCATTTCAGTATTTTATACACAGCCTGTAAGCAATAAACTTTTGTTGGATATATATTAAATGAATGAAGTCTTCTTTTTTTTTTTTTTTAATGGCTAAGGGTTTAAGCCTACATGCCTTTTCCCTCAAAAAAAGTCCCATCTCAACTTGTTAATACTCTACACAGAAGTTTGGTAAAAGACTCGATTTTAGTGGTTCCCTATTGGAGCCTATTGAGATGTAATTAAAAATTCTTCCTAGAATTATGCTAATAAGTTTAATATACAGTCTTACTGATGAAGTCTAGTAAATTCTTTGTTGTATTGGAAACAATAGTAGCTTTGTTTTATTCTGTATTTTAGAAACTCCCAATGTCATAGTGCTTGCTAGGAAAGGCAAACAGTAGTAAACTACATTTATAAGAGTTTTACTAAAAGAAGTCTCTAAGTGCACATTTGATTATCTACTGTCCTTCTAAGATCAGACTGATATTTCAGTTTGCAAAATTGAATAATTCTTTACTATCCTTCACCTGACATTGACCAGCACTTGACATCTGATGAGCTAGATTATCAAAATCCATATTATTTAGCCTTTTCTTTAATGTCAGAAGAGCAGCATTTTCTAAATATTAGAAAATCTTTAGCTCCTTCGTACCTTTTATTTATTTATTTTAGGAAAACAATAATTTGGACTCAGTTTGGATCTTTTGTCACCTGTACATCTCAAGTTAAAAAAAATACTAAGGTCACATCACCTTAAAACTCTGCTAGAATATACAATGAAACTATCCATCGTTTTTTGTTATGCTTTTCTCCACCTGTTCACTAACTCCCTTGTTTGAGTTTCATTAATTTCTACCTCTCAAAATGTCAGTGTCTAAATCACAGAGCCCTCTGCTTTATTCGGGAGTAAACTGTCTCCATCTTTTTCTCTGCTTCATGATATAGTATAAATTCTCCCCCTTAGCTTTTAGAGTTCTTCATAGATTACTCTGGTGTACAATTTGCGTGTGTTTGTGTATGTTTCAGTTAAACTTTATTTATGGAAACAAGCCGCAAGCTGGCTGTATTGGCACCAGGGCCCTAGTTGGCCCATTCCTACTCTAGAATAGTGGTTCTCAAAGCATAGTCCCCAGGAACCAGCAATAACAGCATCATTCAGGAACTTGTTGGAAATGCAACTTCTTGGGCCCTAGCCCAGACCTGCTGAATTAGAAACTCTGGTTGTGGGGCCCAGGAATCTGTATTAAACAATCTGAATTATTTTTGTTTATTGATTGATCCAAAATCACTGTGGACAATGACAGTAGCCATGAAATTAAAGATGCTTGCTCTTTGGAAGAAAAGCTGTGGCCAACCTAGATAGCATATTAAAAAGCAGAGAATAACTTTGCTGACAAAGATCCATATAGTCAAATCTGTGGTTTTTCCAGTAGTCATGTATGGATGTGAGAGTTGGACAGTAAATAAAACTGAGTGCCAAAGAATTGATATTTTTGAACTGTGGTGCTGAAGAAGACTCTTGAGAGTCCCTTGGACAACAAGGAGATCAGACCAGTCAATCCTAAAGGAAATCAACCCTGAATATTCATTGGAAGGACTGATGCTGAAGTTGAAACTCGAACGCTTTAGCCATCTGATGTGAAGAGCCAACTTATTGAAAAAGATATTGATGCTAGAAAAGGTTGAGGGCAGGAGGAGAAGGGGGTGACAGAGGATGAAATGGTTGGATGGCATCACTGACTCAATGGACATGAGTTTGAGCAAACTCTGGGAGATAGTGAAGGACAGGGAGCCTGGCCTGCTACAGTCCATGAGGTTGCAAAGAGTCAGACACAACTGAGTGACTGAACAACAGATTGATTGATCTGGGCTTCCCAGGTGTCTCAGTGGTAAAGAATCCACCTGCCAAGCAGGAGACATGGGTTTGATCCCTGGGTTGGGAAGATCCAATGGAGAAAGAAATGGCAACCCATTCCAGTATTGTTCCCTGGAAAATCACATGGACAGAAAAGTCTGGGGAGACTACAGTCCCTGGGGTTGCAAAAGAGTCTGATACAGCTTAGTGACTAAACAACAGTGATTGATCTATGTCCCATCTACTTCCACAAAAAGAAGTACTTTACAATAAAAGGTCAGGTAAGTATATCATGAGTAAAAAACCTAATCAAGGACAGAAGCCAGAAAGCAGGAAGTAAAAGGAAGATTTGGGTGGGGGTGGAGGTAGGGGTTGATGTATAAAGAAATCCTGAAGCAATGCTGTAATAACTAAGGATTAAACTCACCCAGAGCTTCCTAGGATTCAATTCAAAGAAGAAAACACATTGAATTATATAGCTTGCATTGTTCAGTAGTACAAAATGAATTATTTCCTGAACTGTCACAAATTTTTTTTTTTTAGTCAGGAAGAGGAGGAAGTGTATGGTGGTCTTTAAATAAGACAAAGGAATGTGATCAGTCCTGTTCTTAAAATTAGCTTGACTGAAACAGTGTAGAAATATTCTTTATATTGCAGTTTCTTAAAGAAATCTTTTGAGTACCAAAGTCCCGCTGTTAAAGGCATAAAGTTCTGTATTAGAGCCAGATATATGGTACTAAAGAGTGCTGAAGAATGAAAGCCAGGTCTTAACAAAGAGACCAACTAGAAATTTATTTATGATTTCTAAAAAATTTCTAGTGTGACTTCTAGAAAATTTTAAGAACATACATGCCTAAACCTCACTCCCAGGAATTCTAGTTTAGTCAGCCTAGAATGAGGTCTCTACAACCCCGTTTGTTAAAAGTGCCATGAATGTGTCTAGTCCAGAACCAAAGAAGCACACCACCTGATGAGAGCCTTTGCCATTGACTGTCTCCTTCACATTTTGGTCATTTCCCTTGGACTTTAGAAGGAAAGAGTTGGCAGAAAATCCAAGAATGAGCACTGGCTGAAAGCTGAAAAGTGGGTGTTTTGTGTTGTCAGCTGAAAAAAGACCCCATTGCTGTAGATCCCCAATAGCAGATAGGTCTTCTCACTTGTGCCAGGCCTGATCAATTGCAGCAATTGCCTGGAGCGTTGCAAGGAGAGGGTTACTTGCAAGGCATGTTCAGGGCAATGTGATGGATTGATGACATCTGCCAGGTGTTTGGGATTAAGAGTGGCAGCCAGTATCACATATATTTGTTGACTTTGCTCTCAGACTAGATATATGAATAGCAAGAGTGACATTTTGTTGAAAAATTAAAGAAACTGACTTACTCTATCACACTGAATTTTTATTTCTAAACAATTTCTTTTTTAAAAATTATTGGGATATGGTTGATGTACAAAATCATATGAGTTTTAATTGTAAAACATCGTGAGTCATAGTTTTTAAAGGTTATGTTCCATTTGTAATTATTACAAAATAGTCACTATATTCCCTGTGTTGTGTAGTATATCCTTGTAGCATATCTATTTTGTACCTCTTAATCCCTTACTCTATCTTGTCCCTCGCCCTTCCCTCTCCCCACTGGTAATCACTAGTTTATATCTGTGAGTCTGTCTTTTCTGTTATATTCACTAGCTTGTTTTTATCATGTCTTTAATATCTAAGCTACCTTTAAGGATCCGCTTCTCACTTTCTCAATCTTCCCCTCTAAATTTTCAACGTGCTTTGCTCTCTGATATTTCTTAAATGATGATCACCCTTTAAGTCAAAGTTTTGTGTTTCTTAATGCTCAAATTCAGCAGCATTAATATTCAATGTTCCCTGCTCAGACTCATTGTCCTGCATTTCTTCAGACTCAGTGACTCAGTAACTTTCTGTTTTCCATTTATTCAATATATCCATGCTTCCTTCTCCTACTTAAACCTACTGTCTGCTTTCAGTGTGCTCAGAAGAGTCAAGATATGAAAAAATACTGCTTAAAACATAAGATTTTAATTAATAAATCAGTGAAAACACGGGTCAAGCTCTTGAGTAAGAGTATAAATTAGATTGTTGTTGTTGTTGTTGTTAACATGTATAAGATGTATAGGAAGATAACCCCTTCCAGAGGAATTCTAAATGTTTTATGTGAGTCAAAAATATTCCTTCCTTACATCATAAAGAAAAATTAAATCAAAATGGGCCAGAGGCCTATATATGAAATTCCCTGGTGGTCCAGTGGTTAGAAGTCCATACTTCCCCCACAGGGACCACAGGTTCCATCCCTAGTTGGGGAACTAAGATCCTGCAAGCTGTGGATACAGCCAAAAAAAAGACCTATGTGTAAGAACTAAAACTATAAAACACTTAGAAGAAAGAATAAGGATAAATTTTCATGGTCTGGATTTGGCAGTGGAATTTTAAATGTGACACTTAAAAACACAACAAAAGAAAAAATAGATATATTGGACTTATTAACATTAAAAACTTTTGTACATCAAAATACACTATCAAGAGACTGAGAAGACAACCCGCAAAATGAAAGAATATATTTATACAGTACACTCCAGTATTCTTGCCTGGAGAATCCCATGGATGGAGAAGCCTGGTAGGCTACAGTCCACGGGGTCGCAAAGAGTCGGAAACGACTGAGCAACTGAACAGAACAGAACAGAACATGCCTTCTTAAGGGTCTAACATCCAGAATATATAAAGAACTCTCACAACTCAACAACAAAAAGACAAACCAATTTTAAAAAGGATAAGAGACTTGAATAGGCATTTCTCTGAAGAACATATACAAATGACCAACAGACACATGAAAGATGCACAACATCATTAGACATTAGGGAATTGTAAATCAAAACCACAGTAAGATATTACTTCACACCTACTAGGATGGCTATAATTTTTTTTTTTTTTTAATGGAAAATACAAGGTGGCCGAGGAGAAATGAGAACCTTCCTGCATTGCTGGTGGGAGTGTAAAATGGATAACCACTGTGTCAAATGAGTTTTGCAGTTCCTCAAAAGGTTAAACACAGAATTGCCATATGATCCCGGAATTCCACTCCTAGGCACATACCCAAAAGAACTGAAAATAGATATTTAAATAAGTATTTGTACATGGTTGTTCATAGAAGCGCTGATTGCAATAGCCAAGGGGTAGAAACCAAAATATCCATCGGTGCATGAATGGGTAAACAAAACGTAGTGTACCCATATAATGGAGCATTAAATTAAAAACATATTTTTAATACTCCATAAGGGAACTCTACTCCATAAATCTCCAGTACTTTGACCACCTGATGTGAAGGAGCCGACTCATTGGAAAAGACCCTGATGCTGGGAAAGATTGAGGGCAGGAGGAGAAGGGATGACAGAGGATGAGATGGTTGGATGGCATCATTGACTCAGTGGACATGAGTTTGAGGAAACTCTGGGAGATAGTGAAGGACGGGAAGCCTGGCGTGCTGCAGTCCATGGGGTCACAAAGAGTCGGACACGACTGAGCAACTGAACAACAAAGGAACTATACCTGCCCCAACATGAGTGAAGTCTGAAAACATTGAGTTGAGTGAAAGAAGCCAGTGCATATTTTCAACTTGCTGTGATTTCAGTAAGTTTTAGTACTTAAACCTGAAGATTACAAGCAATGTGAGTCTTATTCCTCATGCATTTATATATGGACATACTCTGTTGCCACATAGCCACATCAAAAGGAGAGAAGTGATTCTACCCTTCAGGCCATCCTTCCCTTCCAGGTTCAATTCACACCAAGAATAGAGTTAAGACTAAGAAAAAAAAAAATACTAAGAAAAGGGATGTCAAGTAAAATAATCCTACTATTCCTGTATTATCTTGTATTTATATGTGACGGTTGCATTTTTATGATTTTATCTGTCCCGGTTTCCATTCCAAAACTCTGAGTAAAGTGTTATCTTATTAAACTCTGTGCATGGGTCTCAAGCCAAGAAATTAGGTTTTACCACATACATGCATTTCTGTGCATGCAAGAGAGACGAAGAGATGGGGGTAAGATGAAACGTCAGCTCCTCATCACTTGCTTTTCACAGCATTAATGGTCAATTCAAATATATTAAGTTTCCCACCTCACCTGATTCATTTGTTAAGCGTAACAACTTTCCTTGCCATTGTGGCAAGTGGGGAAAAGGGTCAGTAAGATGGACATTTTACCATTCTGCAAGATAATTGGCCTCTTATTTTTTGAGAACAAAAATAGACTGAAGTCAAAGGTTTGCCAAAAAGAACACTTCCAGGACGTTTTTTACTCTTTGCATAATTTGTGAACATCAGAAAGCCACTCCAGTCAAGACCATGAGATCACAGCATATTCCTAACAGCTGGGATTGCTATATGGGAACAATGTCCAGAAAATGTGGAGACCGTCTCTTGTCCCACTCTTGCCCAAATAATTACAAAGGCCTTTTTCGGGCACTGACATTTTAAATGTATATTAAAGTATTAAAGTGCTTTATCACCCACATTGTAATGCATTTTGGAAGACACTTTCATTTAATTAAAATTTTTTGACTGCAAAGATCACTGACACGGGAGTTCGGAAACTTGGTTCATGGTCGCAGTTCTGTCAGTCATTAGCAGTGTGACCTGGATGATCTCCACCCTCGAACTCCTCACCCTTGTTTGCTCATCTGTGCAATTAATTACTCTTAAGGCTCAATTTCTTCTAAAACTCTGGACTCCTGTTATGATAAATTTATAGAAGACAACTGTGTTTTCAAGCTCAGTGGTTCCTATGAACACAAATTTTCTGAGCACCTGCATATGTAATACATTGCCTCTTAAAATGCTGCATACACTGAGAGGTATAACAAATGACCTCCTCTTAAAAGAAGTTTGGGCTTCCTGGTGGTTTAGACAGTAAAGAATCTGCCTGCAATGTGGAAGACCCAGGTTCGATACCTGGGTTGGGAAGATACCCTGGAGAAGGGCATGGCAACCCACTCCAGTATTCTTGCCTGGAGAATTCCATGGATAGAGGAGCCTGGTAGGCCACAGTCCATGGGATCACAAAGAGCCGGACACAACTGAGCAACTAACACTAAAAGTTTACAAACTTCTAAATAAGTTTACAGGGAAGGAAGAACATACAAGTAAGGAATCACCAGCAGATCCTATAGCAGCAAAGCAGGAACATAAATGAGGGGGAAGGGTCAGGAAGGTAGGTGGCAGCCTCCATATGACCTGGCTCTTATGATGAGCCTGTGCTTATCATGTGGAAATGGGGACTTGGTATTGGCTTGGCCCTATATTCCAAATTTCAAAAGAAGCTCGAGGTCCAATTTTTATATGAAATACACTTGTTTAAAAAAATTTTGTTGTTTTTGTTGCATACCAGTTCAGAAATGCTTAAAACAGTGTTTCACAAAAGCAAAACATGTTTGCCAGCCACATAGATCCTGCGGTTCTCCCAATAACGACTTCTGAATAAGCAGATAATTATCAATAGAATGTTATACATTCAGAGATAGAAATGTGTATAGCTCACAGAAGAATACAGAGAGTGATTAACTCTACCCATAATGATTTCAGAAAGGCTTTCTAATTACTTTCTAGTCACTTGTCAATAGTTTACAGCCCTTTTTGTTTTTTTTAAGAATGAGCCATTCATTCACCCCAGAGATCTGGACACTGCTGACCCCGGCTCCCTTGTCTATTAAGTAAATACATGTTTGGTAAATTCCACAAGTGAGCCTTTGGAATGTGTTTTGACAGTTTTGCCCATTCAGATTTTCTGCTGCTTCATCTCCTGGCTTTAACATTCTTTATTGAATTGTGAAAATGGGATGTCCTTCCTGCTGCTCTGGTCTTATTTCATAGAATAGAACAGATTCATTCTCATTTCTGAATGGAGCTGTAATTAACATGGTTCCTTTTGTTTAACAACCTCAATTTACATAGTACCTGCTCATTCCGGAGCATCATTATTGGAGGCACAGCTTCATTGACTGATGTCTGAGGGCTCTGGGAATAGCATTTGCTAATTATCTGCAGCAAACCAGGTAACTAAGGGGAGGTTCTGCTATGACTTTGATGAAAGTAGTGCTGATGATTTTTTAAATTGCTTAATGATAGATTTGATCATCCTAAAACAAAATAGAATACATACTTATCTGCCAAGTTAAGTCATCATTGCTGAAATAGAGAAAAAAAGAAACGAATGAAAGAAAGCTGGGGCCCTGCACATTCTTTTGCTATGTTTGCTGCTAAGAATGCATAAGTTTACTTTCAGGTTATATAAATATTTAAGTATTTCTGTAGTAATATTATCATCAAAGTGCTTGTAAATATTTTATACTACAGTAAATGCAGGTGTCCTCAGAGGCCAAGTAGGCTACTGCATGAACCAGTACAGTGGTAGACTTGGGCATTCTGAATATATGACACCACTTAAAATCATTTTAATTTGAATTATTTGTTATTTTTTCAACAGTGTCTTGTGGGGAGGGGGCAGATGGGTAGAATACTTTTGTGGGTCTGAGTTGTCCCTTGTGCTCTAGTTTGCTGAAATGCTCCACAGAGAAAAAGAGGCATTAAGATTTTATAGTCATTGGGTCCTAATATTTTAAAGCTAGAAAGGGCACTAAAGATTATCTATTCCAAGACTGTCATTTGACATTTGAGGAAACTGAAGCCTAGAGAAGGAAGTGTTTTACCTAAGTGAAACTACAAATAAGTATGTCTGTATTTCTTTTGAGTGGATCTTAAAGACGGGGGAATTTGAGATCCTTCCAAGATGTTATTTCTGTATTCTGTAATGCAGTGACATTAGCCACTTGTGGTTAATGAGCCTTTGAAATGTGACTGGTTCTACCAACAAACTGAATTTTAAATTTTATATAATTTTAATTAATTTAAAAAGTCCTATGTGGCCAGCAAGTACCATATTGGACAGAGAAGCTCTAGAATTGCAATTTTCATCCCTGACTTGAATAAATATTCTACTACTTCTCATAAAATTTAAAAGACTGTCAACCATATACTTCTGTTTACTTCCTCTCCATCTTTTGTGCTATGGTTTTCTTATATTTTATTTCAATATATATTGTTATTATTTTGCTTTACTTGGATCTAAATTTTGTGGATGCCAATTTCCATCTAATATCATCTCCCTTCAGCCTGAAGAATTTCCTTTACATTTCTTGTAACTGAATTTTGCTTGATAATACTCTCATTTTTCAATATGTAAAATTATCATTATTTTACTTTTATGTTTAAGATATTTTTCACTAGATATGGAGTACCAGGATGACTTTGTATCCCCCTAGCACTTTGGGATATTGTTCCACTGTCCTCTTGTTTTGTTTCTGATGAAAATTCAATCCTCCTTCTTCTTAATGCTTTCCAGCATGTTTGGACTTGACTCTCAGAGGGCAAGCACAAGAATATGTGGTAATATGAGGTTTCGCTTTCCTAACCAGCCCCTTTTCCACTGCCTCTTTCATGGCAAGATTTGGAGATTGGGTGAGAATTATCAAACCAAGCAATTTGCTTTTGTGTTTAGAACTCTTCCAGATCCCATTCTGTTCTGTAAGCCTACATTTTTCACAGGATGTTTGACTGATTTCCCTTTATTCCTGAAAGCCTCCCAGAGGGAGGCCTGAACTCAGACCAGGTACTCACTGTAGGTGTGAATATTGCCACAACCCTTTGCTCACAAATGAGATACTTCTTTCTCTCTAGAATTCATCATAACTTCATATATACCAGATATCACCCAGAAAGAATGATAGTTATTTTGTCTGGATTTTTCTTATTTCTCTGAGAGTGAATATTTGTTATCTTTCTACATCTGAATTGGAAGCAGTTCTTTATATGCCTTGAATTGTGAAATAATGAAAGATGGTAAAAGACCTGCCTTTACCACAGCCCCACCTATCCAGGGATCAAGAATTCAAAAAACTCTTCATGTCTGAGTAACATCGATCCTGAGGATAACCCATTCAGGGCGTGATGCCAGAGTCAGTGTCCAGGCAGATATGCTAAATGCCAAAGGATGGTTCATCCAGTCACTCTGTGAGGAGCTCCCTCCCGAGAAAGCTGTATGTCAGCTACTTTGCTCTCCCAAAGCAATACGTTTTTGGTTTTATTAAACTCAGTAGCTAGAATTTCTTGAGCCATGTCCAAAATTCAGTACTCCAAATTGTTAGGAAAATGTTACTTTGTGTTTTGCATCTGTCCAGTTGGCATTCTGCAATATACATAAGAAAGCACATGCTTCAGAAATAGCTCTTCTAGGGACTTCTTTGGTGGTCCAGTGGCTAAGGACTTCACCTTCCAGTGCAGGGGGTGCTGATTTGATCCCTGGTTACAGAGCTAATATCCCACATGCCTCATGGCCAAAAAAACAAACATAAAACAGAAGCAATGTTGTAACAAACTCAATAAAGACTTTAAAAATGGTCCACATTAAAAAAAATTTTTTTATATAGCTCTTTTAAGTCTTTCTATTCACTCCACACTTCACAGAAGCCCCCATGTACAAAGAACAGCTGGATGGTTGTGAATGCCTTTTACCTGTTGCTAAAATTGCTAATGAAGTCTTTGAGTGCCAGAAAATCATCTTACCTTCTGAGTTCTTCCAAGAAGACTTAACTGGCTGTCTTCAAATGTTAAATACTTTGTTGGAAAGTAAAAGTGAAAGTGAAAGTCTCTCAGTCATGTCCGACTCTTTGCAACCCCGTGGACTATACGGTCCAGATTACTGGAGTGGGCAGCCGTTCCCTTCTCCAGGGGATCTTCCCAACCCAGGGCCCAAACCCAGGTCTCCTGCGTTGCAGGCTGATTCTTTACCAGCCAGGCCACAAGGAAAGCCCAAGAATACTGAAGTGGGTAGCCTATCCCTTCTCCAGGGGATCTTCCCGACCCAGGGATCGAACTGGGGTCTCCTGCATTGCAGGCGGATTCTTTACCAACTGAGCTATGAGGGAAGCTTTGTTGGAAACCATATCCTTAATAAAGTTTGCAAAAAGAAAGTTATATATAAGTGTACAAAGGAATGATTATTTTCTGCTTCATTTACTTTATGCATAATGGCTAACATCTTTTTTTAATATTTTATATTTATCAAATAGAACATTTTTGGTGAATTATACTGAATAATGTAATTAAATATATTCCATGTTTATATTATAACGTGATGTGAACTTCCATCAGTCCTGCCTTCTGATTGAAAATATTTCATCTCCAAAACACAAATTCAATGCATTTTAAAAATTAAGTTCATTCACATGTCATGATTGTTCAGGTGACATTATTATTTTATGAATGGAGGGAAGTGATTCAGTGGTACAGGCTCCTCAAAATAAGTCTTGCCTTTTGTGATGCCAGTCCAGTCCTTCAGGAAATGTTTTGCCAGATTTATAGTTCTCTGGTTCTTCTCCACTCCTTGACGGGGCAACAGAATGTTGAATACCTATGATATTATCCCCCATCCCCTGTAAAATGTATTGAAAAAGAGAGGAAATGTTAGCCAAAACCTGTTTTGTAGTTTGTGACCCAGTAAAAAAGGCCATAGATCAAGGATATGATGATTCATTCTGGGTCATTTTGAAAACAAAAGCTCACTTTATAATTTTGAATGTTATATTCCCACAATGATTCCCAACCCTCTTGTGAAAAGGACAGAAGAAGTGCAGGAAGAAACTTTTCTCTCCAGGAATTCATTCATCATGTTCATACTGACATGTAGAGTTCCAGCATATATTGATAGCATCAGTTTTTATTTTCTTTTATGCTTCCCATTGTTTCTTAATCTCCAGAACATCCTCACAGTCATTAAGTACAGTACGTATAAAATTTATGATTTCTCAAATTTTTTCAATAATGGCAGTATGGCAATTCCCATTCTAAAGGTACTGTACTGCAAAAGTTTAAAGAACTGAAAGCTCTAGACTCAGTATGTCACATCTGAATTGATTTATAGTCTTTCTTGTATTTCTTATTGATATTTTATGTGAGTGCTTTTTTTTAAGTTAGTCAAGAAAAGTAAATCTAACAATGTTATTTTTTTTTAGTGAAGTAATCCCTCAATGTCTATTTTCTGCAAGCAGAGTCTATTTTAAAAATAATTCCCTCTTAATTTGTTGTTTTGTTTTGATTGAGTTAGGAGAACAGATAAGTATGCATAACTTACTTTGCTTGAACTTTTTTTTTTCATTGTATAAGTGTCAGCATTTCTAATATATTTGGCCTAGAATTTTCTTTAGTGGGTCATTCAAATGGAAGGTTGTTGCTGTTCAGACGCTCAGTCGTATCTGACTCTGCCACCCAACGAACTGCAGCACACCAGACTCCCCTGTCCTTCACTATCTCCTGAAGTTTGCTCAGATTCATGTCCACTGAGTCAGTGATGCCATCTAACCATCTTCTTCTCTGCCACCTCCTTCTCCTCTTGCCTTCAGTCTTTCCCAACATCAGGGCCTTTTCCATTGTATTGCCATAGTACTGGAGATTCAGCCTCAGCATCAGTCCTTCCAATGAATATTCATGGTTGATTTCCTTTAGGATTGACTGGTTTAGCCAGTAAGAAATTAAAGAATTCTGTTTCTAACAAATGCATGGTATTTGCCTGTTAAGACCAGAACATATGCACTTTTGCCAATATCTCACCTATTCTCAGATGGGGTTAGTACTTTGGATACTGACATATTTCCCAGGAGGCAAAGAGACTGAGGGAATGACTTGAACATCTCAAAAGACGCGTTCTTCGCCTCTTGTTCCATTGATTCCTTCAGTAGCAGACTGTAGGTCCATTCAGAAGAGCTTTTCTGCAGTGACCCTGATAGAAACATGGATCTATCACCTACGTTCCAGTGTTGCCTTCTCCAGTGCCACACGTGCTGTGCTTTGAGAGCAGGAATAAACCCCCGAACCTTTCATATATCCGTTTTTCATTGTATCCTCACATTGCTTTATTCCTTCCATGAATTTTTGCTGGAAACATTATCCTGGCGATGAGACACAACAGTAATAAATTATTTCATATTTGTTTGAGATTATATACCATAAGTCCCCCCACCTTTTTTTTTTTCTTTTGCCACACCACACAGCATGCAGGATCTTGGTTCCCCCACCAGAGACCAAACTTGTGCTCTTTGCAATGGCAGTGCAGATTCTTTACCACTGGATTGCCAGGGAAGTCCCAATACCATCCTCTTGAATGAGAGAATATTATATAAATAGTATTTTGCTGAACTAATTATAGTATTGATGGTGTTCATAGATATGAGAGATTTTTAAGTTAAAAGTGTATTAAAATTGTTATGTTGATTAAAAAAATTCAATTCAATAGTAATACCAAATAGTATGACAAAATTGAATATTGTAATTATTTTGCAAAAAAGAAAAATGCCACTCTAGTTGTTTCCTACTTCTCCATTTTTGGTGTCATCTTCCACTTTTATAATGCCTCCACTGGGACCATATATCCAATTTTAGGTTAAGGATACATTGTGTGAAGTCAGTAATAAAAAGCTATTATCAATCTGAGAGGCGATACACTAGAAATGTAGTAACCTGTGAAGAATTTTCAGTTTTGTATAGGTGTCAAAAATATAATTGAGGTTATTATATTTAAGCAATTCTTATTATTTGGGCTTTCTATCATGAAAGGAATATGCAGTCCTTTTTTTGATGTGCCCTGAAATATGAACTCTAATGTAACATTTGTCCTTTAACTGCTAAATCATCACTATTAGCACAGGAGCTCATGAGTTGAAGGGCTTGATCTTGGTCACTGGTCACATCCCAGCATCTGTACCCAGCACGGAGTGTATTGAGCGCATTGATTCTCATGTACTATACAATTACATACATTTATGTGGTACAATATAAATTTCGAAAGATTTTTGGTTATTTCATTTGACTCTTAACAACAATTTTCTGAAAAAAATAGGACAGATTTACTTTTCCCAATGAATAAAATTGCAGTTCAGGTTGATTATGGAAGACCTAGTTTTTAGGAGGATGTAGGAGTCATAATGGAGAAGGCAATGGCAAGCCACTCCAGTACTCTTGCCTAGAAAATCCCATGGATGGAGGAGCCTGGTAGGCTGCATTCCATGGGGTCGCTAAGAGTCGGACACGACTGAGCGACCTCACTTTCACTTTTCACTTTCACGCATTGGAGAAGGAAATGGCGACCCACTCCAGTGTTCTTGCCTGGAGAATCCCAGGGACGGGGGAGCCTGGTGGGCTGCCGTCTATGGGGTCGCACAGAGTCGGACACGACTGAAGTGACTTAGCAGCAGCAGCAGCAGGAGTCATAATAGTTCATTGTTTTTTGTTTGTTTTTACAGAAACTACTCACTGAGCTTTATTTTGTGTGTGTGTTTAATTTTTATTGAAGTAGAGTTGCTTAACAATGTTGTGTTAGTTTCTACTGTATAGCAAAGTGAATCAGATATATATAGATATATATACAGCCCCTCTTTTTTGGATTTCTTTCCCATTTAGGTCACCACAGAGCACTCAGTAGGGTTCCCTGAGCTGGACAGTAGGTTCTTGTCATTGGTTTTGTATGTAACTGATCCTGAGCATTCAATAAATTCTGCACCTGTTATCCTTTTGGTACTTCTGAAGGTTTTTCCCATTTACAGCCTTTTTCATTTTCATCTTTCCTAACTCAGATTTTCTTGTCCATAGAACAAATTGGCCAGGAGATGTTGGAAAACCTCAGTCATGACAGAGAAAAGATACAGAGAGCACGTGAAAGGGTAAGTAGAAATGGTATAATCTTTTCACAAATTCAGTAAAAGAAAAAAACATAAGCCAAAAAAATATAGAGAAGGCAGATGTATAGACTATAACAATTACATTGATGTAAGATCCCCTGGAGAAGGTACTGGCATCCCGCTCCAGTATTCTTGCCTGGAGAATTCCATGGACAGAGGAGCTTAGCTGGCTTCGGTCCATGGAGTCTCAAAGAGTAGATACCAGTGAGCCACTTTCACTTTCAGGCATGTGTAAAAAATGGCTAGGGTGAAGGAGGGTATAGGGCCTGGGGTAGGGGGCGGGGAAGTGTGTGATGCAGAAAGATTAACCTGACTGTATGCCTCCATACTGGAATTCCCCCGGTGGATATTTTATTTAGTGCTATAGCTAAGAAGAGGCCTCCCTGATGGCTCAGCTAGTAAAGAATCTTCCTGCAATGCAGAAGACACAGGAGACTCAGGTTTAATTCCTAGGTCAGTAAGATCCCCTGGAGGAAGAAAATGGCAACCCATTTCAGTCTTCTTGCCTGAAAAATCCCATGGGCAGAGGAGCCTGACTAGGGCTACAGTCCAAAGAGTCACAAAGAGTTGGACATGACTGAGCAACTAAGCACACGTGCACATAGCTAAGATGGTTGATGGAGATTTTGGAGTATGTCAGCAGGTCTTTCAGAGTGAAAGTAAACATGAGTCTCATCTTGCCTCAGTTCATTTTGTTTCAGTTTTTATCTCTAGGACAGTGTGCATTCTTAAGGTGGAGACACTGATTTATGACCAGATATCTGTTAAACTTTGTCAGCCTGTGAGACATTTGCTTTTATATCCAGTTCAGGTATCCAGTTTAAAGCTCCTGGGATTATCTATTACATGAAGTTTTCTAAATCTAAGAATTTTTTGAGATTGTGTAGGCATCAAAAATGTATTTTAAAGTATTTAACCTTTTTTTTTATGAATTGGATTTTCCATCATGAAGGAAAACCATTGCTTGCTAGTGCACTTTAAAAATAATCTAATTGCCTTCAGTTTCGTTTTATTCTGTGTTAATGCTGCTTTTCTCCTCCTAGCTTCGGGAAACAGATGCTAACTTGGGGAAAAGCTCCAGGGTTCTGACAGGGATGTTGCGAAGGTAAGAGTCAGGTAGGGTCTTCCTTTCTCTCTCTTCCTTTTTTTACAGTATATTTTTCATCTCGTTGCAACTGGGCATTTTCCAGATGTTCAAGCTTCTGCTCTTAGTACCTGTGTCAAGACCCTTTTGAAATGACAGAGCACTGGTATTAACTCTTGTTTGGACAGGGACACACACACTCTGAGTAACTTGGATTAGAAGGTTTGGGCTCAGGGGGTTACCTCAAGCTATGGAAAAAATTAGGGTTGGACATGAAGTATTTTTTCATAACCTGAGGAAGACCCCATGGCAGCAACAGACTGATTTTATTTTCTATTTTGATAGCCTTCTTGCTGTCAATGGAATGATAGCCTTTGGTTTCAGGAGCATACTTAGTATTAGCTTTGCCCTCCGTTGCCTTATTTAGATTTCTTTTTAAAGCAACTCTGTTTGGGGAAACATTGCTATTTTATATATACTTTGAAATGATTTTTGAAGCCTGAAGAATATCAGAATAATCTGAATTTACTCATGTGCAAGCAAACAAATGTTTATATTTTATATGTGTAACTAGCCTTTGACTGATAGAAGATACTTGGGAGAGTATGTGAAAATGAGTGAATGAATGTGGGAGCAGTCTAGATTCTATAATTTTGGAAGGGAGTGAGAAATGTTTTCATTGTTCTGAAAATTGGAGTCACTTTTGACTTAGGTGTATTCAGCATGAAATTATTACATTCAGGATCTACCAAATAAGAGTATCTTCTATCATAATCTTCAGTTTGGAACTGTGGATAAAGATGTAAATGAGGAATGTTGAGAATCACCTTGGAATAGCTCACTTGGAATTTTAAAGAAGAGAATCTTGTGTGTATCACTGATCCTTTAGTGGCAGCTATTTGAATATAAGTAAAGTTTTCTCGAATCACATGTCTGTAGATAATATGTTGTGTCCAAGCATACTGCTAAAAGTATGTTTGCTGAGTGAGAGATTAATTGCATAAGTATCAACCAAAGATATGTCCGCTTAGTCTTCTATTGGCCAGTGTGGTCAATGTAGTTTCTCTATCAGGCTGATCAGGAACACGGTTAAGTTCCTGGGGCACTTCTAACCTCCGTTGACACAACTCCATACACCCCTCCTTTTCCTCCACTCACAGTCTTAATTCACCATAAACCACCAAATTCTCTGATTAAAGGTGATATGTAAACGACCTAGAAAAATGCAAAATCCACAGAGAAGTGGCAATTGAAAGGAATGCTTCAATGCCTATAAACAATAAAAAAGGAAGAAAAGGGAAAAATTCTCTATTGCTTCCCTGGGAGGGCCCCTGCGATGTGAGCTGTAACGAATATTCTGCATATGTCTCCATTTTGTCAAATCTCATTAAAGAGTCCTCCCGCTTTATGTCAATTGAGCTGTCCAGAAATCATTCATCATTTTTAGTGTAAAAAAAAATCATGTGGTTATTTAAATAATATCATATTAATGTTAAAGTTCAGCTGTCATTTAATGGTGTGGCTTAATCAGATGTAGCATTTAGGAAAAATAGTTTATCCGGGCTCTACGTAGCTTTCAGGTTGGCAGATTCAAATCAGGATTTATGGGTTTCTAAACCAATGTATTTCTACCTACGTTTCTGCTTGATGTACCTCACCCTTTTGTGCAGGACACTGCAGACAGTTATTTCAACAAATAAAGCATCTCCTCATATTGTGTTTGAATAAATTTGCAAGTCATTTAGAGAGGGTGAAGCACAAACAACTTCTGTAACCTTTGACTGGGCTTTCTTTAGAAAAATCATACTAACAGGGTTACTTCATAAGCCCACAGAAGAAAATTACTCTGCTGAAATCTACTTGGGGTTCTCTTTGTACACAAACTCAGTCAATCACTGACTCCTCTCCTTTTGGACTCTGTCTAGAGTGTGAACAGAGATAAAAATCCCCAGATGGACATCACCTTGCTGTGTCTGAGCCAAGGAAACTCTAAAGTCCACCTGTGCACATTGGTGACTGTGTTTTTCACTAAGCACAACTGGGATCCTAGTATCAGCCAAGGCATCCAGATACTTTTAATCAACGCTGTAGCCTAACTGGAGCTTCCCAGTTGGCTCGATAGTAAAGAAACTGCCTGCCAGTGCAGGAGACGTAGGAGACATGGGTTCAAACCATGGGTCAGGAAGATCCCCTGGAGTAGGAAATGGCAACCAGCTCCAGTATTCCTGCCTGGAAAATTCCATGCACAGAGGAGCTTGATGGGCGACAGTCCACGGGGTTGCAAGGAATTGGACATGACTGAGTGACTACGCACGCACACATAAACTGAGCCCTCAGGAACTAAATGCAGATACTAGTTTTGGTTTAGTTTCTAATTACTATCCCACTTGATATACAACTTATATATTTTGGACTTGGGAAGGGGCAAAAATGGTTACCAACTTCTTCACTTCATTGTTTTTTGTCATTTCCCTGGAAAAGCAGTCTCTAGAGAAGTGTAATGAGACTGTGTGTTTCTAATAGGAAATCTTCTGTTGGCTTCTCTGATTTTGCTCTTCTGTTGTATCCCTCCTATTCACATGGCATTCATTCCCAGCCCTGGTGAAGTCTTATTTCAGAAAGAGAAGTCACAGTCTCTTGCCAAAACTACACAGCTACATTGTGTGTCAACAGTGGCTTCTGATTTAAGAAAAGTTATGATATCGAACAATGTGCTCATCTTATGTATAAATGTATACCAGAAATGAAGGTCCTTGTCCCGGGCAGGTCCCTGCATATAACATTCTTTTTTTTTTATAATTTAAAAATATTTATTTTTCAATTTATACTTTCCAGAACACTTTTTCCAAACAAATCACCAAAGGCCAATACTTCTCTCTACTCTCAGTGTTAAGCAATTTTTCCACCCCAAATAATGAACTGATGTATACTTTTATATCTAATCAGTTTGTGACAGCTGTGATTCTCAAACATTTTTTAAAAATAGAAGATCAAAGTTGCAAACAGACCATATATAGTGATTTTAAAAACTGGAAGGCAAAACCTTCCAGTAGAATGTAGTAACATTCTACAATATACCAGACCGCCAACTCAATGGTCAAAAGTCTGAGCAAACTCTGGGAGATCCTGAAGGGACAGGGAAGCCTGGCGTGCTGCAGTCCATGGGGTTGTGAAGAGTCGGACAGACTGAGCAACTGAACAACAAAAATACCAAACCAAGGAGTTTTTTATCTAAAAGAAAGATTGCTGATTGTTTTTAATTTTTTTTTAAGTTTGTTTTTTGTCAGATGAACAGAAATTACATATCATGGTTCCTCATTTGAGTCACTTTGCTAATATTGATTAGTCTTTTGTGAGGACAGGTGAAACCAGTGTTTAATCAATGCCAAAGTTTGTATATAAATCCACCTCATTTTCTGTAAGAGTGACAAAGGTAGATAGGGAAATAAAAATGAGTAAGTGGCAGCGACTACCATTTAATCTTTTATTAACTTCAAATGAGGTTTAAAAAAAATGCATTTCCTCCCTCTCTCCTACCCTCCCTTCCTTCCCTCTTCCTTTCTTTTTTTCTCTTTATTTACTTCTTCACTAAATATTTCATGCCTGAATACAAGGACTTGGGGCTCCTCAGATGAAACCAGTTTGATCCTTGCCTTCAGAGTACTTCAGTCAAGTAGAGAATATGTACATATAAAGAGATGTAAGAATTCATAAAATTGACTGATTCTCAAGGAAGCTATGGAAGATTCTTTAACTTAATTAATTCTTACTGGTTATTAAAGAGAGTGCAAGGAAAACAAATAACCAATAGAAAATATGTTTTAAATAGCTATACCACCAGTAAGTTTGAAAAAATAAACAGAAGATGACTCATGGAATCATAGCATAGATTTTGAAAGAAACTAAAGTACGTAGAAAACATTGAGACATAAATCTAGTGGAAAAGCAACTGATTCAACCTAAATAAATATTCTTTGTGTAACTATCTATATCCAAAAGAAAGAAAGCAAAGGGGAAAAAATGGTCCACTCAGAATTGTATTAGTAAAACTTGATATCAGAATGCAGATATAACTGATTTCCTGGAAAGTAATTTTTCTTCTGTCTTGACATAAGTTGAAGAGCTACCTGGGGACAAACTGTTCATTTCCTGACTCTGTAGACAGAGCTTTAAATAACGTGGTGTTCAGATAATAGTGAAAATGGCCATGAAACAAATGACCATTCATGCGGTGACGGGGGTCAAAAAAAAAGTGAATTTTTCATTGACTTCCACAAAATTAGACTATCATAATTGGCTGTCTTAAAGTGCTTCAGGGAACACTGAGGGGCTTAAATGTTGTTCTCCATGTATTTGCATGTGTGTGCATGTTTTATATATATATATTTTCCTATATATTTGACTGGAAGGTCTTATTAGATCAAATAGTACCAGCAGTCAGAAAAAATGAAAATAGACATTTTCCAGATTTTCAGCCAGAAAACAAAGCACATCATGATTCTGTTTCTTTTTGCCTCTGAATAGTGAATAATTTATCAGTAATTGTATGTTTATTTCTGAAAGTATCTACAGGATTCATTAGAAATGTAGAGTTGTAATTTGAGATCATCGTTGACATGAGTTAGGAAGATATGTTTTAAGTTTATGTTGGCGCATTGACTGCATATATGTGGCATCACAAAGAGTCGAACACGACTGAGCCACTAAGCACATATGCTGGTAAAAGGCTTGTAAAAGGAAATGACATATATAAAATTTTGTAAAGCACCTTTTTATGTATGAAATCTTAATATCAAATAATTTTCTGTCTTGCACACTACCAATCTTTGCTACTAGTATTTACACACACATATATACAACATCAGAAAAAGTGAATTTTTCTTCCTTGAAAAAGTGAATTCTATTTATCCTTCCATCATGTATGTAGTAACTTTCTTGAGTATGTAGGTATTGAGAGGTATCTTGTAACTAATCTATTTAAACAAAGCAGATGGGATTAAATGCAGTTGAGATAGCTATCACTATACATTTTTAATTGCAGTATAATTGATTTATTGTATTAGTTAAAGGTGTACTACATAGTGATTCAGTATTTTATACATTATAAAATGATTACCATAAATATAGTTACCATCTGCTACCAAACAAAATTAGTTTATTATTGGCTGTATTCTCCATGCTATATATTACATTTATGTGACTTAATTGATTTTATAACTGGAATAACTTAATCCCCTATTATTTCATATATGTATTTTTGTTAGAACTACTTCTGAGCCCGTCTGGGAAATAATTGTCACCTATCATTGTTACCACATTTTACATTTAGACATGGTTTTGTTGCTTTGGTAGAATGACAGGTAAAAACATCTGGAAAACTTAAATGTACTCTCAGAATGATTCCTAAGGGTAAATATATCAGAAACACCCATACAGTTTCTATAAGCAATAGAAATATAGTTTTTTATTAAATAAATTTATTCTTAAAGAAATATGACAAAATGTTTTTAATCTTCTTTAAAAATTCATACCCACACCCCATTTTGCCCAGGAAACATTTTGTTATATTTTAATTTTTCTTATTATAATGTCTGAAAATTCAACAGTTAGAGTTTTTAAGTCTTGTGAGAAAAAAATGTCCTTGAGAATTTACTGTCAATTTTTATACATTGAAAAATACCTTACATTTGTATTTTTCATTTTTTCTGGTTTTTGCTTTTCTCTCTTTATGTCATTTCATTTCTTTCTTGGCCTATTTTTAGTAGTGATGAACGTGGGCCCTGACCTGAAATTAGTATAGCAAAATCTTAACCTCTAAGATATTCTTAAGCTTTTAATCAAGTGCTTATTCTTTCAGAACAAAATGATTCAGATTGCTGTAAATTCTTTAAACTTAACAGATTTAAGTTCCATGCTTAGAATAATGATGCAAAAGAGGGGTAAAATTTTTTTTTAATCTTAGTCACTTTTTGTGTGTGTAAATTTATTACCATACACAACTCATTGCTCTCATCCTCTGACCCCTTCAAGGCTGACATGGGTGGTGTTTTTACCAAACTAAAGAACAGCTTTAGATTTCTTCGTATATATATATATATATGTATTTCTCTTTAATAACATTCTTATAGCTTTAAGTCACTTCAGTCGTGTCTGACTCTGTGTGACCCCATAGATGGAAGCCCACCAGGCTCCCCTGTCCCTGGGATTCTCCAGGCAAGAACACTGGAGTGGGTTGCCATTTCCTTCTCCAATGTGTGAAAGTGAAGTTGCTCAGTTGTGTCCGACCCTTAGCGACCCCACAGACTGCAGCCCACCAGGCTCCTCCATCCATGGGATTTTCTAGGCAAGAGTACTGGAGTGGCTTGCCATTGCCTTCTCCGATAGCTTTAAACATAGAATTTTGGTCCTGTGTTAGACATTTGAATACAGCATCTATCGATGATAACTGTACCAGCTGCTTTAGGTATATGTCTGACCATAACCAAACTTTACACAAATCAGATTTAATCCTTAAAAACCCTGTGAAGGAAGCATCATATCTCCGTTTTACAGATGAGTATAACAATGCTTAGTGAAGTAGACGATCCATAGTTGCATACAGAATGAGAATGTGAACTTAGCTCTGTCTCTTTGAATGCACCACACAAAAGGTTCTGAGAGCCAGTTTTCACTGATTAGTTCAGTTCACTTCAGTTCAGTTCAGTCGCTCAGTCGTGTTCGACTCTCCGCGACCCCATGAATCACAGCACGCCAGGCCTCCCTGTCCATCACCAACTCCCGGAGTTCACTCAAACTCATGTCCATCGAGTCGGTGATGCCATTCAGCCATCTCATCCTCTGTCGTCCCCTTCTCTTCTTGCCCCCAATCCCTCCCAGCATCAGAGTCTTTTCCAGTGAGTCAACTCATCGCATGAGGTGGCCAAAGTATTGGAGTTTCAGCTTTAGCATCAGTCCTTCCAATGAACACCCAGGATTGATCTCCTTTAGAATGGACTGGTTGGATCTCCTTGCAGTCCAAGGGACTCTCAAGAGTCTTCTCCAACACCACAGTTCAAAAGCATCGATTCTTCAGTGATCAGCCTTCTTCACAGTTCAAATCTCACATCCATACATGACCATGGGAAAAACCATGGCCTTGACTAGATGGACATTTGTTGGCAAAGTAATGTCTCTGCTTTTTAATATACTATCTAGGTTGGTCATAACTTTCCTTCCAAGAAGTAAGCGTCTTTTAATTTCATGGCTGCAATCAACATCCGCAGTGATTTTGGAGCCCAAAAAAATAAAGTCTGACACTGTTTCCACTGTTTCCCCATCCATTTCCCATGAAGTGATGGGACCGGATGCCATGATCTTTGTTTTCTGAATGTTGAGCTTCAAGCCAACCTTTTCACTCTCCTCTTTCACTTTCATCAAGAGGCTTTTGAGTTCCTCTTCACTTTCTGCCATAAGGGTGGTGTCATCTGCATATCTGAGGTTATTGAGATTTCTCCCGGCAGTCTTGATTCCAGCTTGTGCTTCTTCCAGCCCAGTGTTCCTCATGATGTACTCTGCATATAAGTTAAATGAGCAGGGTGACAATATACAACCTTGACGTACTCCTTTTCCTATTTGGAACCAGTCTGTTGTTTCACTAATTAGTAGTGAAAGTGAAAAGTGAAAGTGAAGTCGCTCAGTCGTGTCTGATTCTTTGCGACCCCATGGACTGTAGCCTACCAGGCTCCTCAGTCTATGGAATTTTCCAGGCAAGAATACTGGAGTGGGTTGCCATTTCCTTCTCTAGGAGATCTTCCTGACCCAGGAATTGAACCCGGGTCTCCCACATTGTAGGCAGTCGCTCTACTGTCTGAGCCACCAGGGAAGTGAAATGAAGACTTAATCTGGTTCTCATTACGCAGGTGGTTACTCTTGTCTCCTGTCTGAGCCATTATTCCATTTCTCCTGTAAAATAACCGTGGTAGTAAACAATTTCCTTAAAATAGTTGATTGGTACAACAAATGGAAAAGGCAATCCCTAGCAATCATATGTCAGTTTTCCCACCTTCCCCTCTCACCCCACACTGTACTGGTCTGGAAAATTTTAAGAGCCCATATCCTACACCACACTGCATCTTTTAATAACAAAAACCACTACTACTTATGTGCTCACTGATAGCTTGTAGGTAGCAGTCACTGTTCTAGGCTCTTGCTATACATTATCTTGTTTCATCTTTATGACAACTCTGTAAGGCATTGCTCCCATTTTAAGAAATAAGGAACTTTTATTGAACATTGTCCAGCTCTATAGAAGTGGTCTGTCTCCAGAGCCTGTTTTTCCTACCGTGCTGGACTGTCAACCCTTCTATGGAGAATTAGTAGCCTCACAGAGAGCCGGACAACCATTCTGGGTGGTTCTTGACAACAATCAACAAACCCTTACTAAATCCCACTCTTTCGTACAGACTGAAGGTACTGAGTCTGGGCTGTGTAGACACGGAATCTGCTGTGTACCAGTGAAGTCCTCAGTGAGCTTATTTTTACAGAGTCCTTTAGAATGACTCTATTTTTAAGCCTAGACTGTGTGACATTCATCAGAACCAACAAAAGTGTGTGGGATGAGCTTAGCATCTTCCTTACCTTTGGTTTTAGTAAATTTTATTTTTATGTGTGATTTTGTATCACCTGGAGCCTTCTCATTGGAGAAAACAATTACAGTTTTGCTTGATTATTCACAGTGACCTTTCTATGTATTTTTCAATAGGCATATGATTTAGTAGGCTCTGCGGTAACAGTGTCTCTGCCACTTTCTAACTGTTAATTTTGGGCAAGAACCTCACTCTGTGTACCTCAGGTTCCCTGTATGTAAAATGGCAATGACGATAGTCCATACATGCCAAGTACACACAACAGTGTTTGGTACATAATAAAGTTTACATCAATGTTGAAATGCTGAATATGTTCATCATTGTTGCTTTAAATAAAATTAAAGCCTGGGAGCAAAGACTAAAATCAAAATTTCAATTAATGATTTCTTGAGGTTGATGAATTTTAAATGAATGTTTTTAAATTTTCATTTTTTGTTTTCACTCCCAAATTTCCCTAGTAATTTTTAGAAAATTTAAAATGAGTAATAAAAATAAAGTCTCATAAGTCTCTTATGTAAACCCGGGGCAAATTCATATCAATGTATAGCAAAACCAACCAATATAATATTGTAAAATAATTTGCCTCCAATAAAAAATAAATTAACTACAAAAAAATAAAAATAAAGTCTCATACTCTCCTTATATCCCTGTTCTGGTACCACCACCCTCCTTCTCTGCTCAGCAGTGCTGCTTGAACTGCCCACAGTAACCAAGTACTGCCCAGAGCAGAGAGATCCTTCAGGCTCCTACATGTGTGCTTAGTTGCTCAGTCGAGTGGGTTGCCATTTCCTTCTCCAGGGGATCTTCCTGACACAGGGATGGAACCCACGTCTCCTGTGTCTCTTGCATTGCAGGCAGATTCTTTACCCACTGAGCCCTTGGGGAAGCGCCATTCAAGCTCAACCCTTCTCTCTCACTGGACAGTTTAGGGAGGGGAGCCTCCAGGTTGGTCTCTGACTCTTCATCCCCTTGTATGTTCTTCTAGATAGTATTGGCCAGTTCATCCAAAGTGCAAACCTAGTACTGTTTCTTTTCTGCTTAGAAACCTCCCGAGGTTCCCCATTGCCTGCTGACACATGTCCTCCTCAGGCTTACCCCCAGGGTCTTCCAGTGAGTGTGCTCTAGTCTTATTGGCTGCTACTCCCTCTGGATATACCTTCTGTCCCTACTAAAATGAACTATTTCCCATCTCCATAGCCCACCTTAGATTTTCATTAGATTTCATTTCATACTTCTACCTGGCATATTCTCCCTTTGTCACCTGTATTAGTCAGGGATCTGAATGCAAGCAAGAGAAGTCCAGATCTAACTGCCTATAAACAAAAGAAGGACATAATTTGGGGAGGGGGGCTCCAAAATCACTGCAGATGGTGACTGCAGCCATGAAATTAAAAGATGCTTGCTCCTTGAAAGAAAAGCTATGACCAGCCTAGACAGCATATTAAAAAGCAGAGACATTACTTTGCCAACCAAGGTCCGTTGAGTCAAAGCTATGGTTTTTCCAGTAGTCATGTATGGATGTGAGAGTTGGACCATAAAGAAAGCTTTTATTTTGTTGCTTTTGAACTGTAGTGTTGGAGAAGACTCTTTAGAGTCTCTTGGAATGCAAGGAGATCAAACCACTCAACCCTGAAGGAAATCAGTCCTGAATATTCATTGGAGGGACTGATGCTGAAGCTGAAACTCCAATACTTTGGCCACCTGATGCAAAGAACTAACTTATTGGAAAAGACCCTGATGATGGAAAAGATTGAAGGCAGGAGGAGAAGGGGATCACAGAGGGTGAGATGATTGGATGGCATCACTGACTCGATGGACATGAGTTTGAGTAGGCTCTGGGAGTTGGCGATGACAGGGAAGCCTGGTGTGCTGCAGTTTATGGGGTTGCAAAGAGTTGGACACAATTGAGTGACTGAACTGAACTGAGTTGTCACATGTAACTAAATAGTTCAAGGGCAGAAGTGACTGCAAACACAGTGGAATCTAAGGGTTCAAGCAATCAAAGGGTCATTACAATCAGGTGTTGCTCTTTCCGTCTCTCCTCTCAGCTCCCTTGTATGTGGTTCCATCTCCTTGTGGAGACAAGGCTTTTGCCGCCCTTTCAGTGACACCTGTTGAATCTAGCTATTTTTGTTCCCCCTAAAAGTCACAGCATGGAGTCTTACTGTTTCTGGGTGGGTCTGGTTGTGTAAAATCTCATTAATCTATGATCTGATATTTTAGACCTGGAACCTCATGCAGGGGATGGGGACACAAACTGAGAGAAGTTCCCTCAGAAAAATCCAGAGCTTTTACTAAGAAGGATAACAGATACTAGATGGGCAGAAACAACAGATGTCATCTTCAGAATGTTTCAGGTGAACTTTTGTCTATACTCTGGATCTCAGGTGAAATACCACTATCTTCATCAAGCCCTGATCAGTCTCCTAGCCAGAAATGATCTCTGCTCTGACTCTTCAGGGTATTTTTCCTCTCTCATGGGGTCACAAAATCAGACACAACTTAGCGAGTGAAAAACAGCAAGGCACTAACATCTTCTCCTTTGCTTTGTGTATGTTGTAGTTATTAAGGACCATGTCTTCATTTTCTTGTAGATCTTTTTTATCCCCTCCCTCATCCCCCAAGGGATTTTACGTTTCCCCATGATATTGTGCAGCCAGCTGAAATGAATAGCAGAGTGTATCCAAGTAAAAAAAGAAAACAAAGTCAGGTATCACTTTAGTACCCCCAAAGCATGGACTGTCAACAAATGCCTGTATAGATACCAGACAGGTAGAAAATGTCCTACCTGAAAGCAAAGCAGGAGAAACAGTCAGAGGGTCCACAGTGTTGGATGAAATGAGAATAGCCTTTGGTTGAGATCAACCATAGCTATCCAGGCTGCTGAGACAAGTCCGGATAGACTGGTTTCCGGTGGGAGGTGGGGGGTGGCAGGGGAGGGCCACAGTTCTTGTGTCAGATCCCTACCCGGAGGAGAATGAGGAGTTTCTATGTGACCAGTTGTCTTCAGGGGTCTCAGTCTAGACTGTAAACTGCTGGTGGTCAGGACCCCCATTGCATTTACATGGGGCCATGCTCCCGTGGCCTAGGCCTGGTCAATGAATAGTCTTTGGAAGAATGGTCAAGAATAGTTTCAAAGCTGACATCTAGGTTCTTGGATATCATTTATTTGAAACCCCACAGGTTTTTATCCATTGCACTTTGGCTGCCATGTAAACATGTTCTTTCAAAGATAAAATAAGTAACTTCACAATAACAGAATATTTTTGTCCATTATTTAATCACAGTGAAAAAGCATCTTATATTGATATTTTCCTTAGATGTGAGTCACAATTTGACCTAATTCACGAATTGCCTTTCTTTTATGATTTTTTCCTTTTATCCCCAGGAAGCATGCCATTCTTTAATGCAATGTAGAATATGAAGAGCACATGTCACCTTCACCATCAGCGCTTTCTTTGAATGCAGCCTTGAGCTGTTAACTGGAAGCAGGGAGCCCTGGGCCTTCCTTGTAAACAAGTAATGGAGCCCTCTGCTTGCACCCCACCCCCCTTGTAAATAGCTATTTATTAACATATACCATCACCAAACAACATTTTTCCAATTCCAGGCCCCCACAACATTACACCACTGTCTGCTCCATTGTAAGCTGAGGGAGGCCTTTGGCCATCTGTTTCATTAGACGCCAGAGGCAGTGAACAATATCTGAACTTTCCTGAAGCGAGTGCCCGGGCTTCCCACTTCACACATCTCCCCCTTCCTCTTCTGCCACTGCTGCCACCGCCACTGCCGCTGCCACCGCCACCATATTTTTTTGTTTGAACGCTCACATTGTAAATTAGTGTATTCACACATCAATTTTAAAAGGCTCGCTGTGTTATAAGATGGGACAAAGCAAGCTCAGTAACAGCCCATGCACAGTGCAGGTGGTCGAGCTAGCTGCTCCCTAGATCAAAAGTCAAACAACTGTGAATCTTCTTTTGAAAGTCCAGTTAGGGAGACAAGGCGAGGCTTATCTGCACAAACAAGAATGAGTTATAGATATACATCGCAAATGCAAGAGGACAAAAAGGGGTTTCAGAATCTTGTAAGAGAAGAAAATCTTCTAATGCTGACAATTCCGAGGGCATCTCTAAAATATGTAGCTCTTTTTTTTTTTTCTTTCTTTTTCCTTTTTTTCTTTTTGTAAAATTAGTCTTTTATTGTGTGGCGATTGGTAATTATTATTTATGCTTTGGTACTGTTCCTAAAGTAGCTAAGATTTTTTTTTTAAGCCACCTTGGGGGCAGGAAATAGCTCCTTTTCATGGTTGTATTTTATTTTTCTGCAGCATTTTAGGACAGACTCCTATTTATACCACACAAGCAGTTTTGTCTGTTGTAAACAAAGTGAGTGGCTGGGAATTGTGCTTTCCCAGAAATGTTTTCCAGGGAAGCCATAATAAGAAACAACTGTGTACATCTTGAGATTTTTTGTCATCTAGGTATTAAGAAAGAATTCTTTGCATTCATGGAAAAAAAGAAAGAAAGAAAGCACTGTTTATAAAGAAAGATATTCAATATCCAGAAGTGTAATTAAAATATTTCTTAAACTACAAAAGTTGGTCACCTTGCTTGTATTAATTGAGGTTAGTTTCCTTTTTCTTCCTTTAAATTATTTCCAACATTTTTTGGAGGCATTTTCTTTTTTTAACCTCAGTAGCCTAACTTAGAAAGTTAGTGGCTTCTTTTGTAAAATTGTGTGAAGGACTTTGAAACTAAAGTATGACTATCAATCAATGGGGAAAATGCAAAAATGGTAAATTTTATGAAAAAATTTAAAAGAGGGTTAAACAGGCTTGGAATTATGAAAGAATAGCATAGTTTCTTATACTTTCATAGCCACTCTATTGTCCATCTTCTGATATCTTAATGATTTTATGATTTAAAAAAAAGCTTTTTAATTCTCAAATTAGTTAAAATTGTCTGAATCAGGAGAGTCCCCAAGTACTTTCAGAAAAATCGTGCTCTTTATCTCAGGGCGTACAGCAGCGGTCCCTATCCTAGGGAGGGTTTCACAGAGTCTCTGAACCACTGGAACTCTGAAAATTTGTGTGTGTGTGTGTGTGTGTGCATCATGCTGAGAATTTTCCATAAAATTTTCTGAAGAGTCCCCCACCAACTCCAAAAAAGTTGGGAAATGAGACATTGTTACACTTACAGGCTTTGATATTTTGGCTTATTTGAAACGTACTGGTCTACAAGAAACACTTATTTTGAATTTCCCACAAAGTTTAACAAGAAACTTTTCAGGGGTGCTTCCTTTGGGAAATCAGACAGACCATTTATCAAAATTAAGTCCTTAAAGACAATCGTAACAATTAAAATCTCTATAAGGCCTTATAGTTTGTGAGGCACATTCGCATACATTATCATTTAATGTAAATTTCAGAGGAGGTCTGTGACTTGGCATCATCATTATTATCCTTATGTCATAAATAATTGAGCCCTACAAAAGTTGAGTCTTGCCCAAAGTCATTCCATCAAGATGGGGCAGAGTTGGACCAATACCAGGCCTCGGAAACCATGTTCTTAGCAACAACAGCCACAGCAGCATCTCCTTCAGCAGCAAATGTTTACACTGTGTTTACTGTGTCAAAGGGAATCTGGTAGTCATCAGAGATTCAACAAACTCAGAACTCTACTCCTAGGTACCTTAATATTTTTAAGAAACAACAGTGCATAGTCACTTGTGCTTCATGGTCAGTGAGAGATAAAGGCTGTAGGCTGCAATAGGAAGAAGAAATCCTGGTGCCCACAGTCAGTTAAGATTTTATAGGGGAGATGGCAGGTACCCAGCCTAAAAGTTGCTGCCTAATTCTTAAGTACACTGCTTCCCTTTTTATGGCAGCCTCAAACTAATCACTTCCAGTGGCAGAAATTGCATCAAGGGTAGGAAGGATGGTGTTAGAGAGATCTTATTTGTCCACAGTTGTGTTGAGGGTATATAGGAAGTTAACAACTTGTAACTGCATCTGCTCATAAAATAAATAGGACCCAAATCCTTCTTGAAAATTTGTTTTAATTGCAGTAGAGTTTAAGATTTTCTTCAAGTAAATAAGAAAGGCTTGAAGTCACCTCAATAGAAAAAATAATTTCATAATTGCAAACAGTTATGAAAAATCTTTTCACACATTTTATTTATCCCAATTTTAGAAAGATACTAAGAACTTTCATACCCTTGACTAAAATAATGTGTTTATAAAATTCTATGGTCTTTGGAATTATACTTCATATTTACTATAGCTTCTATACTTGCAATTCATGAATAGATGTGAAGAATGTTGGTAGAGTACATGGATTATTTTATTGTGATCCATTAATTAGTTGATAAGCATATCACTTTAAAACATTGAATACTTTTTTCATATATTCCCGTGAAATCTTTCTCATCAAATGGGTTTATAGAAATCTAGTTAGTAGCAAACTTGCCCAGCCAATGAAGAAAAGCATTCATTTTCTGTTCTGTATATGTGATCTGAAGCCATAGCCTTTAGGTCTTTTAATCTGTCTGTTCAAGGCCAAGCTATTTATATGGATAATTTTTAAAGCTTCTGTATAAAGAAAACAAGAACATTTTATTTATTCACTGGGGTTTTTATGTGCCTTGAAATTGCATAGATAAAGTATTTTCTGGCTCATGGATCTGGAGGAGATAAAAGGTCTCTTATTTTATAAGGCTTTATGTAAGCTTTTCAAATGTATAGTTTTCTCATGGCTGGAATTTTTTAAATGAAACATTATTTCACCATTATAATTGGAGTTTAACATGGGCATCTTTTTCCTTCCCTGAATTGCATGTTAAATTATGTGTTTAAGATCGGTTTTATTGCATTTTTACCTTCTGGATTTTCAGTAGCTCTCACGTTGGAGAAATGAGTTTACCAATCCTCATTTTTAGTAATGGGCAGCTATTTAATATGCCTCTGAGTGGAAAACCCAAAAATCAGATTTAAGAGGCAAAGTGAAAGGTATAACTTGCTTTTGCAGCATATTGGTCAGGAGGATAAAAAATTATTTACCTCTGCCCTCCTTAAGAATTTTTTCTGAGACTGATAAACTGAAAAGGAAAAGGAGGTATTTTTGAACTCCGGAGTAACTGGATTCAGACCAGATTCTGGGTGAACATTAGCTGCTGTTAGCTCTGCCATGTCAGGGCCAAGCAACAGCTTTCCCTGGCTGGAGCGTTCCCAAGCTATCACGGCCATCAGACAGGTGGGGAATAAATATTGTAGAATGGTGGGACATTTGAAGAGCAAGCTCCTGATCCCCAGGACTCAATTTGGACAAGCTTCAGTTGGAGCAAACAGGTGTTCCTGGGAGGAACTGTCCTCAGGTGGCTGAGAGGGTGCCATTCTTTCACACACATGAAAAGTTCCCTTTCCCTCTGCCCGCAGGAAAATTAGAATTAACTACAGCTTTTTCTTTTGAAATGGAAAAAGAGAAATAAAAATATGGCACCAGGTTTTGGCTCTGACTGGATTTCCATGGAGCATGTAATCTGTGATGAACGATGAGAATTCTAGAAGCAAAGCATCCTTGCAGTTTTCAGCATTAGAGATGCTGTAAAAACTGAATGAATGCAAGGAATCTTTTTACCCACGGCTGTACCTATCTCTCAGACGGAATAGTCTTTCCTTCTGTTATTCCTTTGTTCACTAACCAATTATTTCAGGAGCTCTTGCGATTTTCTCAACACCAAGCTTAGTGCTAGGCAGACTATAAGACAAAAACAAAAGGCCCTATCCTCCAGGGACTTAGCCTAAATTGTTGTAGTAGTAAT
Organism: Moschus berezovskii; assembly: GCF_049115385.1. Lineage (NCBI taxonomy): Eukaryota > Metazoa > Chordata > Mammalia > Artiodactyla > Moschidae > Moschus > Moschus berezovskii. The sequence goes on from NC_142471.1 coordinate 78,879,496, forward strand.
TGGTTAGAACATGAAAGTGAACCTGATAGTCTTTGGGAAACTGTGGGCTGAAAGTAGGTGCTGGCATCAGAAGGATTTCTTTTTCTGTAGTGCCATCACACTGAGGATATGACTAACATTTTATTTGAGGGGTCATGCTAAGTCGATTTTTTACTATAAAACATAAAATAGATATATTAAAGAAATGTTTTAAAAGAAAAAAAGTTGTTTTAATCCTTTTTCCTTAAAATAAGCTATTCTGTTGATGCAAGTGTTTCCTTTTTTCTTTCAGTCATGATCCATGTATGATGTTAGATTGCTCCTCTGACTTAATATTGTATCATAAATGTGTTGCTAAAATACCACATCTTCATAATTACACTTTTCCTAATTAAAAATTTTTTCTAGTGAAAGAGTTTAAAAACCTTTTATTTTATAAAAAAAATTAATAATAATAAGTATCAAGAAACACGGAAAAGTAATCCGTAGTCACACTAGTGACAGGTTCAGTTCAGTTCAGTTCAGTCGCTCAGTCGTGTCCAACTCTCCGCGACCCCATTAATCACAGCACGCCAGGCCTCCCTGTCTATCACCAACTCCCGGAGTTCACTCAAACTCATGTCCACAGAGTCAGTGATGCCATCCAGCCATCTCATTCTCTGTCATCCCCTTCTCCTCCCGCCCCCAACCTTTCCCAGCATCAGAGTCTTTTCCAGTGAGTCAACTCGTCGCATGAGGTGGCCACAGTATTGGAGTTTCAGCTTTAGCATCAGTCCTTCCAATGAACACCCAGGATTGATCTCCTTTAGAATGGACTGGTTGGATCTCCTTGCAGTCCAAGGGACTCTCAAGAGTCTTCTCCAACACCACAGTTCAAAAGCATCAATTCTTCGGCGATCAGCTTTCTTCACAGTCCAACTCTCACATCCATACATGACCACGGGAAAAACCATAGCCTTGACTAGACGGATCTTGGTTGGCAAAGTAATGTCTCTGCTTTTTAATATACTATCAAGGTTGGTCATAACTTTCCTTCCAAGGAGTAAGCGTCTTTTAATTTCATGGCAGCAGTCAGCATCTGCAGTGATTTTGGAGCCCAAAAAAATAAAGTCTGACACTGTTTCCACTGTTTTTCCATCTATTTCCCATGAAGTGATGGGACCAGATGCCATGATCTTTGTTTTCTAAATGTTGAGCTTCAAACCAACCTTTTCACTCTCCTCTTTCACTTTCATCAAGAGGCTTTTGAGTTCCTCTTCACTTTCTGCCATAAGGGTAGTGTCATCTGCATATCTGAGGTTATTGATATTTCTCCCAGCAATCTTGATTCCAACTTGTGCTTCTTCCAGCCCAGCGTTCCTCATGATGTACTCTGCATATAAGTTAAATAAGCAGGGTGACAATATACAGCCTTGACGTACTCCTTTTCCTATTTGGAACCAGTCTGTTGTTCCATGTCCAGTTCTGACTGTTGCTTCCTGACCTGCATACAGGTTTCTCAAGAGGCAGGTCAGGTGGTCTGGTATTCCCATCTTTTTCAGAATGTTCCACAGTTTATTGTGATCCACACAGTCAAAGGCTTTGGCATAGTCAATGAAGCAGAAATAGATGTTTTTCTGGAACTCTCTTGAGTTGATAGTGACAGGTATCAACTACTAAAGTTTTGGCATAGATCATTCCAGTAATTTTCTCTGTGAATATTAATTCTATTACTGGTTCTATGAAATCTCTTCTTTACCTCATCCATTGCTTCATCTTTTACCCTTTTATCTTTACTAAACCTCACAGGTTTTACTTTACAGTTTTCTGCCCTTCATTTTATAAAGGCTATACTCTTACTGTTTTTATTGAAGAAGCCAAACAGTTTTCAAAAACATGTATAGGTTTCTTTAGCACGCAATTTTCAGAATTACATTTTCCCTCTGACACTTTCAGATGTCATTTTCTTTCCCTTGTTCTGTAGGATCTTTTTTCCCATCGTCTTCTTGTTGTTGCACATTTTTATTTGGTTTCGTTAGTTTTTAAATCCTCTTCTTGGGTCTGCAAATGGATGCCAATGTTATGTGATCAACTCTGTTGAGAGAGAGCCCTTTTTCTCCAGACTGTCTTCATGGGAATGAAATGGGACTTCTCTCCCCTACTCCTTGACTCGCATGAAACGTGTCCAACCCTTGGCTATACACCTTATATCTCCTTCCCATCTTTACCCTCTACCACTGCATGCAAACACACTTCACTTATGAAGACCATGCTTCCCAGGGTTCACCATACCTTGCTTGTCACTACCCAGTGTTGATTTATCGTTTACCTAGGAACTGTAGTTTCTTATTGGCTGTAGAAAAGAAAGAAGGTGAGGAGTGTGGAAAAGGAGGAATGACTGCAGTAGTTCACATGTCTCCTAAGTGGCAGCATCCACTATAAGAAAGACAGATGCTTGGTTTCTAGTTGTAACAGAACTCACATTTTTTATCTAGCAGCAGACTTCGTGGGAGGTGGACTACTGCTTACATTTTTCAGCCCAATTCATTTTTTGCAGCAGTAGAAAATCCTTGCAGGTTCTGGCAACTTGTGGTGACAATTTTGGTGTCATAAATTATCGTCTTTTTTTTTTTTCATTCCAGTTTAATGGTTACTTTGATAGGTGCAGCATCCAGAGCCATCAAGCAGGTGCCATTTTAAACCAGAAACCATGGATAATCTTTAAAATCACCCTAGATAAGAGGACCATGCAAACCATTTCTATAGCTCAACCCTTGGGCCTGTATGCTTGGGTGGTCTTGTTTTAACAGTTACTGTTTAATTATTGATGACTTACTGACATAAGGCATGGAAGCCTTAGGGGGAATGAAATCCCATGAGCCATTTTCCTTAGATAAATCTTCTTTGAGGTTTAAGTGTCCCTCTAAGTAATATAGTGAGGCTGGATTTAGGGGGTTATTCCAAATACTGCCTGGCAGAGTCAGCTGTGGCATCTGTATTCATTGATGGAGTCTGCTGATACATCTGGAAAAAGAGACATGTCTGCCCCGTGCTTCATCATGACAGCCTCATACAAGCCCACCTACTGTAGGCCAGGCATCCTTACAGCATTCTGTACTTCCCGTTTCTCTTCTCTCTCTCTCTCCAGGGAAAAAGTCTAATCTCCAGCAATAAAAATGACTTACTTTTAGGAATTGATTTCCCCTCTTAATGCTCCTATCCTGGAAGTTTTTATTAAGAAAATGATAATTCACTCCATGGGCTTCCCTGTTGGCTCAGCAATAAAGGATCCACTTGCTGATACAGGAGATAGCGGTTCTATCCCTGGATCAGGAAGATCCCCTAGAGAAGGAAATGGCAACCCACTCCAGTATTCTTGCCTGGGAAATCCCATGAGCAGAGGAGCCCAGTGGGCTACAGTCCGTGGGGTTACAAAGAGTCAGACATGACATAGCAACTACACAACAGTTTACTCCACACTTTGCAAATTCCTTTGCAAGGAACTTTGCTGGGTTTGTAAGGATGGAGGATGGCTCTTGCCCTCAGAAAACTCACATCCTAACCAGAGAGGGCTGAGGAGTGTAGAAGATACACGACTTCCAGATGGTTGCTGAGCAGAAACCCCATGTGCAGTTCTGAGTGGAGGTCATTGCCAACTTGGAGGAATTAGGATGAGTTTCATGGATGGCAGGGCATTTATAATGGCCCTTGAAGGAGGGGTGAGATTTACCCACACAAAGTTAAGAGATTCCAGACTAAGAAAACAAAGAGAGAAGTAGCATCTTGCGAGGCAGACATGGCAGACAATGCAGATCAGCTTTGCTGTCAATTCTGTGATTTTTGCCTTTCATTTTCTGGGGCTCTTGTTTTAACAATTGGTAGATCTCCCTCCCAGCCCACCCTGTCCCCACCACACCCTGGGAGATAACAGCTTGACTGATAAGAGGCCCGAAAATCCAGACTCCACTTGTTCTCATTATTCTTCTCTTATTGAGCGCCTACTGTGTCCTCTGGGCAGCAGGAGCCTTCAAAGATCAAATTCTTTCATTGTTTTTACGTAGCGCATTGCTGTTTAATTTCTGCAAGTTCTAATTTCCTCTTGAACATCACAGGTTTCATGGGGTTTCTCTAAGCATTCTGAAAGGTGTTACAAATGTCGGTGATTATGTGTGTAGGCAGGATGGACTTCCACCAAAAGGTGGGATTTTCCTTTTGGGGCACTGTGCCCTCGAAAGTAGCATCCAGAGCCAGTGCTCAGAACAGTTCCTTTAAGCTTGTCCTCTTAATCATTAGGCTTTGCTGTCTCTTCAGTGTTGTGCGGGCTTCCTGTAACCTGTTGTCTCAGCTCTGCTGCCTGTGACATAATCTGAGAATAGGTTGGTCTGGGGGCAGAGGGGGGCTAGAACTTGGAGGATTTTAGGAAGCCACAGATCAGAGAGGCTGGGTGGCCTGGATTCAAATTTCACAACATTGACTAAAACTGGCCTGGGCCTACTACCATCTCCAGCACCAGCACTCCCCACCCCTTTTTTTTTTTTCTGGCAACAATTTTGCTTTATTAGGACTTGAAATTTTTAACCCAGTTTTGCTTTGGGGAAAAAAGTGTATTAACCATGTGCCTTGTCAAGACATCACTTTCTAAAAATTTCTTGATTGAAAGTTCCCTCTCAGCACTGGGGTTCTTTCTAGGTGCACACCTGCCTTGTTAATCAAGTTCTCTGGCTTTTCCTATTTCCGTTTACAAATGGAAACGCTTAGCAGACAGCCTGGGAAGGAGTGGCTGTCCTCATCAGCATGACTAAAGCACTGATGAAATACTTGCCGGTACCTGGCAGGGTACCGCAAAATCCCATGGCCTTTCAAATCTATAAGGAGAAGGAAGTATGAGCAGTCAATACAAATGGTAACTGGTCAATGGGTGACAGGTAAGCGCAGTGTCCTGGCTGGGGACCCTGTCTGTGCGATTTCCCATTTGTATTTATTACACAAATAAATTGTTGCCAGAGCAAAAGAGAACAGTTTTTAAAACAAAGTACTCATAACACACCTACAGTGATCTTTTCCTCATTATTTTTTGTCTTTATTTAAACGTTGGTATTTTTCTTTATGTGACTTTAGTACAATTTTAAGTTCTGCCTTTTCCTTTAACTTAACATGATAGCTTTCACTGCTATACGCAGTGAATTTGGTTTTGTAGTTGATCTTTTCTAATCAAGTTATTATGGCATTGATAGAGGTTCAGGAAAGCCGAGCAGCATATGGTTGGCATGCATTAGTTTTCCAGAAAATTGAAGGGCTGACTCTAATGTGGCTCAGGCTTCCGCCACCTACTGGTTAAGAGCCCTGAACTTTGATAATTGGGTGCTGAGATCTGTGTGTGCTGTTCTATGCTGTCCACACAGATCACTGGCATATATTAATTTTAAGGTGTTCCGTGATAATATTGGTGATAAAGCGTGTCTATAAACAAAGCAGCCAGGTCACCGTGTGGAGGAGATAAATATGGTGGATTCTAGAAATAGCCCCATTTCCCGCCCTATAGACTGAAAGGCAGAATTGAAGTTGGGTTGAGGACTCACGCATTGTCTTTGTCGGCTGTTGGTGCTTGATAATTTAATCAGCATCGATCCTGGCACATGCTCAGGGGGGTATTAACCAGGTGAAGTTTGTCTCTGCCTTGCACAGAGCACTGAGGGATGGCCTGGAATACGGGAGGCTGAGAGGAGGGCTGACAGCAAGGGTGGTTTTGGAGTCACCTTATTAGTAGAAGAATGAGATGTGAGCTGGGTGCCGTGACAGGAGGTGCTGACCAGCCAGGGGGCAGTATGGGAGCATTCTGCACCTGATGGAGGAGAAATGGAAGAAGGAGGGTGAACACAAGCTTCCCCATCTTTCCTGAGCCCCGGATGATGGATGACTTGTCATCTTTCGTGTTTCCGCTGGGGCAGCTAAATCGGAATCTCTCTACTGAGACCAGGGGTTGAAAACTGGAACTCTGTGGGCCGTAAGCAGCTTGCAGAGTTGTTTTTTTTTCCCCATTCTGCACGGTTTTGGTTTGTTTTTAAAATTGAAATATTATCTACATATAATAAAATTCACACATTTTAAGCGTAGATTTGATGAATTTTGGTCATGGGATGCAGTTAGGTAACCACCACAGTACATCTGGACAGAGACCAGTTCTCTCTCTAAAAAGTCTCCTTCAGGCCCTTTGCACTCAGTTCACTTCCTCCATCCCTGTCCCAAGCAGACCCCAGTCTGCTCTCTGCTGTTAGTTTTGCCTTTTCTAAGATTTCACATAAATGGAATTATACAGCACATGATCATTTGTGTAAGACTTCTTTCAGTCAACATAGGGATCTAGAAATTAATCCACATTGTTGTGTGTATTAGTATTTCATTCCTTTTAATGGCCGAGTAATATTCCATGGTAGAAATATGCTACAATATGTTTCTTACTCACCAGTTTATGAACCTGTAGGTTGCTTCCAGTTCAGAGCTATTATAAATAATAGTTCCGTGAACATTTGTGCGGATGCTGATTGCAGCCATGAAATTAAAAGACACTTACTCCTTGGAAGGAAAGTTATGACCAACCTAGATAGTATATTAAAAAGCAGAGACATTACTTTGCCAACAAAGGTCCGTCTAGTCAAGGCTATGGTTTTTCCCGTGATCGTGTATGGATGTGAGAGTTGGACTGTGAAGAAAGCTGATCGCCGAAGAATTGATGCTTTTGAACTGTGGTGCTGGAGAAGACTCTTGAGAGCCCCTTGGACTGCAAGGAGATCCAACCAGTCTATTCTAAAAGAGATCAGTCCTGGGTGTTCATTGGAAGGACTGATGCTAAAGCTGAAACTCCAATATTTTGGCCACCTCATGCGATGAGTTGACTCACTGGAAGAGAGTCTGATGCTGGGAAGGATTGGGGGCGGGAGGAGAAGGGGACGACAGAGAATGAGATGGCTGGATGGCATCACCGACTCGATGGACATGAGTTTGAGTGAACTCGGGGAGTTGGTGATGGACAGGGAGGCCTGGCCTGTCTGGATTCATGCCTGCCTCCCTGGATTCATGGGGTCTCAAGGAGTCGGACACGACTGTGCGACTGAACTGAACATTTGTGCACACATTGTTTTCTAAGTTTTCATTTTTGTTGAGTAAATATCTCGGGGTGGGACTGCCAGCTCATAAGTTATGTATGTATTTTAATTTCATAAATTAAAATGGATTTTAATTTGGACCTGCCAAACTGGTTCCAAAGTGGCTGAACCTTTTTGCATTCCCATGGCAATGTATAGGAGTTCCAGTTGCTCTGCGAGTTCCTCTTAAAACTTTCAAAATAGCTGCCCGCAATTAAAACCTTTTAGAGGAGCACATGACTGAGCGACTTCACTTTCACTTTTCACTTTCACACATTGGAGAAGGAAATGGCAACCCACTCAAGTGTTCTTGCCTGGAGAATCCCAGGGACGGGGGAGCCTGGTGGGCTGCTGTCTGTGGGGTCACACAGAGTCGGACACGACTGAAGTGACTTAGCAGCAGCAGAGGAACACATGGTCTCCAGCACACTCTGGTTCCTGTTTGACCATCTCGATCATTTACATCATCCACCTCTCTCTGGTGATTTGTGACCCCTGCTTTAGAAACTCTGAGCAGCACCCTGTCCCATCGTATGCGGTAGGTATCTTGACTGAGAACATATCTATAGAGGAGGTGAATCTGGATTCTCAGTCTGGCCATTTGTAAACTGTCTTGTAACTATGAACAAGTTACTTAACTTCTCTCTGCATGAGTTTCTTCATCTGTAAAATGTTGCAGATACCTCTTTTAATGGTTTGTGGTAAAAATGAAATAATACAGAGCATGTCAGGTACAGGGCCAAGACCAGAGAAAATGTTCAGTAGATGGTACTTAATTTTTTTAATAAATTGTTATTTATTTTTTTTACTACACTGTGTCTTCATTGCTGTCTGTGGGCTTTCTCTAGTTACACTGTGCAGGGCTGCTCTTCTTTGCGATATGTGGGCTTTTCATTGCAGTGGCTTCTCTTGCTGTGGACCACATGCTCTAGGCTCACAGCTCAGTAGCTGTGGCTTGAGGGCTCCAGAGCTCCAGCTCAGTAGTTGCTTGGAAGCATGTGGGATCTTCCCGGACCAGGGATTGAACCTATGTCCCCTGCATTGGCAGGTGAATTCTTAAGCACTAGACCACCAGGCAAGTCCCTAGATGATACTTATTAGTACCATGGTCTAGTCCAGTGATTCTCGACTGTACGTGTGTGTATCAGAGGCTCCTGTGCAAAATTTATAAAGCATGGACACCTGGGTCCCTCCCGCAGCTCTCCTCCAGAATCACGATCTTCTGGGCTGGACCTGAGCCTGTGCATTGTTTAAAAGTTCCATACATAATCAAGTTGAGTAAACCTGGTCTTCAATCATTGGTTGCCTGAGAAGACAGTAACAAGAAGCACAGCATTCTAAACTCTGTTCTACCACCAACTAGTTGTGTGATCTTGGGCAAATCACTGAACCTCTCTGCAGGAGTTTAGCTAAGATCTGACTAGCACATTTAGCCTTAAAGAATTACAGTTTCTTCCTGGTAGATCACAGCTGCAGTTGGAGACAGATGGTTTGATGGTGGTGGAGGTCTGTACCTGCTTCTGGAGTAATACATCAAAGGCAAATCTCAGACAGAACTCTGCCACACCTAGAAACATGTTTTAGCAAGCAAGCACAGAAATGGCCCTCCATCTGTCCTGTGGGTCCACCAAGCTTCTGTCATCTGTTCTGATAAGGAGGGTGGTGCATTGACAGCCGGCAACTTGCAGGAAAAGTTCCCTCAAGTTTGATGTGAGAATATTCTAGCAATAGGAGTTAGCTAACCTTCTAGTCAAAGTCAGGTGATAGACTCCTCCTTTAAGTGGATGTTGTTCTTCTTTTAATCGCTAACTCATGTCCGACTCTTTGCGACCCCGTGGACTGTAGCCCGCCAAACTTCTCTGTCCGTGGGATTTCCCAGGCAAGAATACTGGAGTGGGCCGTTTCCTCCTCCAGGGGATCTTTCCAACCCAGGGATCAAACCCATGTCTCCTGCATTGCCAGGCGGATTCTTTGCCACTGAGCCACCTGGGAAGCTCTCTTCAATGGATGGACCAGGACTAAGTCAGAATCCTGAGTGGAGGACTCCAATCCAAGGGAAATAGGCAACTGGGGTCACTAGAAGCCGGTGCCCTTCCCATTAAGGCTGTGCGTGCTGATGACAATGTTTCTAACCAGCCCACATAACTTCAATACCATTTCTAATGTCCTCATTAATAATTATTAGTTATGCTAATTGAGAGTGACTAATTAATAAGATGAAGATAGCTGCTACACTTTAACAGCTGCTTCTGGAATATGGTATTTCATTAGTCTCATAGCTGAACTAAACAGTGTATTCCCATTAGGCTACTTCAGTCATAAATCCACGGAGTGTGGATTAAAACCAATGCACACATATATGTCACACTATACATATATGGAAGTCTTTTAATATTTTAAAGTTGGGCTTTCCCTGGTGGCTCAAGGAATCCGCCTGCTAATGCAGGAAACGCTGGTTCAATCCCTGGTTGGAAAGATCACCTGGAGGAGGAAATGGCAACCCACTCCAGTATTCTTGCCTGGGAGAATCCTACGGACAGAGGAACCTGGCGGGCTACAGACCATGAAGCCGCACAGAGTTGCACATGACTTAGTGACTAAAACAACACATCTTAAAGTTAATTACAGATAACATGAATTTTCATGTCCCATCCAAACAGAAGATTCAATAATTCTGCAAATGATTGGTCCTAATAGGTACACTGCTTTCCAGCACAACTTGTCATTTTTAAACCTCCTCTTTCTGGAAACCCCTCTGAATCCCCCAGGCCCCATTAGTGCCCTTCCCTGACCTGTGTCCTCCTAGAACATAAATTGCGTCACGGCAACTTATTTCAGCCCAGGGAACATACATTAAGTATTCCAAATTTTAGAAAGTATCATCCTTTTTGACTTACCTATATTCAACAGCATTATTTCCCAAACTTCAGTGATCAGAGTAGTACATCACAATTATTTTTGTCTTTCTGTCTAATATCTCCACTGCTATTTTTCTTTAAATTGGCACACTTCTTTTTTCAACTTAAATATATTCTTTAACATTATCCCACAGAGTATTATCCATAGAATAATGGTTCAAGTGTGTTAGTTATGCATTTTTTTCACATGTTAAAGTAAATGCATAATTAAATGTTTTAAATAAAATGTTGAGTGTTCAAAAATATTTAAAATTCAAAGTGATCCTCTCTGTGTTGACTAACTTCAGCTCCCTTCCCTGTGTGGTCTGCACACAGCACCATGGGACCCCTCACTGTGCTGTATTTGTGGGGTTCCTTCCAATCTCCCCGCTTAGACCATAAGCACTCAGACGTGATCTCAAAACATAATGAAGCACCAAAACATGTAGAAGTGAAGTGATGCCTGTTTCTGTACCTCCTAAAACTTATTAAAATGATTGTTTTCATGTCATTCTAAAGGTGGAACAGGGTGGAGTTGGGTTATAAAACGATTTTAAATTTACCTGACATGAGGCTCATGGAAAATAAAAAGAACTTGAAGAGTTTCCAAGTAGAAAAAAGCAAATAGAATCTATCAAATTATCATCTCAGTTTCCCAGAGGAAGTACAAAAAGTGAATTCAAAAGCCCTGTTGCTCTTTCCTCAGTCACACCTTTGGAGATGCAGGAGGTCCTCGTGGGCCAAGGCTCTGTACACATGCAGCATTCTCTTGGGATCGTGTGTGCTCTGCAGTCTCTGCCCCACTGAGGAACTGGGAACCCCTGATTCCAAACTTAAAATGCTTTATCCATTTTAATGTAGGCTATCCCCTGCCTCTCCAGTCCCAACCTACTAGTTCTGTGTCGTAGTTGCCCGCTTTATTCTGTCGCACCCTAAAGCATTTATGCTCCTTGAGGGCAAGGACTGACTCTTTCTGCTTTAGACTTCCTGTGCCTTACTAGTTCCTTGGACAGAGTGGACACTGAAGAAGTATTTGAACGAATGAATGAGTGGGTGAACGAATGAATTTACGAACAAACGATCGAAGCACAGGTGAGCTGCAGCATTTTGGTTTATAATGAACTTTGCCCGTATAACTCTTTGCATTTTAAGAAAGATCGGGAAGTGTTAGTTGCTCAGTCATGTCTGAATCCTTATGACCCCATGGACTGTGTAGCCCACTAGGCTTCTCTGTCCATGGGATTTTCCAGGCAGGAATACTGGAGTGGGTTGCCATTTCCCTTCTCCAGAAGACCTGGAAGGAAACACATTTAAGAGAAAACTTTCTAATGTCTGGAAGCATGTTTGCAGATATAAGGGTTAATCTCATTATTTTGAATAAGTTTTTACTTCTCACCTCCTTTAAACAAAGTTTGATGATTCAACCTTAAGAAGTAATCAGTCTTAATCTCAGAAAACAAATGTTCCAAAATAAATCAGTTGACTATAAGTTATAAATTAATCTTCCACTGATTTCAGTTACATAGGAAATTTAACACATGAAATGTTTTTGAGGTTTGCCTCTCCATTGGTTTCCAGAAATGAAAAGTTGGGACTTAGAGAAATATTTATCTTAGCGTAGTACCTACCTTGAACTTTCCTGCATGGTATTTGCTGATATAATTTCAGATTGAAGCATTAGCATTTAATTATGTATTTTGAAAGTTCAAGATTTCTGATTTGGAGGTTGATGAATTCCTTAAACATTTGTTAGATCCAGATTGAGTAGAGGAAAAGGGGCATAAGTACTTATATTAACAGCATCTAATTTTCTTAAGCGCTTTAAAAATATACTTTTAAAATATTTAAGATGAAAAAAATAAATGATCTTGTTGGTTTATTTGCATTGGTTTTGCTTATTTCCCACAACTAGTGAGGTTGCTTTGTTTATAAAAAAGAAAAGTGCTGCAGCCTCGATCACCCAGTCTCAATTTGGGACACTGCAAATGCTCTCTATACATTAAACAGATGTTTGCAAGTATGGCGCCAATTTGTTATGGACAGTTCCTCCCTATACTGTTTAGAGTGTTTGGCAGGCTTATCCAAGAAAAGCACAGAGCTCAAAGCAGAGGGAAAGAATGTTGAGGGTGTGTTGTGGGCCCACTGGGCAGGCATGTCCCCTCACCCATAGCCCTGAAGTGAACACCCATGATTGTGAAGTTGGGGAAACTTACTCCTTCAGTAGCCCTTTTATTCCACATGTGACACATCGCACTGAGGTTAATGATGGTCACTCAGAAAGCAGAAGAGGCCAAAATTCTGTTTCTAATCATATTTGCTGCCTTCTAAAAAGTTTGATTAAAGTACAAAGTGTTATGCAAGATTTGTTAAGGACCATGTCACTCCACCTAACATTGTGCAAAGTGCTCTGTTTGTTTTGTTCGGAAAGAGCCTCTTCTTTCTACTTGCCCCCAATGAGTTTTGTTTATTGAGTATTTCATGTCTAGAGAAAAGTGTAAGTTCAGGTAAATGATTATGTGCGTTCACGTGGGCACATTGAGAGAAATTCAGAAGTGTGATCTCAGGATCAATATCTCCATCAGGGCTGTTTATTTTCTTCTATTTTCTGTAAAATGGGGTATGTTCTTTGCTTATTTGGCTGAAGACTAGGGGCCTCCAATTAACTCCAGTTAAATAAACCAAACAATCCCAGCTGGTTCTGAGTACTGCTCTCCATAGTCTTTTCCTCCAGCCCATGAGATTTAGGGATGTTTTGTAAGTTCTGTAGTATAGACATTTTTCCTGAGCCTGATTTATTAGCATTTGAAGACTAACTTCAGTGAAATAGCTTCAGATATCAATGTATGCTCAGTATTGACAGAAAATAGTTTGCACTATTGAAAATAAGACACCATAATAATAAAGAAGTGTGAGATTGCTGAAATGAATTTGCTCATCAGTATATTTGTTTTGGTCAAAAATAAAACTATTGGGACTTCTCTGACAGTCCAGTGGTTAAAGAGTCTGAGCTTCCACTGCAGGAAGTACGGGTTCAATCCCTGGTCAGGGAACTAAGATTTTGCATGCCACACGGCACAGCCAAAAGATTAAAAATAACATAAAAATAAAACTATTGACCATAAACTAAGAAAGCCTCTGTACAGCCTTCCTCCATTATTTCCTTGGTCAGATTCGGTTTCCTTAGTTTTCTTAATTTGGGCTGAGTCTCCAAGAAGGAAAAATAATCATCATTGCTTTGTCTGTATGCAATCTGGAATTTGTTTAAGCAGAGGTCACAGCACCCAGAGACAGTGCTTTTTTCTGCTGAGGAATTGTATTTTCTCGAGTTTGTACTGAACCGCATGAACAAATCATTAAGTGACACAAGTGAAAGGAAGAGAAAAGTATTTAAAAATTCTTTGACCTCTGCTGCAAGGGTGGCTGACAGAAGACACTAGCTTTAATTGTTTGTTTCTGTCTTGCCAGTTTTTGTTTCAGTAAAACATTCCGTGATCTTGAGGTAAAAGGTGATTGGGAAGGCAGTATTTTGATTCTAATGGCTATATCTATTTTTCTTTATTCAGAATGATCAAAAATATTTTCACAGGCATAATCAAATAGCATTTACACACAAATCATTCTATAGTTTATCAGAAAGAGTCATTTTAATTAATACTGCTTAGGAAATGGAATTTAAACCCAAACCTGCAGATCTTTGCTTGTCTTTTGTTCTTAAAAAAAAAAAAGAAGAATATTTGATGATATATCCACTTCCAAAAGGTAAATGAATGAGTTTAAACTGGTTTGATGGTTTAATTCGTTTATCGCTTTGTTTCCTAACAAGAAAATAAAATAGCTACCTGAAATTTTTTTATCTGTATTCAGTTCAGTTCTGTATTAGTATATATATATATATCTGTTTTAAACTTTTTCTTTGCCCTGCCAGCATCGATAGCAAACTCTGATTTTTGTCTACTTTCGTTCTTTTTAAAATTACATTCAGGGTTGTGTATTCCCATTTTAACATAAGATGATTCATTTACCTTAGAAAGGAAACTTCCGGCAGCCCTGTAGATACATAAACTGATATATTTAGCAAATAATGTCAGAGAAACTTGAAAGCTGGTCTCTATCACATTGTACTGTCCGTATCTGAGTCCCGGTCCTCTAGAGCAGTGTTCTTGATATTTAAAAATTGAAAATAAAAAAACTCAGAATCCTAGTAAAGACACAGATGTGGAGAACAAATGTGTGGAACCCAGGGCAAAAGGCGAGGGTGAGTGGGAGGAACTGGGAAACTGGAGTTGACACAGACCCACTACTGATACTATGTGTAAAGTGGATAACTAATGCGAACCTACTGTGTAGCACAGGGAACCCTACTGCACGCTGTGTGGTGCCCTAAATGGGAAGGAACTCCCGAGAAGGGTGATATACGTATACGCCGAGCTGACTCACGTTGCTGTACAGTAGAAACTAATACAGCATTGTAAAGTGACTGTGCTCTAATAACAGTGAATAATCAAAACAGAATCCCAGCTATAGCGTGGTGCCCTAGATGGAGTAGTCACCCCAAGTCAGTGACCACGTGGTTTATCAAGCCTCGAGATTAGTCTGATGTGCTGGCGACTCTTCCAACACCGAACACTGTCTCAGCACACCAGGCACGTCTCATCCCAGTCTGGTTGTTGCCTTCCTACACAGGGAGCGTTAGGCCAGTTTCTGCTTCCTGTAGCAGAACACCACTAAGTTTATTGAAAACTACAGAAGTAGATTCTTCGTAATGAAACCAAGACGGGAAAAAATAAGTCTAACTTCAGTTTTTTTTTTTCTTAACTTTAATAATTTATTGTGTTCAGTTAGAACAACACAGAACTATTGCTTAGCAACACTGGATTAGGCAGAAAATAATTTAAGCTCCCAAATGAGAAACATTTGTAATCGCATATGCTCTAACACTTGCTTCACCACATGGCTTAACACCCTTTTGCTCACACATGGTTAGACACATGTTTGAGCTGGTGTTTTAACACCCGTCTCACACATCTTTACGCCCTGTGTTCGCATATGCTTAAAGGCGCGCTCTGACACTCTCTGTGCTCTCACTGCTGAACACAGGAGGAGCATTGTCTTGGATCGCATTTTCTAAAGTTTCATTGGTTCGGAGCGTTCAGCCAAAGACGCGTGTCCAGTAAAGTCACAGCTCTTTCTACAAGATGACGTCTGCTGTTGTGTGCCTTCAGTCTGTCTGGAGCAGACAGTCCTCCCGTAGGAGACCATGGCTATGGCCCTTCATATCTACCACACCCCCAAGTGATGGCCTTTTTCGAGTATTTCAACCCAAGTGTGTGACATGTCTCAAAAGTATTGTTTCCACCCTGGCCTGTCTACTTGTATTTTTCCCAAACTACTACACTCTAAAGTCTTATTCAGAGCCAAATGTAGAATTGAGCTGTTTTTGTTTTCTTTTACATCTTACTTGGCAACTTCAGCAAAGCTGAAAATATATGTACAGAAGTGTGGTATTTGTGTTACAGAAATCTGAATATAATTGGGAGAAGCGTGGCCTCACCTTGCTCACATGAGTCTGATTTCTGGGATCCTCTCTCTTCTTTTTGTTTCTGTGACGTCTGCCATCCTCTTAGGCAAGGTGACTGCCTCCTCTTCACTTTGACCTGCTGGACGATGCCATTGGTGGATTCACAAAAGGTTGACTCTTCTAAGGGAATAGGATTCTACGCCTGACAGTTGTTTAGAATGTGGGTTTATAAGCCAGACTGCTAGAGTTCGAATCAGCTTGTTTCCACATCTGAAAAATGGGAATAACAGTACCTACTTTACTGAGTTGTTGTAAGGATTAAATGATACAGTGTTTATAAATCACTCAGTGTCCAGCATGTAGGAAGTGCCCCCAAATTACTATTTCAGTTCAGTTCAGTCGTTCAGTCGTGTCCGACTCTCTGCGATCCCATGAATCACAGCACGCCAGGCCTCCCTGTCCATCACTAACTCCCGGAGTTCACTCAAACTCATGTCCACAGAGTCGGTGATGCCATCCAGCCATCTCATTCTCTGTCGTCCCCTTCTCCTAATTACTCTTAATTCAAGTAAAATAAGTAACAATAACCTAAGTCTAAACAGTGCTCTTGAAGAAGGCAATGGCAAGCCACTCCAGTACTCTTGCCTAGAAAATCCCATGGATGGAGGAGCCTGGTGGGCTGCAGTCCGTGGGGTCGCTAAGGGTCAGACACGACTGAGCGACTTCACTTTCACTTTTCACTTTCACACACTGGAGAAGGAAATGGCAACCCACTCCAGTGTTCTTGCCTGGAGAATCCCAGGGACGGGGGAGCCTGGTGGGCTTCCGTCTGTGGGGTCACACAGAGTCGGACACGACTGAAGTGACTTAGCAGCAGCAGCAAACAGTGCTCTGAGCTTCCCTGGTGGCTCAGTGGTAAAGAATCCACCTGCCAATGCAGAAGAAGCGGGTTCAATTCCAGGGTCAGGAAGATCCCCTTGAGATGAAGGAAATGACAAACCACCGCAGTATTCTTGCCTGGAAATTCCGTGGACAGAGGAGCTTGGCAGACTATAGTCAATGGGGTTGCAAAAAGTCCGACATAGCTTAGCAACTAAACAATAACAGCAACAACAAGCCTTGCCTACAGCTTATAAACTCTGTTTTATCCGCATCTTTCCACATCCCTATTGAGATGGATGTAAGCATATCCCCATTCCACAGAGAGGCAAACTAAGAACAAATACCTTAAGAACTCTGCCAGAAATTGCATAGCCAGCAAGTAGTAAGTTTGGCTGTTCACTGCTAGTCCCTTGACATCTAAAAGCAGTGTTTTCCCTACAATGTTACAAAACCAAATCCCGTTACATGTACACAGAATTACCAGAAATATCTCTTCCCATCCCAGAGCTTACAGAGGAGGAAAGATACTGACAAATGAAAAGTAACTTCCATTTATTGAGAAATAGTTATGAGTCAGCCAGTACTAGGTACTTTTTAGTAAATTGTCTCTCATCTTTAGAGCAACCAGTATGACAGCTGAGGAAACTGAGGTCTAAGAAGTATAACGAACATACCCAGAGTCAAGAACTAATAAGTAACAGAACTAGAATTTGAACACAGCCTAATTCCAAATAAAACCAATGCTTTTTAGACATTACTCGTATTGGCTTTCAACCAACAACAATAAATGAGTTCACAGACAAATTATAGCTACAGTATAAGTCAATTTTGAATGAAGTATGTTCTTCCCCTAATAATTCCTAATTACGCTGCTGTGTGATTGTTTCTTTTTTTTAACATTATAGAATGGATAAACATAGCAAGAAATAAAAGTTATGGCTGTTGTATGAAAGCATCTGTAAATTAAATCCACATTTAGTCTGTACCCCCCACTTTGATGAAATGCAGGCCTATCAAATGTTGGGCTGCCTGTCTAATCTTCATGGAAATGTTCCTTTATATGTGCGTGCTAACTCGCTTTAGTTGTGTCCAGCTCTTTGCGACCCTATGGACTGTAGTCTGCCAGGCTCCTCTGTCCAAGGGATTCTCCAGGCAAGAACACTGAAATAGGTTACATTTCCTTCTCCAGGGGATTTTCCTGACCTAGGGATCGAACCCGCCTCTCTTTATGTCTTCCGCATCGGCAGGTGGCTTCTTTACCACTAGTGCAACCTGGGCAGCCCTTTTACAGGTAACCTATGCTAACCTATGATACTTATGAACATAAGTATCATTTAAATTCTATGGCTTTTAGGTCTAAAGGAATTTAAATGGATGGTAAATTATTTGAAAATAAACTCTACTTCATTGACTGGATTCTTGTTGTTGTTCAGTTGCTAAGTCATGTCCGACTGTTTCCAGCCCCATGGACTGCAGCATGCCAGGCTTCCCTGTCCTTCACTATCTCCCAGGGTTTGCTCAAATTCATGTCCATTGAGTCAGTGATGCTATCTAACCATCTTATCCTCTGACGCCCCCTTCTCCTTTTGCCTTCAATCTTTCCAAGCATCAGGGTCTTTTCCAGTGAGTCAGCTCTTCACATCAGGGGGCCAAAGAATTGGAGCTTCAGCTTCAGTGTCAGTCCTCCCAGTGAATGGATCCTAGACGGTCAGTGTTTAGGCATAAAGAATGTCAGTGTTGGCATAAGGATTGACAACCTTGAGTTTGGTGAATTGGAAGGGCAGTTTTCATAGTCATATATTAATAAACTCAAGGTATCACTTTAAAGATAACTTAAAGGTGACTGCAGTCAATCCTTAAGCTAACTTTCCATGTTAAACTAGTTTGGACCCAGATGCAGAGACTAACGATCAGATTGTTTAAACACAGAATAAGACCAGCCACGAATGATAACACTTGGATGCCTGACTCATAGATGTGAGCAAGAATTAGTAATTACTTTGAATGGTTGGAAGATCCCAGAGGAAAATATGGGAAACTCTTCATTCCCTTTTGCCCTGTACATAGAATTCTTAGTACAAATACCTGGCAACATCAAAATACAGGTGCAGATTTGGAATATCTAAAGCCTCACTTTGGTTTCTTTGTGTTTCAACTGAATCTCATTCTATTGAGGTTCAAGATCAAATACTTGCATTTTAATGTAACATTTGCCAAATTTCCAAACCTCTAAGCACAAAATCCTCAATCCTCCTTTCTTTGCTTGCCTGGAAATCTAGGTAGCACTGAGCCAAGAGTAGGAGTTATGAAGTGAGATTACACTTGATTAGGAACAAAAAAAGTCGTATGTCCAGAAATGCAGATGTGCACAGCAGTCCTAGGGGAATGTTGGTATTTGATCTCTTCGTCTTAAAGGTTCATGTTCCCAAGGTTAAGAGATGCAGAGAGCCAACTTTTATTTGTAACTAATGCTGAAATTACTCTGGAGATTCTAGAAGTATTACATTACAAATCACTCAGCTTTGGAAATCCTACAACTCGTGAGTTACAAATATCACTGTGTGAGAGAAAGGGGCAATAAGTGAAGGACAGCATTCATAAGCTTAATTTATACCATAGCAGCGTGATCATGAATATGCTGTATGAGAGTTTTCTTCTCAGTGAGAAAAAGAAGAGAGCCTAGGAAGTCCATGAGTCAAGACCCCAGCTAAAAGAACCAGGAAGTAAAGGCCTCCTTGTCTAAGGGAATCTGCGTGGGGGTGGGGGAGCCATAGTCAACTTGGGCTGCAATATCCTCCTTTTATTAATATCTAACTTCATGACCTGGATCAGGTTGCTTATTTATTGAGTAAGGCTTCCATTTGGGTGAAAGTTAGAAGCCTCAGTTCAGTTCAGTTCAGTCACTCAGTCGTGTCTGACTCTTTGCGACCCCATGAACCACAGCACGCCAGGCCTCCCTGTCCATCACCAACTCCCAGAGTCCACCCAAACCCATGTCCATTGAGTCAGTGATGCCATCCAACCATCTCATCCTCTGTTGTCCCCTTTGCTCCTCCCCTCAATCTTTCCCAGCATCAGGGTCTTTTCAAATGAGTCAGCTCTTCGCAAC
Source organism: Moschus berezovskii (assembly GCF_049115385.1). Lineage (NCBI taxonomy): Eukaryota > Metazoa > Chordata > Mammalia > Artiodactyla > Moschidae > Moschus > Moschus berezovskii. The sequence goes on from NC_142471.1 coordinate 78,899,002, forward strand.
AGGTGGCCAGACTTGTTATTTACAAAATAATATCTTTCAACAAACTTGGCACCAATGGCCATCTATGAAAGAGATAACATATAACAGTTCACCTCAAGAGGGGAACTTTAGTGAAACCAAATTCAGTATTAAAATCAAGAATAGAGACATTCATATATCACACAATTGCCTGGGTGTTTTTTTTTAAATCTTAATAAACTGTATTCCTGTAATAGGCACTTGGCATTATCTGGTGTTAACTAATTGGCTCGACCTTTCTTATTTTAAACTAGATGGTGATCTAGTTCTTTGTATTTTCAATGACTTTAAGCCCAATGACAAAGAAAAGATAGATAAATCTGTATCTTGGTTACAGGAGTGAATTATTATAGGCAAAATTATACCTGTTGCACTTTTCACCAATAGAATCTACTACTGGATGTGTGTGTTTGTGTGTGTGTGTGTGTGTTTTCATTGTGAGGTTAATCTGCCCTTGCCATGAAACGTTTTCTTTAATAATTAAATCCACTTAAATCATCACGCTTTGAGAAACATTTTTAGAGTGATTCCAAGGCATGACCTTAAAAAGAGAGCTGGAATTTGGAATATAGTGCATAATTTATATAATCATATGACTTACCAGGTGGCTCTAGTGATAGAGAATCCACCTGCCAGTGCAGGAGACACAAGAGACATGGGTTCGATTCCTGAGTCAGGGAGATCCCCTGGAGGAGAGAATGGCAGCCCACTCCAGTATTCTCACCTGGAGAATCCCATGGACAGAGGATCCTGGCAGGCTACAGTCTATGCGGTCACAAAGTGTCAGACACGACTGAGCAACTGAGCACATAACATACACACATATAATTAATGAACAACATGTAAATGTGTGATATATTTTAAGTGAACAGTATATACATAATATTTCAGAAATAAAACACCGACATGTATCACCTGCCTTACACTAATAAATGCAAATTCAGGTCGTACCATTTGAATAGGTACTACTTCACTCATCCTCACTAATGATATTTTTCAGATCTTGGATTTTGATAGATGCACTGTGGAATGTAGAAATAATCATCATTTAGATAACTGAAAAGTAGCTTGCCAAAACTGATATAATGAATGTTATTCAAGATGTTCTGTCAAAATCCTTTCCAATTAGTGTTGAGGTCTTGAAGGGCCAGACTTGGCTTTTTATTAATATGTTCAGTTTATTCATGTATTTTTGATATATGCATAGCATGACTATCTAAAACATCTCATGATATTGCATAATTATGGTGTTTTAATTTGTTATACCCAAGTTTATTCTCCAGTCTTATTTAAAATTCAAAATTACTTCATAGTTTCATAACTAATAACTCATTAGGAAGCTGTGCCAGGTACTTAAGGTTACCTCTAAGGCAATGCATATTTAACAATAAACTAGACAAGTTCTTGACTACTTGACTGTCATTGACCAGTTTAAATATTTAAAGTTATCATCTGACCCTTTGTCTAACCACTTTTAGAAAATGAAACAGTTTGTGTATAAAACATAGAAAAGGGAAGTCCTTTCACATAGTCTTTTCTAAAATGAAGAAAACTATCTTTCTGTAATCAAAAACTTAGATAATACTTACATATGTGTGTGTGTGTATGTGTATGATACCATGCTGACCACGTGTTATTTTTAGAGATTAAAGTACCCATTTTTTCTTTTTCTTTTTTCTTGTTGTTTTTTGACAAGACATAGAAGTTTAAGCATGTCGTTCTACTGTGATCAGATTCAGATTTGTTGTCAGTCACCTTAATAATTTTACATTCCTATCTGTCTCTGTTATATCTTAAAAAAGACGGCTTTTGACTTGTTTCTGTTCCCCTCCAAATGATGAGAAATTGAGCATAGTTAAAAATTATAATGGTTCAACTCCTTGCTTATTCAGGTGTATCCTACCTACATTATTTAGACCTTGTCTCGAAATCTAATAAGTAGGTGAATGATAATTAAAAATAATCCAGCATAATGCTGTGCTTATAGTGGTGTAATTTAACTAATGTTTATTCAGTATCTGTGTGATAAAAATAGTTCTGGTTCAGTGGGGATGCAAACCAGGGTGATGTGGAAGATACTTCATATAAGTCAATGAGATAATTAAGGTCTCTTTTCTGATGCTGTCTTGTTTATCATTCTTAGATTCAGGAGGACAGAACTTCTATCTAATTTAAATGAAAAGAGGTTTATTAGAGTGTGTATAGAGTCCTTGGGGAAAATGGTAAAGTTCTTTTGAATGCTACAGGCCAGCAGAAGAGACCAATAAGACTCTCCTGGGACTGCTCACTGCTGCAGTCTTACACTGAGTGGCATCCAGCATACAGGAACCCGATTCCATAGTCCCTTCCAGAACTTTCCCAGAAAAGCCAAATGCAAGCCCCTCCCCTACACGCACACTTAGAGAAGTGCCTGTTACCTCCCATGCAAGTTCCTCATTGCTCACATCCCCTTGCCAAGTCTTGCACAGGCATCTGCCTTGCAGAACCTAGGCAATGTCTGAAAACTGATTGCAAGAGAATCTCGAAAATGTAGTTCTTAGGTTTCTAGCCTTCACAGTCAAAGAAAACTGTTAGAAGGGGTCCGAAAGTGAATGGAATGAGCCAGTGCTCAGTACCCCGCAGGCATATTCTGAAATAGTGATTCTCCAGTTGTGTTCCAAGGAATCCTAAAACTTTATGTACCTGAAGGTTGCCAAGAAGGAAGAGAAGACCAGACAGGACTCCTATCTGGAGCAGCTCCACAGTAATCTGGTCATCTGTTGGGGATGTCTGTAGTCCTTTCAAAAAAGTTTTCTCTGAAAAAATAAGTTTTCCCCCCACCAAGTTTTAAAACTATTGCTGCCCCCAAATACAGGCAGACCTCAGAGATAATGTAGGTTTGGTTCTAGACCACCACAATAAGGAGACTCGCGTGAATTTTTTGGTTTCCCAATACATATAAAAATTACGTTTGCACTATTCTGTAGTCTCCTCAGTGCACACTAGTATCATGTCTTTAAAAAATGTACATAATTAATTTAAAAATGCTTTATTGCTTAAACTTGCTAACCATCATCTGAGCCTTCAGCAAGTCATAATAGTAACCACAAAGATCACTAATCCCAGTTCTCCTTAACAAATATAAAAATAATGAAAAAGTGTGAAATAACACAGGAATTGCCAAAATGGGACAAAGACATGAATGAAGTGAGTAAGTGCTATTGGAAAATGGTACCACTAGGCTTTTTTGCCACAAATCTTCAAATTGTAAAAAAAGACAATATCTGTGAAGCCCCCAAATGAGGTCTGCCTGTATGCCTCAGCCTTCTGTTGACTGCTTTTCTTGTTAGGCAGGGCGTCACAAATATAGCCAACATTTCTTTCCATCACAGTTCTATTTAACAGACCATCCGCACTTTCTTAGACAGTGAAAGTGAAATTGAAAGCCGCTCAGTTGTGTCCGACTCTTTGTGACCCCATGGTCTATATAGTCCATGAAATTCCCCAGGCCAGAATACTGGAGTGGGTAGCCTTTCCCTCCTCCAGGGGATCTTCCCAACCCAGGGATCAAACCCAGGTCTCCCGCATTGCAGGCAGATTCTTTACCAGCTGAGCCACCAGGGAAGCCCTTCTTAGACAATATTTGAAAATAATTACAAATTATACTCTTTTCTCCCGTGTCTCATTAGGAGAAGGGCTGCTCACAGGCCCATTCATATTAGGGTTTTTAATGTGAGTTCACCACCACCGGAGAACATCTCAGAACGCCTCAGCAGTGGAGGGCTATTCAGTCGGCATAACCGTAGGAATGAAGAGACTGGACACTGTTAATTACTCCTCAGCTACTTTGTCTCATTGACTTCAAAAACAAAATTAGCAGTAACAGGAGACAGTGGTTCCATGGGTTAAATTAATCAACGTGTGCTAATTAAAGAACCGTTGATCCTCTGCCATTCCTGCCTGTTTTAGTCGGTAGAGAGCTCTTAGTCAGCCTTACCGACTTTGGTCTCTGTACTTTCAATATTTTGTCATTCGAATTGAAGGGAGACAATCTCTGGTTTAAATGGAAGAGAGACAGAGCTATTCACATATATTGGCCTTCATGAAGGGATTTTTTAAATCATCTTTTTCTTTTTTTAACAGTACATTCTTGTTGGTTATCTCTTTTAAATATAGCAGTGTGTGCATGTCAGACCCAAACTTGGAATTGTTTCTCCCTCCTCTTCCCCTCCAGGACATCCCCCCCTCCGTACTACTGATCCATTCAGCTTTTTTCACTCTGAACTATAATTGTTTCCTTTACAACTGATAAGCCCTAAAGAAACCTGGACTTTTGATACCAAGCCACTGCTCCTCCATCTTTCATGGGTTTTCAGAGTAGCCTAAGTTCACCTCTGCTTTCATGAAGCATCCATACCCAAACCCCCTCTGCTGCCCCAGAAGCGTAGACCAGCTGCCTAGCATTTCTTTAAAGTGTCAGAAATTTTTATCCTGTACACAAGGCACTGTTTGCTCTGTTGTTCCCACTTGCTTAAAATAGACTTTAAAAGATTTTGGTTTTGTTATCTTTCCTATATTTTCTTATATTTAAAAAATGGTGAGTTTATTGAAATATTTGTAATAGAAAAACAGAGAAGAACCTATTTTTAAAATATTAAAAATATTAATTTCATATTTATTGTTGCATATCCTGACACTTCCAAAAGGTAGAAAGGACATATAAAACTCATTGTCTACTGTACCATTGCTAACGCTTGAGGATGGATTCTCCCTGTCTTTTTCGTGCATATTTTTGGTGGTATTGTTTAATCACTCAGTTGTTTCCAACTCTTTGCAACCCAGTGGACAATAGTCCACCAGGCTCCTCTGTCCATGGGATTTTCCCAGGCAGGAATACTGGAATGGGTTGCTATTTCCTTCTCCAGGGAATCTTCCCAACCCAGGGATCGAACCCACGTATCTTGCGTTAGCAGTCAGGTTGTTTACACTGAGCCACCTGGGAAGCCTTCATACATATTTTACCTACAAACAATTGAATATATTATTGGCATTTTAAGTTTTAGAAACCCATCTGTGGTTTACTGTTACTCCAAATAAAAAATGTTAAGTTGTCATCCTCATTTGGTAGATGCTGTATTTTAACATAAAGAATATAAAATCTGCCAGAATTATTTGTCTCAGATTTAGCTTATAAAAGTGTGTTTGGTTCACATTTTTGCCTTTTCATTTTTTCTACTGTCAGCTGTAAAACATCAGATCAGAATTAGCTGCTGTAGTACTGGCTGCACTTTATTAAGTGTATGATGGAATTTTTCTACTCTGTTCCCAGCGAAGTTTATTTAGGTAAAAGGTTGATAACATTCTTCGCCCCAAAGAAAGTTGGTTTTTTTTTCTTTCTTGCCAATGAAGACAATTCTTTCTTCAAGAGGTTAAACATGAAGAGCCGTTCTCTCTCGTATAAACAGATCTATCCTTCCACTGTGTTAAGCTGGGTTTATAAAATACGTAATCTCACATACAAATTAAAATAGTTTTGTAGTGTGTGTGTAGGGTATGTGTCTTACTATGGGTTTGCCGACATACAAAAGAATTAAGAAACATTTGTATTTTTTGAAAGACTGCGCCTCTGCCATACTCTGATATGCAAAATCCATAGTTTATGCTTGGATGTATTTAAATAAGTTGAGTAACAGGTCTAGGTAAACAAGTTACATTGATTATGAGAGTGAATGTGAGCTTGAGAGTATTTGGGTTAATGCCTCATTTTTTTCCCAAGTAAGACCCTGTGCATTCCTTACAGAGAGGACTATTTTCCTGAAAGTGATAAAATGCAAACACGCATCTCTAATGTTTTATGTCATGTCAACTACCTCTTTGATAGGATTCTTTGTTTTGGTTATTTTCCTTACCAGAGATAAGATAAGATCTAAAAGATGTATTCTGAATACTGATTGAAGCATTACACAGTACTTTTGCCAGAAGTCCCTGAATATTCCAAGTAAGAATTAAAGAAAATTTTGCATGACATGGCATATTTAAAATATTTCCACTATTCAGTGGCCTCGTTTTTGATGGTCAAATGCACCAATAAGTACTATTCATATTCATACAAAATTATGTATGAATTGTGTATGTATATATGTATTCATTTTGGAGCCTTTCCCACTTAGCAGTTTCATGTTTCTTACACAGTTCCTCATGGAGATGCAAAGAGCAATTCTGAGTTTGTGGGTAGAAATCCAGAGCTAGCAAGTTTGTGCTGTCCCCAAGGGTGTCCCTGGTGGCTCAGATGGTAAAAAAAAATCTGCCGGCAATGCAAGAGACCCAGGTTCAATCCCTGGGTCAGAAAGATCCCCTGGAGGACAGAATGAATACCCACTCCAGTATTCTTGCCTGGAGAATCCCATGGACAGAGGAGCCTGGCAGGCTATAGTCCATGGGGTTTCAAAGAGTTGGACATGACTGAATGGTAACACTTTCACTTTCATAGTTTCTAAACCATGGGCTTGTTGGCCCTCAAATTTCTCTAGTAAGTTTTATTTGAAATTAACCTTGGAGGAGGGGAGCAGGCAGGTAGATGAGAGGATCCCCCATCATTCCTGATCAGACCATATGCATCTCATATATGACTCTTGAAAACACTGGACACAGATACCTACACATAGAAAGTGCTCGGTAACTATAGGCCTATGAGAATTTTTAACCCCTGACTTCAAGCTACCAATTCTCCCGCAGTTAACATCCTTAAATTTTGTTTATTTAGTGATATTGTGAAGTAAGTTTGGAAATCACTGGTGGCTTATATAAAAGCATGGAATGACCTATCTTAGTTATGTTGTTAAGCAATACCTAAAGAGAGAGGTCAGTTACAAGTTGAAGTTCACCCTCAGCTCATGCCATTGCCTGTTGGTTATTTTTTCCAGATCAGTAATGTAACTTACCTTGAAGAGTCTTGAGCCCTGCACCCTAGCTCTGTTTCTAGAACTTTCCTCAGCTTTGTTAGTCTGTCCGCATTGTTGTTCTTCTGTGTGTATGAAAACGGGGACCTTGGTTTTGGAATAATATTACACTGCAAATCAAATTCTGCCTCAAAAGAACTCTTCCACGATTTTCTGCATTCCTGAACAGGTTACAAAATGTCACAATTCAGTAAGGCCAATTATTAGATTTTCATTTAATGGGCAGTTTTAATGTTCTCAGAGAATCTGAATAGTAATAGCATTTTAAACTACTGCATTCCATTTAAAGACTCACAACGAGTTCTTCTCTCTTTGAGTGTACCTTGTTATATTTTTGGGTATCATTTAAATTCAGGCTCCCAATCTGTAGGAAAAAATCAATGAGTTAATGAATAACCTCATTTTTAAAACTATTCAAATATTTTATCCTAATTATAAGGCATATCTAGTGACATTAATTTGATGAAATCCCAAATCATCAGATTGTGCAGAATAGCCCTTACCAAGGAGTAATTTAGAGCATTTTCAGTTTAACAAATGTACTGTTTTTAGGACCAGATTATGGCTTTGCTTACTGTGAGAAAAACTTCCTACTGTTAAGGTTTGGGGTCCATGTCAGTGTAGGTCAAACTTTGTGCTTTTCTAATCTCATAGTTATGTTTGTTTACCATGTTTTATTTAACCTATTAAATGAAAATCTTTCCTGCTATAAATAATAATCACCCCTGATTTCTAGAGCAAATTCTTCTTGGTAAATGACTCCCACATGCACTGTCCACCAGTTTGGTGAACAGTGAGTAAACAGCCAAGCCAAGTCCAAGACCAGTGACCTTCCACACGTAACTGGTGTGGTTCGTGTAAACCACCTCATATCCTATGGGGAATAAGCCAGCAAAGTGATGACTGTTTAAGTCAGTTATTCTCTGCCATGTTGTTCACGGCTCATAGGCCGTCCTCTGGGACAGCAACAGAAAATGCATTCTCTGTAGAGATCGAGCCTACAGTTTGTGAGAAACCCACACGGTAGACGTCATCTCCTACAATCTCTGCAGTCCTTCCTACAATCCAGACGCCCGTGTGGTTCTCTGTTTTAATCCTGGTCCCTCTTTATCCTCATCAATTCTATGTCCATTCTCTGGCTGAAGATATTTCTGATACTTACTTTCATGGAAGTAGAAGTCACTTATAAGCCTCGGTTAATCAATCCTCCCAGTTGCCCAGTAAGATAAGTCTAGAGTAGGTAACACAAGCCCCTCACTACTCCTTCAACATTTGAATGAGTCACCAAATTAGTAACCAAACCTAAATCTCCTGGTTCTCAAGCTGCTTCTCTGTTCTTGACCAGCCAGAAAGTGGTGGGTGTTATGTTATATTCAGCTGGTCAATCAGTAACTTAATGTATTCTTGCATATTTCCTTTGATGGGACCAATACTGAAGCAACATGTATCTTTGGTAAAAGCTCTCAGACTGTGGAGTTACAAAAATCAAAGTCTTCCTGGAAATGTTCTTCTTCTTAATAATTTATCTGCTAGACCCACAACAGGACTCAATATCCGTGGACTAAATTATATAAATCCAACCAAAGGTATAATCCAAAGGGGAAGAAAGGAAAAAGAATAAATGGGGGGAGAGGAGAAACTGAGTAGAGAGGCACTTCCCCTCCTAAAGAAGCTGTGCTTCAGGCAACACTTGGCCTGTAAAGAAAACCTGGCATCAGGACAGACTTGCCCCACCCCAGTTTTCCACTCAGATTTCACTTCTGCCCCTCTGCCACCCCAAACATGAACCAGTTTGCTTCTGCTGCTAACGGAGGCTGGTGTCGGGTCACAGCACTCTGACTACATAGCATCTCATGGTTCTGCATGCAGATTTAATGGATTCAGACCATCAGGGTGTGCTCTCCTGTTTGGTTTTTAAATTTGGAGTGACAGATGTTGAGCACCTGTAAACTTCAGTAGAGCAAAAGGTGCATCTAAGATGAAGAGGCCTCTACAACCAGGCCCAGATTGCGAGATACACCTTCGAGTCCACTCAGGAGCCCCATTGAACGCCTGTCTCCTGTTCCTGATACAGGACCCATGTCCTACCTCCAGGAGCCTCTTTCCATGTTTCCCTGTCTACCTGACTTTACCTGGAATGGCCCCCACTGCCCATCCCATTCTGAACCTCTGGGTTTGGAGGCTGGACTCCTGGTCCACATGGATGACCCCTTCCTTTCAAGCCCCTTTCTCTCTCTGACCACTGAGTGGCCCTGGCCAGCCCAGTAGAACACTAGTGCTCACTCACTACTTAAGCCTCTTCAGTTCAGTTCAGTTCAGTCGCTCAGTCGTGTCCGACTCTCCGCAACCCCATGAATCACAGCACCTCTTAGGAATCCAGAAACCAGGACTTTCCTCCTCAGCCTCAGAACTGGGGAACCTTGCGTGTGATTTCTTCGTTATTTTCATGACTGCTGCTGTCGTCCTAATTGCCATTTATGTGAAGAGCACCGAAATGTTCGGTGCTGTGTAATCATTATCTCATTTCATTCCACGCTCACCACAAACCTGTAAGGGAGGCATTATTACTTTCTTTTACAGATGAAGAAACTGAGGCTTAGCAAAGTTCAGTCACTTGCTCAAAGTCATACAACTATCAAGTCTCAGCCAGGATTGTAGCCAGTCACGTCCATCAGCCTTAAGAGCTCAGCTCTCCTTGTCTGAAACCTGATACCAGCTGGGTTCTCATCCTGCAGTCAGCCTCCAAGGACCTAAGTAACTACATGTGGTCAAAGTGAAACCTCTGTTTACAGATCAGACTATGCTTCTGTTAGTATGTTTCATTTAGACTATCAGTGATGTTTTCAGTGATAAGCCAAGAGTTTTAAGAAAATATCTAAGCCTATTTACCAGCTCCTTTCACCTTAAATGGGGGGAAGATGCTACAGTAGTCCTGAACAACTCATGTTCATATGCCAAAGTTGACATATGAAGTGATTTCCCAAGAGGTTGCTACCATAAGACCAGAGGCCAAAATGGCAGAAAAAGTCTTTGGCGTTCTCCATGTCCCTTGGTGCCCAACTCTTTCCCTCCATTCCTCCCACCCCAGCACTTTTGGTCACTTCTGATGGTTTGATTCTCCTCACTGTGACCCCATCTGGTTCAGTCTGTCCCATAAATGTAATCCCCAGTGAAAACGGCCCATGAGAGACAGTCTCCTAGAAGAGCAGTCTGAGGAAGGGAAATCACACAAGACATCATCTTGGGACATGACCAAGTTTTATGGGAGTAGAAATGGAAACTGTTAATACTGTGAATTTTTTTTTTGTCACACTGGGTGGCATGTGGACTCCCAGATCCCTGACCAGGGATCAAACCTATGCCCCCTTCATTGGGAACACAGAGTTTTAACCACTAGACCACTAGTGACGGTTAATATTATTACTGTTACTCTGGACTTTTACCTCTGCTTCGGACAGCCCACTGATTTTCATGCTGTGTTGGATCTCTGACCAAATTCCTCGTCATTCTATGTTTTTCCCCTGCTTCACATGTCTTCATAGTACATATCACTCTCTGGAATTGCATTATATACTTCTTGGTTTATTAGCATCTCTTTACATCTGTAGAAAGTAAGCTCCATGAGAGCAGGAACTTTGCTTTGCTTGCTGCTGTAACCCTAGCATCTGCAAGAGGGTTTGGCACATAGCAGCTGCTGAATAAATATTTATCAAATGAAAGGATCAGCCACTTTTCATGCCTCTTCTGAGCAGGGCAGCTTTTACTTTTTAGCCCAGTTTTTGTCCAAAAGAAGAAATTTAAGTAGCCATCAGACTTGTGATTTTACTGTAACTATTGCTTGAGAGGAGGTATAATATTTTTTTTCTTTAAAAGGCCAATTTCAACTTGACATACAGAAAACAGTTAAGTAAATACTAGCTTAGGTGGTGCTCAGGTGCAGTAAAGTCAGGAAAATGGTATCTGAGTGTCTGGCAAACACTATGAGATCAGGAAACACTGATCTAACAAAATTCACCATTATATTAGTGAATATCCTTCACGTGAGTAAAAAATTGTATTGATCTACACCATTCATTTGAGCGAACTTTTTCAGCCTCGCATGATGTGCACTGTGTACATGATTCTCTTAGAATTATCTTTGATGTTGGGAATTATAAGTAATGTGCATAAAATTAAATCCCAAACACATCCACATTTGAGTCTAAATGTTTACTCTTTTAAGATGTGCCCATGACTTTAAAGTTTTAAAGAGGTACCTGTGATTTTAAAGGATTAAACCCCAGGCATGTATTTTTTTTTAATAATTTTTTTTAACCTTTTGGGTTCAATGATACCTGGTAATTTAGCATGTATTGATGGGGTAGGATCAAGAATAATCAAGAATAAATTGTACCATATTGTTCAGTTCAGTTCAGTTCAGTTCAGTCGCTCAGTCGTGTCCGACTCTCCGCGACCCCATGAATCACAGCACGCCAGGCCTCCCTGTCCATCACCAACTCCCGGAGTTCACTCAAACTCATGTCCACAGAATCGGTGATGCCATCCAGCCATCTCATTCTCCGTCGTCCCCTTCTCCTCCCGCCCCCAACCTTTCCCAGCATCAGAGTCTTTTCCAGTGAGTCAACTCGTCTCATGAGGTGGCCAAAGTATTGGAGTTTCAGCTTTAGCATCAGTCCCTCCAATGAACATCCAGGATTGATCTCCTTTAGAATGGACTGGTTGGATCTCCTTGCAGTATAGGGGACTCTCAAGAGTCTTCTCCAACACCACAGTTCAAAAGCATCGATTCTTCGGCGATCAGCTTTCTTCACAGTCCAACTCTCACATCCATACATGACCACGGGAAAAACCATTGCCTTGACTAGACGGACCTTGGTCGGCAGTTCTCCCTAATCTTACAAAAATGAACAACTGCAAATTACTGAATTTTTAATTTCCCTTGAAAGTGAAAAGTGAAAGTCGCCCAGTCCTGTCCGACTCTTTGCAACCCCGTGGACTATACAGTTCATGGAATTCTCCAGGCGCCAGAATACTAGAGTGGGTAGCCTTTCCCTTCTCCAGGGGATCTTCCCAACCCAGGGATCAAACACAGGTCTCCCACATTGTAGGTGGATTTTTTACCAGCTGAGCCACAATATCTCTTGAATCTCCCAACAAAAAGAAAGACGATATATATTAATGGCTAATTAAAATGCTCAAAGGGCAGGGAGGGCTTGGCAGATATTTATTAGCCTACCTATCATTATGATTCTTTTTTAAAACACAGCATTTTATGGAAAATGTTTTCCATGTTTTCGTGGTGCCAGGTTTCAGGGAGCTTTTGTGTGAAAATCTTTGCAAATGAAATTATAAAATTAGGACTAATGGATGGGGTAGGTGATTGGACAGGGGGACATAGATAGTGGGGCTGAAACCCTCTTATTAATAAAAAAATATTGGTTTCCATATTTTAAGAAAAAAATACCTCATGCTGTCCATCTAGACCCCTAGACCTGTAGTCAGTGAGTCTGTGCACTTCTGTTTCCCTGCCAGATACTTGTTCCTGGCTGGAAGACACTTTGTGATATTTGTTTGATGACACACACCTGCTGGCTAGATGAAAAGCTCCTGCTCCTGAGGATGACCTGCTTCAAGGGCACAGTAAGCTTCTGAGAACTTTGGCAGGTTGGCCTTAAATCATCTGAGCGCATCTTGATATCACCTGTTGAACATATCTAAGACGAGTGCGTTTGCAGGCTTGTTGGAGGTAGAGTCGCTAACCCCAGGGAAGAGATTTCAGAGTCAATAATGGCTTTGCGAGTGTCCCGAGACAGGGAAGACACACTGCTTGACCCCACCCGCCTCTAGCATGTGACGTGCTGCTCTCAGCACTCAGGATGGGAATTGGCCCAGGCACCTGCCTCCACGGAGTAGACCATCCAGAAGTGGGGGATCTTAGAGGAATCCATGTAAGTGTGGTCCAAGGTACAGTAAGGGGCCAGATAGGAGGATGAGGGAGATTGAAGGTCCAAGGTGAGGAAAAGGGCCATGAGAGAAATTCGGATGAAGTGTTTCCCTGGGAGTTCACAGGACAGAGAGAAATTTCCAGTTGAGATTAGGGAAGAGTGTGGGGTGTTTCAAAAACAGGGTGACATTGTCACCAATGTTCTTTGAAGCCAACTTGTCTTTACACATTCATCTCCACAAGCATTTATTGAGCACCAGCTACTGTGACAAGGCAGGCCTTAGGCAGCACAAGACACAAACCTAAGTTACTAATATCTGTCTCTTAGCATGGTAAGAAAGCATACCTACACAGGAATCTAGTTATAAATTTAAATAGGACAGTAGAGGTACACAAGGAGTTCTTTGCTCTGTTGCGCTTCCTGGAGTTGGCGATGCCCTGTCTGAATTCTGCAGAGTGAGTGCAAGTTAACCAAAGAAGAGAAAACGAGACTTGGAGGAATCAAAAGGATACGTTGTTCTCAGAAACAACAAGCTTTCTGGTTTTACTGAATAGTGAAAAAGGCAAAGCAGGATCAGTGGGTACCTTGAAGGGCCTAGAACTTTCTTACCATCTCACCAGCCACTTGCCACCACTGCCTGAGTAAGTGGACAGCCCTTGCCACACAAATGCAGCTTCAGAGCAAGTTCCCTCCTGCCCCTTGCTGCCCTAAGCACCTCTGTATGGAAAATCCAGAGATTCCATGAAAGGGGTTCACGGACCTACTTCGGAGAAGCTTAAGCTCCGAATCATGAGTGAATTGGGATATTACTTGATTTATAGTTAGAAGGAATCTTTCTCCATTATTTTATCTGCGTTGTCAAGAGGTTATGATTTGAAATCCTTGGCTCCAAATGCCCTATGCCCTCGGTATTGTTTGTGATACGAGTCTCCTTTCAGGTCTCCTGCCCTCCTCTTCTGGTTGTGTTGCTGTGTAATGAACCAAAATGTAATGGCTTAGACTAACAATCATCATCTCTCAAGATTTCTGTGGGTCAGGATTTGAGGAGCAGCCTGGCTGGTTGTTCTGGCTCAGCATCTCCCATGAGGTTGTCTTCAGATGGAGCCTGTAGCTGAAATAGTTGGAAACAGAGGATGGAGGAGTAGCTAGAGACTGGCTAGGACTTTCTCCTGTTATCTCTTTATCAATCTGAAGGTTTTTCGACATAGATTGACTACGTGAGCTCGCCTGGGCTTCTTTACAGCATGGCAGCCTCAGGCTTGCCACCTCAGACCCCCAAAGATGAATTTAAGAGCAAGGCTGCATGACCTTTATTACCCTGGTCTAGGAAGGTGGCTCAATGGTAAGGAATCTTCCTGCCAGTTCAGGAGACCCAAGAGACATGGATTTGATCCCTGGTTTGGGAAATCCCCTGGAGGAAGAAATGGCAACCCACTCCAGTATCTTTGCCTGGAAAATTCCGTGGACAAAGGAGCCTAGCGGGCTACAGTCCATGGGTTCTCAAAGAGTTGGACACGACTGGCTGATTGGGCATTCACTCACTCAGGAAGTCACACAGTGTCACCCCGGCTGCATTTTATTCCCCAAGACAGTCACAAGGGCCACCGAGTTTCCATGGGAAGGGACGTAGACCCCCACCTCTTGAGGCAGGGGTGGCGTGGTTGGGGAAAATCAGTGAGATGGAAGTGTTTTGTAGCCAATGTTAGAAAATCTAATGTGCCACACACCCTTCAAAACATTTCCCTCTGCTCATGCAATCCTTTAAATTACTTAAATATTATCAGTAATTTGCTTGTCATGCTGTTGCCCAAAAGCTTTCTTGTTCCCTTTCCACACCAAGATCGAAGACTTCAGTGCACACACACGAACCGAAATACTTCCATTGCCTACATGAGTCAGTCATTCTAGTGTATGGCATTCCTCTCAAAATGATAACACTTTATAAGCATATGTCCTGTTGCCCCATCTTCAAAGACACTATACTTCAATTGGGCACTGTTTTTTTTTTTTTTTTTTATTTTTTATTGAAATATAGTTTATTTACAGTGCTGTGTTGGTTTCTTGGGTACAGTGAAGCAATTCAGTTATACATATATATCTTTTATATTCTTTTCCATTGTGGTTTATTATATGATATTGAATATAGTTCCTTGTGGTATATAGTAGGACCTCGTTGTTTATCCACTGTATATATAATAGTTTGCATCTACTAATCCCAAACTCCCAATCCATCCCTCCCCACCTCCCCACATACCTTGCACCCACAAGTTTGTTCTCTGTGTCTGCGTGTCTATTTCATAAATAGTTCATTTGTGTCATGTTCTAGATTCCACATATGCTGCTGCTGCTGCTGAGTCACTTCAGTCATGTCCGACTCTGTGTGACCCCATAGACGGCAGCCCACCAGGCTCCCCCGTCCCTGGGATTCTCCAGGCAAGAACACTGGAGTGGGTTGCCATCTCCTTCTCCAATGTGTGAAAGTGAAAAGTGAAAGTGAAGTCGCTCAATTGTGTCTGACCCTTAGCGACCCCACGGACTGCAGCCTACCAGGCTCCTCCATCCATGGGATTTTCTAGGCAAGAGTACTGGAGTGGCTTGCCATTGCCTTCTCCGATTCCACATATAAGTGATATCAAATGGCATTTGTCTTCTCTTTCTGACTTAACTTCACTTAGTATGATGATCTCTAGGACCATCCATGTTGCTGCAGATGGCATCATTTCATTCTTTCTAATCAGGGACAGTTAAATCCAAATATTGTTCGGATCTTTCTCTGAGAGGCTCCTTTTTATGTTACTATAGCAAACTAAAGCCTCAGGAGTCAGTGATTTCCAGTCTCTCCTTATTTGCCATTCGCTGGGCGGACTGAGGGCACGCATGACAGGGCTGGTCAGTAGCTTTTTGTGAAGTAACAGTAGCCTGTTCTTGGTAGGAAATCTTCTGATGTAAACTATTGATGTAAATTTAAACTATTGATGTAAATTTTACATTTTTAAATAAGTACTTTTCAAGTATCCTATATTAATGAGGACTTTTAGTTTTTACACATACATAGTGAACAGAAGTTGAATCCTTCAAATGTTTTCTGTTAAAAATTATATGATATATGAGCACTGGGTTAGAGGGGATTTTTCACCCTTGGATAACCTAGAAAAGAATATAGCTCTATTTTAAAATCCCTTCTAGTTAAAGAGTTATCCAAGCAAACAGTGTTGACCAAGGTGTTGAATACACCAATAGTAATAATGGTAGCCTTTCATAAAGCTAAGTAATCAGGAATAATGCTAAAATTAAGAAGACAGTCATTTATTTACTCTGTTTGGCATTGTTAGTACTAATAATGCATTTCAACACAGTGGAATTGCTAGATAATGCTTTTGTGACTTTTATGCAGGTTATTGTTATTTAAATGAACAGTCGAATGCACTGTAATGAAGAAATGCAAGCTTTCCCAACTCAGTTATCAACCAGGCTTCTAGGAAAATGAGAATTTGTGTCTGCCTTCATTCACAGAGCAAACTGGAGGTCACTGTTTTCAATATGAACCTTTTTTTAGCGTTTCAACAGTGAATAATTAGGAGCTGCTGCTTCTGAAATTACCTGTATTCACTGTAGAGAAGGGAAGACTTTTATCTTCCACGATGAAATACATTTTCTCATTCAAATTTCATCATTCTTTTTTTAAATGGCATTTTACACCGCTGAGTCAGTCCTGGGTAGCATAAAATAAAAGAAATACGTTTTGTAGGCTGCTAGAGCCTTGTTTATTCAATTTACTTCCTTAAATTTCAGCTCTGCCTTGAAAAATGATCCAAATGCAAAAATGGGCTTAAAGCAGTTGAACATATAAAGCAATTATCCACGTGGAATACTATTATACAAACACACGTGTTCTTTGCACTTTAATTTAAATTGAATTGATCTTTGATCCTTATAATTTAAAGATCATGGGCTTCTATTGAGTTTTTAACAGCTTTAAGATACAGTTTACATAGTCTACAATTCACCCATTTAAAGTGTACGATTGAATGGTTTTTAGTATATTTACCAAATTGTGCAGCCATCACTGCAGTCAATTTTAGAACATTTTCATCACCCCAAAACGAAATCTGGTACCCATTAGCAGTCACTCCCCAATTCCCACTAGCCCCTTACGACCACTAATCAACTTTCTGTCTCTATGAATTTGCCTATTCTGGACATTTCATATAAATGAAATCATGTAATATGTGATCTTTTGTTCCTGGCTTCTTTCACTTAGCATAAGGTTTTCAAGTTTCATCTGTTGTAGCCTGTATTGGTACTTCATATCTTTTTGTTGCCTACTAATATTCTCCTGTATGGATATTACAAATTTTATTTATCCATTTATTAATTGGTGAACATTTAGGTTTTTTTACTTTTTCAGGCTATTATAACTAACACTGCTGTAAACAGTCACATCAAGTTTTTGTTTGGACATATGTTTTCATTTCTGCTGGCTGTATACTTAGGAGTAGAACTGCTGGGTCATATGGTAACTCTATGTTTAACTTTTGAAAAAGCGCCAAACTGTTTTCCAAAGTAACTGGACTGTTTTATATTTCCACCAGCAATGTATCGGGGTTCCAATTTCTTCACATCCTCGCCAACACTTGTTATTGTCTGTCTTTTTGATTATAATTATCCCAGTGGATGTGAGGTACTGTCTCTTTGTGGTTTTGATTTGCATTTCCCGGTGTGGCTGAGATGTTGAACATTTTTTTATGTGTTTATTGGCCATTTGTATTTATTCTTTGGAGAAATATCTGTTTCAATTGAGTATTTTAAAATTCTGTTACCTCACCCTAGGAATGTGGCTAGCAGAAATAAGTTGGAAACAAATACACCTTTCTAAAGGGAGTAATTTTCAAAACATTTAAAACTGAAGATATTGTTTTTACAATTGTAGTATCTTTGGATTATACAAGAACTGAACTGCTTTCAGTTTGCTTCTGAAACTATTTTCAATTTGATTAGCATTATGTCTGGAGAAGGCAATGACACCCCACTCCAGTACTCTTGCCTGGAAAATCCCATGGACAGAGGAGCCTGGTAGGCTGCAGTCCATGGGGTCGCTAAGAGTCGGACACGAATGAAGTGACTTAGCAGCAGCAGCAGCAATATATCAGATCTTCATGGTCCCAGAGTCATACCTAGAAAATGGCTTAAAGATCTGTTTGTCCAATTAACTCATTTTACAAATTAGGTAACTGAGAGCCTAAAAAATGAAATATGTGGGTCATACAGAATTCATGATAGACTACGAGCTCTATTCAGGTGGAATCCAGAGAACCGAATGTCTCTACTTAATGCAGAGAAAATAATGCATTTTTCAAATGGGTTCTCAGTGATTAATTTAAAAAAAATGATGAAGTGCTCTGCAATTAGAATCCACAGTATTTATGGTTGGGTACTTAACACAAACTATTTTATTTTAACCTCATAGCACATGTAAGATTGATATTATTTTTCTGTCCCATTGTGTGTAAAGGAGCAGGTTAGCTAACTTGTTGAATGGTGCCTACATAAAAAGTGGCAGACTAACCCAGACCTTCAGATTCTGAGTTCATAGTTTTGTTTCCTCCAGTCTTTACAAAAAGACAGCATTGGCACATTGTTACCCATGCCATCTTGCAAGCCTTTTACTGACACAAGTAATTTTGAATCACTGACACAAGTAACCGATAGGTGGCATCATGGAGCATAATTTACCATCATTAATGTAGTTATTTAGCAGTACTAATATACCTAACTTTGGAAATAAAATCTAAGTTTCAAGTCACAGAAGAATTATTTGAATATAAAAATATTATGTATATATAATATTATAGTACATTAAAAGATCTACTAATATAATAACATATTTCTAGAGTTCTTTTCAATTTCAAAGAGCTCCCAGGTGGTAAAGAATCCACCTGCCAATGCAGGAGATACAGGTTCAGTCTCCAGGATGGGAAGATCCCCTGAAGAAGGAAATCCACTCCAGCATGCTTGCCTGGGGAATCCCATGGACAGAGGAACCTGGCAGGCTACAGTCCATGGGGTCACAAAGAGTCAGACACAACTGAGCAACTGAGCAGACACACACAATTCAATTACAAAGCATTTGACTTATACTTTTGATTTGATGTTACATTTATGTAGTTTATTTTTCACTGTCCTTGTTTTTACGGATTTGTCATATTTATGATAATACTAAGGCCTGAAGGATTTGCGTTAGTTGCTGTAGTCATAATGTCTCCGTCAGAGCTGCATATCAGATGCAAGGCTCTTGGCTCCTGTGTAGGCCTGTGTTCCCTCCAGTGTACCATGCTGCGCCTTAATGATGTGCTGAAGGACACTCATTTGAAAGAAGAGGAGACTTTATGCCATTATTCCAGACAACAACAGAGCTCTGAACAAGTAGAAGTTATAGGGAGGCAATTTTGAGGCCATATAAAGAAGACTTGATCTGCCCAACAATGAAATGTGTTGTCTTGTGAAGGAGTGAGGTCTCTTGTCATTGAACTGTTCAAGCTAGAGCTGGTTGACCATCTGGGAGGATGCTCTAAGAGGGATTTCTGCATCGTGTATGTGTGTGTGTGTGTGGTATTGTTGTCAAGAGAAATGAGGAGGCACTCGTGGTCCCTTCCAACTATGAGATTGTGTGTCTTTGTTGTTACTTAAGAGAATAAGCGGGTTTAAGGAGTCCTTTGTATCCTTACTGAAGAAAGAGACTGTCAAAAACTCCTGTCTGTGCAGTTTTCTGTTTAACAGAGAGTAACCAAATTTATCACTTGAATTACTAGTTTCCAAACAAAGCAGCACTTCCCGTCTGTTGATAGACACTCTGCACAACAAAGGTCCCGTATTCAAATAAGCTTAAATATGAGCCTTTAGTATGATATTGTCCTTTCTGACTATCGAAGAGGAAGAGAACATGTGCAGCAGTGTCTATTGCATTTTTTATTTTGGCAAAGCTGTTCAGAAGAACGTTTGTCAGTCTCACCCAGTGATTCCCAGCCCTGGTTGCACATGAGAATCACCTGGGGAGTTTTTTAAACACACCGATAACCAGGCTCCACCCTAGACCACATGAATCTAAATCTCTCAGGATGGGTTCCCAACATCAGTGTTTTTTAACAGCTGTCCAGATGATTCTTCTGTGAAACCAGGGTTAAGATGAACTACTCCACTGTAAGCATAAACTCAGCAAACTCTGGACATTTTCTTTGTCATTTTGGCCCCTCTTTGGAACTCAGATAATCCATTCAGAACCAAAGCTCATAAGTTTTAGCTAATGTGGCTAAATTAGTCAAAACTAACACGGCTAATCGGAGAAGGCAATGGCAAGCCACTCCAGTACTGTTGCCTAGAAAATCCCATGGATGGAGGAGCCTGGTAGGCTGCAGTCCGTGGGGTCGCTAAGGGTCGGACACGACTGAGCGACTTCACTTTCACTTTTCACTTTCCACTTTTACACATTGGAGAAGGAAATGGCAACCCACTCCAGTGTTCTTGCCTGGAGAATCCCAGGGACGGGGGAGCCTGGTGGGCTTCCGTCTATGGGGTCACACAGAGTCGGACACGACTGAAGTGACTTAGCAGCAGCAGCAGCAGCAGCAGCAGCAACGCGGCTAATGTGGCTAGAGGCAGCATCTCACAGTCGTTCACACCACTGCTCTAGAGCCAGAAAGCCTGACTTTTTCCACTTACTAGTTCTGTGACTTTGGGCAGGTTATTTTCATGTCTGTGTACCTCAGTTTCTTAATTTGTATGTGGAGATTACAATGCTACTCATATGATAAAAACTAAGATAAAGGCCTGAAAGAAAATAAAAGCTTGGCATATTATGACATTACAATCGTCGTCATCATCGTTGTTTTGCTGTTGTTACTAGTAGTAGCTGTAGCAGTAATGCTCCTGGCATAGGAGCTAAGCTCCTATTGAGAAAACAGTCTGTTCGGTACAAGGCTGCAAACAGGACTGACCTTACTTGAAAACTAAAGACTCTTTTCAGCTACTCTAGCAAGAGTGTCCTCCCTCAGATTCAGAACTTTCCAGTGAAGTGGAATGTTTTGTATCAGGTTTTTTGCAAGAAGCTGAAGCTTGAGCCAGGCAACCTCCCACAGCTCTCTCCAGCTCTTTATTCTGCATGAAGAATAGGCCAGAGCTCTGCCAGCCAGGAGCCTGGGCTGAAGGGTGATACTGGGTCCCTGCTGGATAACTGGGAGGGCCACAAAGCACTGTGTATGGCAGGCTGACCTCCCGAATCCTCTGGGTCATCTCCAGTTTCCAACCGCCACCCTGCTGAACCGTGGGACCTACGGTCCAGAAAGCATTGTTGCTATTCAGTAGGAAGCAGCAGCTCCAAACTCCAGCATCCGTGGCTAATCGTGCAAAAAAGTAAATACAATTAGGGTGTGTGGAACAGCCTCAGAGAAAAATTAAAGTGCACAGTTAGGCCTAGTTTCTGTTTAATTTTCAGTTGAAGAAATAACTAAGGTGGCTCTAGTCATTGAGGGTACAGTAAGTAGCAAGAGTCCCTGACTCTCTCGGGTTGAGGACAAGTGTAGACATTTCATGGATATTACAGGTTTTCTAGCACACAGTTTCCATCGAGACAGCCTCCAGCTGCAATTGTGGAGATTGGTGGAATATTCCTAGGAGGAGCTCAAAGGATTGTAAAGCTGAATAACATCTTTGTCTGGAGAACTTATGTGAGAAACTGTTTTTTTTCTCCCTTTTCTCCTATAAGCATTTTGTGGCTCACCATTGCAGACACTGCATATCTTTGTAGCCCACAAAGTCCCCATGTTAATAGTTGTTTGCTAGTTGTGGTCACTTAATTGAAAAAAGCTGGCATGGAGATATTACAGGTCCCAATAGGTCGTTTTTGTATCAAGTATGGTGTTATTACCTTTAACTAAACCCCCTCCAAATCCAAATTTATTACACTTCTTTAAATGCATTAATAACATACAAGAGGATAGACAGAGAGCTGGAGAAAAGATGTGTGTGGCCTCAAATATGCCAGTCATCTACAGTTCTGAGGGTTGCTTGCCATGGCATATTGCCAGTGATGCATTATAGAATCCCAGATGGCACGGTTCCGTGGGTACTCATTTTGGATTTGCTCTGGGAATGAGGTTAAAGAGGATGCTAGGCAATGGCTAGAGTTCTCTTCCTTGCTTCTCCCAGAGTAGATCCTGAAAGCCTCCATCCCCTCCCACCAATCAGACAGCTGCCCCAACCTCTCTTGGGGATTGTGGACTCAGCGCAATTGCTGCCGCCCCATGAGTTCCCAGGCATCTAGTTACCCAGTTCTGCAGAGGCCAGGAAGACTGAACTCCCTTGTGTGACCTGTGCTTGGCCTCCTCAGACCCTAGGGCACAGGCAAGTGTGGTGGGCATGAATTCAAAGATTCGATAGATAAGGGTTGTGTTTTTCATCAGCTTGCCTGTCATAACTTGCTTTGTTTTCTGGGAGCATCTCTCTCTTAAAAAAAAACAAACAACCTTTTCTCACAGAAATTTATATAACACATGCAGAAAAAAGAATACTGTAGTAGACCCCCGTCTCCCAACAACCATCTTTCACAATTACTGACATTTAGCCAATCTTGTTTTCTTTTTCTTCCCTTTTTCTTTTGTTTTCCCAGAGTATTTTAAAGCAAATTTGAGATAATCTGATTTTAACTATACATATTTTATTAATAGTATGTAGCTCAAGGCAATGGCAAGCCACTCCAGTACTCTTGCCTGGAAAATCCCATGGATGGAGGAGCCTGGTGGGCTGCAGTCCATGGGGTGGCTAGGGGTCAGACACGACTGAGCGACTTCACTTTCACTTTTCACTTTCACACATTGGAGAAGGAAATGGCAACCCACTCCAGTGTTCTTGCCTGGAGAATCCCAGGGACGGGGGAGCCTGGTGGGCTTCCATCTATGGGGTCACACAGAGTCGGACACGACTGAAGTGATTTAGCAGCAGCAGCAGCTCTAGTACACACAGAACAACTTTTCAAAAACTTCACTGCAGTACCCTTATCACAACTGACAACTTTAATGATTGCATGCCCTGGCCAGGTTAAGTTTTCCCTAATTATTTTACAAACGTCCACAAATAACTGGGCAGTTTGAATCAGGATCCAAACAAAATGCACCTGTTGCATTTGACCGACCTAGCCTTAAACCTCTTTTAATCTATTGCACATATTGCTCCTGTTTTTATAGTATTTATTTGTTGAAGAAACCAGACCGTTGTACTGTAAAAATGTCCACATTATATATTTGACCTATTGCATCCTCGTTGTTCTGTTTGATGTGTTCCTCTCTCCTCTATACTTCCTGTAAATTAGTGGTTATCTCTGAAGACTTGATGAAATTCAGGTGCAATTGTATCACATCAGGAGACATAACAACTTTTATTGATGTCAAGATTGATAGTGGGTTCAGATATGGCCAGCCTGATTCATCCATTATGAAGTTGTCTATCTGCCTGTTAACAGTTAGTTACTTAATAATCACTATCAACATCCATTAGAGGTTACAAACGGAGATTCTCAATTCTGCCATTCTTTCTGCATGTATTAGCCATTATTCTATATATTATTAGAACTTACCATTATCAACTATTGGCTCACTCTGAAATACAGTTCATACAAGAGAAGCAGGCATAAAAGCCTCTTTTCATTGGTTTATCAGTTTTCGGAATACTGAATTGCTCCAGAAACCTCCAAAAGTGGCCTTTTGGAGGGAGGGAGGTTTGTTGTTGAATACTATTTAAACACTTATGGTTTCGTCTGTTTCGTATGCATCAGTCCACTGTAGTCATACTCTTTTTGATATTCAAAGAGCCCATCTTTCATCAGTGGGAACCCCTTCTAGTTGCCTCAGGTCACCTTTGAATGTAATTCCTCTAGTATTTTCTGCCAGGATAAGGTATCCCAGGCTCCTGGCCTGAATCTGGAATCAACTGTTTCTACAAGGAATCCTGGTGCCTTTCTATGCATGTAAAGGCCACAATCTGGGCACTAGGGGTAGATTTGTTCTTCAAATGGTTATATTTGTGTTGGAATGGCAACCCCATCTTCCTGGATATCTCTTTACTCCAGCACCTTGTGGTCATCTGGTTCCATCTGGGTACTCCCTGCCTCCCACACACTTCCAGCAGCCAGTGTTCTCCTCTCCTCTTCCCAGACCCGACCTTCTCTCCCAGTCCTCCCATCCTTCCCTTCTAAGTCAGATGCTTCACTCATCTTTGAGCTTCTAAGATGCCAGCGTGAAGAACACCTTTCTACTGCCGAAGAATAGTTGTATCCTTTTCACAGACTAATTTTTATTTAATTTGTGAAGAAAGTTAACCTCCTGTTGCCATCCAAGGCTTTGGTAGACGAATTTAGTCTTTTTCTTAACCCAGGAGAGCAGTGCTTTGAAGCACCGTGGAAATGGTCAGCCCAGTCCTCAGGTCAGGGGAGGCTTCACGAAAACAAACACCCCTCAGGTGTGTGTGTTTCCCTGGGAATCTCAGGTGGGTGCATGTTGAAAATTTTAACTAGAGTTGCTGGGTAATGAAAAAGTGTTGAGAAGTTAGTTTATCGGAAGCATTTTTCCGCATACCACCGTGTATGTCCACATACCCATTCGAACATAAGATGAAAATTAGAGTCCTTCTTGCAAGAAAAATGCACATACACATAAAATTTTATAGACAGTTTCATGATCTTCAAGGACTTCAGACTATCTTGGAGTTGAATTTATTTTCACAGACTCGGTCCTGCTTTGACTGGCTTGTTGGAGGCTGCAGGATATGGAGGTGGGGCACGAGTCTGGACAGAGAAGCACGAAAGAGGAATCAGGGTGCAGACTTTCAGTTGCCTCACTGAACATTTCTCATTCTTTGGTCTAGAGCTACTCCTGGTGCCAGTCCATGAACTGTATGCTGTTATCCTATGATGTTGTAAGCGTAAAAATTAAGACTAAGCATTTAAAAATATAGTGATTTCCCCTTGCCACAACATCCAAACACACGGTCGGTCAACTGGTCTCATTGAACAGGGAGTAAACCATTTTGGGTGCTGTTGAGTACACTTTAGATAAGTTGTATGCGGCTTGTCATATTAATAGGACTCCATAAGGAAACGGCAACCCACTCCAGTGTTCTTGCCTGGAGAATTCCCATGGGCAGAGGAGCCTGGTGGGCTCCATAGTCCATGGGTTCACAAAGAGTCGGACACAACTGAATGACTAAGTACCTATTTGTCCTCAAAAGTTTGGAAATGAAACATCCAAGCAAAAATTGTCCTTCATCTAAGATAGTGAGAAGCATCAGCAGTAAAACCCAAAATGGCTTTGTTCAGCCTTCTCTTGTGTTGTTTGAACCTATCTTCCTCCAGCGTCTGCCTCCATCGAGCTTATGTAGAACAAGGCCCACAATGGGCCCTCGTTAAATGTTGCTGAAAGAAGACAAAGCGGAGCCAAACTGCTCTTCCAAGAGAAGAGCTGCATTCTTCCTCTAATGGCATAAAAGAATTCTCATGATCCCTAAGGAGTCAAAGTTGTATACATGAAGAAAACATGATCGGAAATAAATTATAAGCAGTCATGCTTCATGAAGTGAAGTGAAGTCGCTCAGTCGTGTCCGACTCTTTGCGACCCCATGGACTGTAGCCTACCAGGATCCTCAGTCCATGGGATTTTTCAGGCAAGAATACTGGAGTGGGTTGCCATTTCCTTCTCCAGGGGATCTTCCCGACCCAGGGATTGAACCCGGGTCTCCTGCATTGTAGGCAGACGCTTTACCGTCTGAGCTACCAGGGAAGCAAGCCACCCATTCTTCATGAATACCTCCTAGAACATGGGATGAGGAGAGGAGCTTTACGTAGCTGATACTCATTGTGGAAGTCATGAGCTTTTGGATGGTTTGTATTTCAGTGTATAGACTGTATGAATTAACAAGTCAGTGCAGCAGATGTTGTCCATTCTCAAGGCAGAAAAACCACTGTGCAGTAGAGTGGGCTCAAGCTTAATAATAATAACAGCAGAGAGAAAATTAATCTTCATAAGAAGATTTTATTAAGTGAAAGGAAAAATGATACAGTGTTATCTTTTTTTACCCTCCTGTCATATCTTTCTACCTTCCCTGAGCATCCAGGGTTATTAAAAGTCCACTTTTTGAAGGAATCCAAAATCTTGGTTTTAAAAAGGGGGCTTCTGAAAGCTCACCTTTAGCTCTCAAGACTCCTGGAAGCCTGAGGACCCACCAACCTCAATAGGACCCTGCCCTCCCCTACTTCCACCTTACCCCCCAACCCCTGGCCCCAGTGAAGCCCTCCCCAGACTCCCAACATGCCTTGCAGCTGCCCTGACGCTGTGCAGCGCATCTGCAACGCGAACGGGCTGCTGAGGGGACAGTGTGGCTCCAAGTCACCAGTTGTCTCACTTTCCAGAGAAAGGGATTTAACTCAGGACAACTTCTCAGATTCTTGGAGCCAGTCCCTGCTTAAGCCTTTCTTCCCCCCTCTCCTCCCTCCCTTCATTCCTTCTTTGTTTCTTTCTCCCTCTCTCTTTCGTCTGTTTTAAATTGAGCAGAATCAGAAATATTATCTACCAATAGGAAAAGAAGAAGAAATATTGAGCATGCCTCACACAGCGGGTGAAATCAGCAGTAGGTGGTGTAGGGGGTCCGTGTGGCAGGGTGACACCCAGTTTGTGTTTATCCACAACTGTTAAGTAAACTAGAAATTTCTGGGAACAATTTTGCTTTTTAACATCCTTTCAGAATAACACAGGCTGTTTGTTCCATCTCATGAAAAGAAAGACTGAAGTAAAATAAAATAAATTGCTTTCTTTACCATGCATGGGGCACTGAGGGATAAAGGAGCCTTCCATAGTATGTGGGCCCAGAAAACACACAATTGCTAAAGTCTGATGTGACCTTTGTCTCCACAAATAAAAAGACTGATAACCCCAGGTGTCACCACCACATTTTTTAAACACATATTTCACAAAGGGCTCAGCTTAGTGACTATTTTCAAGTACAAATTAATTTCCTGAAATGGAAAAAAAGAAATAGATTCACGTCATGTACGTGCAAAGAGAGGGAGAGTTAGGGGTAAGTGGGACCTTGGTTACCCCTAGTGTTCTCCATCAGTGTCTATCAATAACCATTCCCTGCACCGATGCCCTGACTCTTCTGTGGGAGTTTTATGGTTACTGATAGTAGCGTGATTATGGTAACCAGTTGTAGAGCACTTCTATGTACCAGGCATGGGCTAAGCCCTTTATATTAGTGGATTTTTAAAAACCTTCCACAATAGCCCTAAGAGATAAGTGTTTTTATTATGCCACCTTATGAGTAAGGAAGCAGCTTACTCAGATCATGTCTCTCCTAAGTGGCCAAGCTAGTCTGGGAACTGGCTCTAACCTGTCAGCTTTACTGGCCTTTAAAGGTTTGTTTGTTTGTTTGTTTTTGCTTTTGTCTTGAAAGTTTAAAAGGAGAGGCTCTTTGGCTCCTTGGCTAGAAGGGTTGGAAACCACTTTTTATCCTCAAACTTGCATAAGCCATCAGAGAGAAAAGAAACTGGCCCCAGTACTATCACTGAAAGGTAATAATTAATGAAAAAGGTGTCATTTAAAGAGGTCAGTGACTTGAAGCGTATGTTTCTCTTGGATTAACTTTTCTAACAGTCTTTAAATAATGTGTTGATATCAGCACAGACCAAAAAGAATGCAAACAGACCTGCACAGTTTAAATCTCTGGGAAGAAAAATTTGAAAATAAAGCTGTTCTCGTAGCCTTAAACAACTGCTTACACTTCTTTTTCTGCGATAATAATTGTGATAATTACCACTTATTGTGGGGCTTTTTTTTTTTATGCCAAGCAATGTGCTTATCTTTAATCCTCAAAGACTGAAATTGTCTTAGTTTTACAACTGAAGAGGTTCTATCGCTATATAGAATCTTAGGAAGACTTTCCCTCCATGAAATGGAGCATTTTCAAAATACACAACAGGGAAATTCCCTGGCAGTCCAGTGGTTAGGACTCCAAGCTTCCACTGCTGGGAGTCCCATCGCTTAGAGTCCAGGGTTTGATCCCTGGTTGGGGAACTAAGATCCAGCAAGCTACAGTGTACAGCCCAAAATGAAACAAACAAAACACAAAATACGCAACAGACATTTCAGGAAAAACAGCATAAATTGATGCACACTTCCAAGGGATCTATACAAAAATACCCTCTAACAAGGCACATACAACCGAGGAACAGCACCCCTATGGTGTGGTAGGTTGTCATTGATTTGGATGCCATCAATTAAGCAGTTGAGACACAGTCAGTTCACACCCCGTTTGAAAATTGTCTGATCATGGGCTTACCCTTGGTGTAACCTGTAAAGTATTCTCTCAAACACTTAGAGAGGGGACTTATAGATTCTCAGTGCTGTGAAGGTTCTGCCAAGGGTCATTTCTTGCTATGATTCTGGAGAGTTCTTCCAACCCTATTTGTGGGTAGCAAACCTGATATTCCCCAGAAACTTCAGGGGCCAAAGGTTGGGCACACCGGCCTCTAACCCAGGAACCCTGCCATCTGGACATCTCTCCCCAGCAGCGTTTCCTGGGATGAATTATGTAACTTCTCTGGACCTGGGTCTTATCGTCATAGTTCTCAGCAACAGGCCATGAAAATAACGCTATCCATTTGTATAAATGGCACCGAGCTCCTTAGAAGTAAAGTGTTAGCACTCAGTCATGTCCAACTCTTTGTGATCCCATTAATTGTAGCCCAACCAGGGTCCTCTGTCCATAGAATTCTCCAGGCAAGAACGCTGGAGCGGGTTATCATTTCCTTTTCTAAAGATCCCATGAGCTAGCTCAGTTATTTTGCAGGTGGAAATGGACTTGGTACAGGAGAGAGAGTACAGCTGCAGGTAAACCGTAGGTTTTTTTTCCCATTCTGTGACCCTTGTTTCCCTGCAAAGACTTTACTAGAACTTAAGATTTTTATTTCTACTTCTGAGAAGACTTCTCTTGGAGTTTATTGATAATTCCTCCCTCTGCTGCTGCTGCTGCTGCTAAGTCGCTTCAGTCGTGTCCGACTCTGTGCGACCCCATAGACGGCAGCCAACCAGGCTCCGCCGTCCCTGGGATTCTCCAGGCAAGAACACTGGAGTGGGTTGACATTTCCTTCTCCAATGTGTGAAAGTGAAAAGTGAAAGTGAAGTCGCTCAGTCGTGTCCGACTAGTAGCGACCCCATGGACTGCAACCTACCAGGCTCCTCTGTCCATGCAATTTTCTAGGCAAGAGTACTGGAGTGGCTTGCCATTGCCTTCTCCGAATTCCTCCCTCACACCTTTGTAAAACAGAGATTGGGCCTTGCCAATTGATAGCCACCTTGCAGCTTGAACCATCTGTCCAAAGAGAAACTATAAGAGGTACCTTTAAATTCATTTAGAGTCAGGGCTGGTGCAGAGCCGGCATGCCTGGGTGTCACTTCCTGCCAGTCCACCAACATGGTGGAGCCCCTGCGACAGGTGACCTGTTGACATTGGCAGTTCATTTCTTATCAGTCTCTTAGGCTAAGCATTTCTCCTTCCCATTGATCACACCCTGTACCTTTAGGATTTTCTTAAACATCTCCCTCTCTTTCCTCCATATTCTCTCTTCCCTCTTTTTCCTCTTTTCTCTTTCTTTCCCTTCCCACTTTCTGCCTCAGCATTTTCTCAACCACTATGTCAATAAATCCAGCAAGTGACCATGAAAAGACCAATTCCAGCTGCAAAATGGCAGCTCCGGCTCAACTAGGAAAACACCAGGGAAAATGAACTTAAGTCATCAAAGACTTTAGAAGAGATACTAGGAAGATGGGATTTCACATGAGATGTATTTTACAATGAAAATTCTGCTATAAAAAAGAATCTTTTTTTAATTTTTTTCCCTGATACAGTCTGAATAATGTATACCAAATGCCAAGAAATTATATGTAATTAGTCTGGGTAATGTATAATTTCCATTTGATTACATATGTTAAAGTGATTAAGCAACTTCAGGTTTTCACTAGTAAATATCTGCCTTCTTTTTCCACTCTGGGTCTGTAATGACTGTTTGTATCAAATGCAGGACTTGTTCAGAACCCATGGGAGCAAACATTTTAATGTTAACCCAACTTGGTTGACTGATATCTATGAATCTGAGAGACAATATGAAGTTAGCTCTTTAGGAGGAAAAAACTGAAGAGAGATTTACATCCCATCTAAAACCATTATGTAATTTTTGTGTGGCTTCCAGTAAGAAAATTGAGTAAAACGGCACGGATGGAAAGCTGTATTTAAGAGAAGTTATACGACAAAGTATGTGACATCATCAATACTTTTAATTTTGCTTAGAATAAAATAAAATTTTTAACATTTCAGTTTTTAATTAATGACTGCTATTTACTTCTTGTACAGCCCTTCTATATGTTTATTACCACATATTTATAGCAGTTTTTCTTTTTCCAATTAGAGGATAGATTTCATCCTTTATCTTTGCAGGTAGCTGATCCAAGACATTTTTATGTAAATGGATTAATTAATTGGTAGCCTTCATTTGAAACTTAAAAAGAATGTAATCCTTTTTGAGAGGCATTAACTTTTTTTCATAAACAATTCTTAAGCACCTTGTCACACAATTAGAAATTGGTTGACAGCGGTAATCATAATATAATGCATTACCCCTTACCACATCACCTTTCTTTCAAGGTGATTAAAAGAACCCATTCATTAAAAGGCTGTGTAGCAACTTCGCTTGTAAAAATCATGTTTGGGGGAAACTTAAGCGAATGTATTGACGAAACTTTTGAACAAACGACATCACAAGTGAAATTTCCTCTACAGCCTTTGTGAGCAGGAATCTAGCTACAAAAATGTGCTGAATTTCGGGGAAGGCAGCTACACCTGGCTTTCTTTGAGAGCCCTTAAGCCCCTCTGCCTTCCAGCCCTATGATTTATGCAAATCAGAAAGCTCTGGCGGTCTCCACTTCCTGGCGGGGCCAGCATAATCCACTTCCTTTGGGTTCATGTGACCATGCAAATTTGAGCCCTCCTGAATAGTCCCAGAGGGGCTGTGCCTCTCATTATTCCTGCCCCATTCTCCGAGCAGTGCAAGCATTCAGACGATGAATGGACAAGGGTTTAATTACTCACCACATCTGTCAGATCAGATTCAACTTGAGAATGAAGAGAATCCCAGACAAGCCCGGTCATTTCTTTGCAGTGTTCTTCATGGCCGAGGTCATCCAGCTTGTCTTCTAGGGAATATTTTCCACTCCTGGTTTCATGACCCTTCTGGAAAACAAGGACTGCAGCTTTTGGAGATCCATTACTGGGCCTTTCACATTGTGTGTGGCCTTTACAAATGTTAATTAATCTTCCCAGTGATGCACTGAGCCCCAGGGAGCCCTTTATTCCCCCGGGGCTACTGATGACCAATATGAATGCCAGAAAGTTTTCCTTACTGTTTCCTGACCTACATGCTCCTCTCTCTGTGTGCTCTGCTTCCTCCCCCTCCCCCCAAATATGTCTCCCACATGACAGATTGACTCCTCACATTACCAGGTCAGCCAGAGTTTGACATAGTAAAGGCAGATGGTCCGAGTAGAAGATATACCTAAGGAATAAGGTTCTTGCAAATTAAACACTCTCAGAGTCAGGAGCCCAGGCCCTCAAAAGAAAATGTGCATGATCACAGGTGGGAAGGAGGGTGTCCACTGGGAACCAAAGCTACAATTGCCCTCAATGAATGGGCACTAGCATTTCCTCCTTCTCTGTGTTCCTACTCTTTGGATTTAAGAGGAGGCTCTGGGCATGTACAACTCTGAAATATAAGGTTCCATGGATTGCCATGATGTTTGGCGAATTTTGTTTTTATTTTTCCTTCTTTTTTTTTCAATTGAAGTAGAATTCACAAAAGATAAAATTAACCATTTTCAAGAACGTCATTCAGCACATTGGACGCTATGCAACCCTCCCTCTTCTAGTCTTGAACATTTTCATCAAAACAAAGTCCCTGTACCCATTAAGTAGTCACTCCCCATTCCCTCTAGCCTCTGTCTCTGTGGATTTACCACCTCTGGACATCTCATAGAAATAGAAGCATACAATATGTGACCTTTTATGGCTGACCTCTTTCATTTCTCATAATGTTCTTGAGGTTTGTTTGCCATCATGTTTTACTGTGGCACTTTCTGAGTGTGTGTGTTTATCATTCTTACCCCATCAGAATTATGCTTCACATGTTCTCTGTCTTGGATCAGAGGGTGAGATCTGATCTGAGATCAGAGGATCTCAGGCTTCTCTAAGGAAACCTGAGAGTCAGCCTGGACCCACCCTCTTCTCTCACTCCCATAGTCTTTAGGAATGCTGCTTAGGTTCTGTCAATCGCACCTCTGAAACACCTCAGATCACTTGTCCTTTATGCTCCCACTGCTCCTGCCCCTCTTCACAGACTATTCACTCCCCAGTTGGTCTTTCTCAAGCACAGATCCTCCTGATCCTGTCACTGCCCAGTGTTCTTCATGGGCTCCTCCCCACCCTCAGAACAGGGTTCAAGCTCCTTCCCGTGCTGTCTGTCCCCGGCTGTCTGAAATCTGTTCTCCACTCCCTCTGCCCTCATTCCCACCCCTTCCTGATACACCACATCTACCCAGCCACGTTAGACTGCCTCGGGTCTCTGACCAGGGTGCACGCTCCCTCTTCCGCGCCTTTCTGTGTCCCAGACTCCCTCCCTAAAATGTCTTCCTCCCCACCCCCACTGCAGAAATCCATCCCTCCTTGCTTTATTGCATTTTACCTTCTCACCTTCCCTGATCTTGGAGCCAGAGTGAATTCCTCCTTTCTAATCCCATGGCTTTTTACTTATCATAATACTTGTCACAGCCAGTCTTTAATAAGGGTTCTTTCTTTTTAAAGCTCTGTCCTTTTCCACTAAACTCTGATCTTTGTGAGGGCAGAAGTCGTCTCTTATTTGGTAGAACCAACTGGGCTTCCCTTGTGGTTCAGCCAGTAAAGAATCTGCCTGCAATGTAGGAGACCCAGGTTCCATCCCTGGGCTGGGAAGATCCCCTGGAGAAGGGAATGACAGCCCACTCCAGTATTCTTACCTGGAAAATTCCACGGACCGAGGAACCTGGCAGGCTGCAGTCCAGGGGGTCTCCGAGTCAGACACGACTGAGCAGCAACAGTAGCACCAACTACTGTGTATGTCCGCAAACAATATTTCATTGAATGATTTGAATTTTCTTCTCCACAGAAGAAAGTATGGGCCTGTAAGGAGCCCCGAGTCATGGAGAGAACCAGTCTGATGCAAACTAACAAGGACTAACATTTAAAATTATTTTCATCTTCTATTGAATTCAGAGTTACAGTAGTTTACCAGTTTCAATTAGTAGAAAATGCAACTTTGCTTTTTTTTTTTCCTCCACAGATTATGTTCTTCATTACAAATCTCATGAGTTTTATACATAGTTGCCAAAAATATTCTTTTTGACAAATTGCACAGGATGCATTTTGGGATTGTGTGATAGAATTGATTGAATTTAGGCCAAGTTCTGTACCTTGATATCTCTCAAAACAAAAATACAGATGTAGGGCTACTCAAAAATGTATCCATTTATTTTTATCCAGCTTTCCAAATTCATTGTCTTTAGGAATAATCAATTGGATTCTTTTAAAATTAAATGCCAAGTAAATGATGCAAATAAAACAATTTTGTTTGCTGAGAAGTAATTGAAAATCTGCAACTAATTACAAATTGGCAAGCTCTGAACCCCAAATAGCTGAAACCCTTGCTGATGCATTGTTTACAGCTGGGTTCAAAACTGGCTTCCTTACACCAGCCATCCACAAGTTATTAATCAATACGTTGCCAAGTTCTATACCTCACCTTCAAAAAATGGTCATAAACATTTAATTTTCAATATGGGCTTCATAAATAAAGCTTTTAAAAACTAGCGGAGGAGGTATAATTGGTTAGAACACACAAAGCCTGTTCTTGAGTTAACGTGAGTTGGCTTTGGGTTTACATACCCTTGTTCTTCCTTGACTGTTCAAGAATCCTGCAACTCAGTTGAAATTAATATTCTGCCAGTCTGGTCACTGAGTCCCCTATAGCACTCCACTGATACATTACAAGACCTTTTTAATTGACATTCTGGAGAAAAGCAATGTATTTATGGGCCACAGAGAAACAGGGATCAACTAACTTGAATTGCTATTTCTGCAAGCAGGTAAAGCTGAATTTACAAGTGACTCTATTCTGAGTGGTGGTTTAAATACACACACACACACACACACACACCCCTCTACACACACACACACACACACACACACACATTCTGATGCTTCCATACCTCAGACTCCATCTCCTACTGTTCTTTCTCTCTCACCTGGTTTAAATACACACACACACACACACACACACACACACACACACACACACACACACACACACACACACACACACACACTCTCTGATGCTTCCATACCTCACACACACACACACACACACACACACACACACACTCTCTGATGCTTCCATACCTCAGACTCCATCTCCTACTGTTCTTTCTCTCTCACCTGGTTTAAATACACACACACACACACACACACACACACACACACACACACACACACACACACACACACACACACACACACACACACACACACTCTCTCTCTCTCTCTCTCTCTCTCTCTCTCTCTCTCTCTGATGCTTCCATACCTCAGACTCCATCTCCTACTGTTCTTTCTCTCTCACCTGACCTACATTCACTCTTGTGCAATCTCTGCCCTTGCTGTGCGGTTCCGGAATGTTTTTCCTCTAAATAGCCACTTGGATGGCCCCTTCTTTTTTTTTTTCAGGTTAATGTCAGTCCTCAAAAAGGCTTTCCCTATCCACCTTACCTAGTATCTTGTACTTTATTCTCTTTCTCCGTTTATTTACTTGATTATTGTGAGTTGTCTCGATTAGATTGTAAGTTATGCAAAAACAGACGCCTTGCTTATCTGGTTCACTGCTCTAACCTTGGTCCCTGGAATAGTGCCTCGCACTATGAGTATTGGATGGGTGGGTAGAGAGTTTAGGTGAATGGATACATGGGTGGGTGGGTAGATGGATGGATGGCTAGATCAGAGGGGGAATGAAAGAATAGTTATGTTGGTTGGAACAAGCAGCAGAGTTACGACAGAAACTGAATGCTAGGAAGGACATAAAAGCTTCATCAAAACCTCTTCTAAATTCCAGGCTTAGAAACTTCTTTCCAAACTGGGGTGCATTCAGAGGTTAGAGATGGTAAGAAACACTACATAACAGATTCTCTTCAACTTTCACAGGGGCCGTTCTATAGAAAAATCATTAGACTTGTCATTGTGGCCCCAAAAACTTGATCCAGGACGTGTGGGTGGAGACTACCAGGAGTATATTGTGGGTTAAAATGAGAGAGCTTTCTCACTGAGAGAGCTGCCCTGAATGGCAAATGAGTAGTCAGATGATGTTGGTGAAAGGATTGATACATACAGTGTCTGACTGGTTAGTAGGGAAGCTTATCACAGAGGCATCGGAGGTGTTGTGGTTCTGGACAACTCGTCTGGTCTCTTATTACTCTGAAGCTTTCTGGTTCTATAATGATCAAAGGAGAAGCCTGGTCAATAGTTGACAATTAAATTTTTAAAAGAAATTCCAGTGAGATTTGGATTTTTCATTTTGTCTCATAAGGAGATAACTTTAAAAATGATTTAAAAATGAACCAAAAGAAAATGTTCCTAGCAAAATAATAAGGCTGAATTCTGAAAGTCTGCTCAGCATCTTCCGTTCCCTGGGTTGCCCAGGACAGGGCATGCAGTATTTTCGGTACATTGAGAGCGAGGAGCCTGCATTCTCAGGGGGCGGCAGGGGCGGCCTGTAAGGTCTTAATCCAGGTCTGTGATCTTGAGGCAAAGCCTCCACGTGTGAAGCGCAGGGGTGCCTCCAAAATAGAACAAGAGCACTCCATCCATGTGAAGATGACTGTCAAGGTCACTGAGACCTACAGTGATCTGGCAGTTAAAGCTGTGACTGTCTTACCTTTCAGAACATACTTCTGGAGATACAAAAAAAAAAAAAACAACTTTTTTTTTTTTCCGTAAATGGATGATTTTCTGTTGCTGTGTCATTCTTCTTGTAGTTCCTTTTGCTTGTCCTATGTATTGTTGGTTCGATACCTAATCCGTAACATTGTTGCCTTCTAGGGAGTGTAAGGGAGAGAGCCGAAGATGCAGGTCTGTGCCTCAGTAGGCAGATCTAGGCGGGACCATGAGGCCCCCTCCTGCAAGTCCACAGATGTCCAGAGATCAAGGGGAATGTTCTCTTGAACATTATGAATGTTAATGAAGTTTGGGTTTGTCACCACCATCCAGTTGCTTGCCTTGCCAATTCCTGGGGTGCATGGGATACTGAGAATGGAGTACAGGAGAGGAGTTTAGATTTCTCACTTGGTTGATAGCCAGGGTGATTCAGTGTCCTACACTGGAGGCTCAGTCGGACCACGTGTAAAACAGAGTGGTCACTGTCAGAGCATCCAGGATGTTCTCAAGGTAGGGCTCACTCACCTTCTCTGGGGAGCACTCCCAAGCCCTCAGGCAGAGTAGTCCTTCCCCCTGGGCCTCCTCACTGCCCTTCGTCTCCCCTTCATCAGTTCGTGACACAAATTATTGTGTGCCAGCTTGGCTGTCCTCTAAGGCCGAGATCTTTGTGTTTCCTTTTCTTTTTGTATATCCAGAGTGCAGTGCCCTTCCTGGCACATAATAGATCCTCAATGAATGTCTGATATATTGGGGGGGAAATGACTAGCTACCTGAAATATTAAAGGTATTCATATTTTGTGGGTGGAGAGTAATAAAGACCTGCGAAGTTCAATGTGAAACTCATCTTGCCTCCCCAACGCCACCTGACGAAGCAGCAACAGTTTCTTCCTCTCTTGAGTCACCTGAACCTCACTGACTATTTTCTTACAAGGTTGTTGAGTTTACAAGATGATGGGACTATGTTTACCTTGGACTTGGGGCTGTCCTCTATTAAGAAGCTTTCAGCAGAGCCTGGGAATCAAGTTATGGTATCACAGGCACAAAGCCAGTGGGGAAGCCCTGGGAGTGGGGGTGGGGAACCCTCCTGGATAAGAAATCCGGTCGCTGAGTCTTATGGACTTGACTTAGTGGACTTGAGCTTGTGACCTAGCTGAGTGATCCCCTAGTGAGGCCTCAACGTAACCCAAGACCTGGACATGCTCTGAACAGGCTCTGGACTCCCAGTGGTGCAGACAGCCCTTCAGGGTCAGGGGTCACCGTGCTGCCAGGCCAGCAGGACAGGTGGAATGTCACACAGCCACTCCTCTGGTTGCATCTCCCCACACCTCCCTATCCCACAATGATCGGTCTGCTGTTTCCGCCACCTTGTCATCTCAATGGCTTGTCTGGGGTCTCAGTGGCTCTGAGTGTGGAGAGCCTGTCCCCAGTCCTTTTTTCTCAGGACAAGTTCGACTTCGCTTCCTCTGGCCTTATCAGACTCCTTGTTTCCAAAACTGTTACTCAGCTACTTGGGAAGCTGAACTCAATTTCTCCCTCCTGGCATCCTCCCAGCTGAGAGTAATAAGAAAAGCAGTTGATCGTGGTGAGGTGTCCATCTTTTCCATTCTCCCCCATCTACCATGACTTATAGGGATAAGCCCGGGAAATTTTGTCAGCTGCATTTCATACTGCTTAGTGGTCATCTGGCCATCTCTGCTTCGAGCCTAGCTTAAAGAAACATATGGCCCCAGATTCTTCCACGCTACAGATATGGAACTTTCCCATGTTAAGAGAGCTAAAGATGAAATATGGTTTTCTGTACCTCTTTTCATTGACCGTCAGAATAACAAGTGATGTCTTGTCTTTCAACAGACGCTCTTTTTACTCAGTTATTCAATGAAGAATGTGCCGTTGTCTTTGCTGTAGATTTTTATTTTATTTGTAAATTGTGCGTGCTGCGTTCTACGGAATACTGAGAAGCCATACACCCTGGCTTGTTAGCTGACACACAGTATGTGTGATTACAAATTGTTTGAATAACAGTGGACTATTGAACTGCCATCCAGATGTGTGTGGAGTTAACTGTGGGAATGTCCACAAAGGAGGATTATCTTTCTGGTTGCTGGGTCCAAGCCCCCTAGAAAGTGGAAACATAAGCATGGAAGCTACTCACAAAGAACATTAGCGACAAATGGCTCTTCAGAGGCAAAATTAGTCATTTTTTAAAATTACACATTGCAGTTAAGACCGAATTTGTTCTCCGAAAGTAAATCAGCAAAGAAAGTGCCAAACAACAACAAAAGAAGTTGTGGCTTAGAACAGCCTTTGTGAGTGGTTTAGTCATTTTCTGTTTCTCCATATCTACAAAATTCAGAACGTTGTAGTCTCAAAATAAACCATGACTGTCCCAAGTCTCTGAGCTGATGTCTTGTCTGCTTTGCCTGTGTTTCTGCACTTCCTTCCATCTCGTCTGCTGCAGAGGACACCACATCATAAAGAGACTGGCATCCGCAGGCCAGGGGGAAACAAGACAGAAATCCCATGTGAACATTTCCTTTAAAATATCTGAACCACAGTGAGATACCACTTCACACACAGGAAGGCTAACATAGGAAAGAAAGTAGCAAGTGTCCCTGAAGATGTGGAGACATCAAAACCCTTACCCACTGCTTATGAGAAAGTGAAACAGTGTAGCCACTTTGTCCAACAGTTGGATAGTTCCTTAAAATGTTCAACATGGAGCTGCCATACCACCCAACGTTTCCACTCCTAGGTATATGTATCCAACAGGAATGACAATGCACGTTCACATAAAAGCCTGTACGTAAATGTTCAGAGCAGCATTGTTCAGAAGAGCCAAACAGCAGAAACAACCCAGTGTCCATCAACTGATGAAAGGATAAATAAAATGCAGTATATTCAGTTCAGTCTCTCGGTCATGTTCGATTCTTTGCAACCCCATGAACTGCAGCACGCCAGGCCTCCCTGTCCATCACCAACTCCCGGAGTCCACCCGAACCTGTGTCCATGGAGTCAGTGATGCCATCCAACCATATCATCCTCTGTCGTCCCCTTCTCCTCCTGCCCTCAGTCTTTCCCAGCATCAGGGTCTTTTCCAGTCAGTCAGCTCTTCGCATCAGGGGGCCAAAGTATTGGAGTTTCAGCTTCAACATCAGTCCTTCCGATGAACACCCAGGACTGATCTCCTTTAGGATGGACTCCTTTAGGTTGTCACTGCTTTAAGTTGTCACTCCTTTAGGTTGGATCTCCTTGCAGTCCAAGGGACTCTCAAGAGTCTTTGGCCATAAAAAGGAATGAAATACTAATACAACCCGGATGAACATTGAAAACATGCTCAATGAAAGAAGCCAGACATAAAAGACTGTATTATATGAATCCATTTGTATGAAATGTCCAAAACAGGCAGATCTATAGAGACAGAAAGTAGATTAGTGGCTGCCTAGAGCTGGAGAGGTTAGAGAGAAATGGAGGGTGACTGCTAATGGGTATGGGGTTCCTTTTTGGAGTGATGAAAATTTTCTAAAATTGATTGTGATGATGATTGTACAATGTGGTAAATATACTAAAACACCATTGAATTTTATGCTTTAAATGGGTAAATTGCACAGTATATGAATTATACCTCAATTATGCTGTTTAAAAATGAAGGCAAAGTAAAGATAGTTTCAAGTAAAAAATTTTAAAGGTATTTCAAGGGGATTTTTTTTTTTTTTTTTTAGTGAATCATGCTTCAAATTAGGATGTCTTCAAAAACCACATATCTGGACTTTTTTGGCAGTATGAAAAGAAGAGGAAATGGTTTTAAATTTAGTAGCTTATGTCCTTTTTTGCCCCCCTGGAATGAAAGATCTTTTACTTGTTCAGCAGTGTCAATGCTTTCTATCTGCACTTGGAATCTACAGCAGTAAGCTGGCACCCAGCCATCAAATACCTAGATCTAGCTTTGTGAGATAAAACTCCCTTTAGCAATGCATATTGAAATATATCATTCTGAACCTATTTTAAATTCTGTAGCAAGCAAGTCAAAATTTTTTTTTAAATCATGAAACATCATCCAAGTGAGGAGACAAAGAAACGAATAGGAAGTCCTCTCTAGATTCTGATCGCACTCCACTTTCTATAGTTTAAAGAAAAATGTGGAATTTCCTGCAGAGTGATTAATAGGCCAGTGTGGTGACATACAGGAACTCTGAGCTTGACCTTGCAGGTAAAGGCTAACTGGTATGTTAAGTTGATTACACAATTTCCTCTAAATAAGTTGACAAGTGGTTTGCAGTTGCCTTGACTTTTGCCCTTATAAATGCACACTTATAAATGACTTGCTTTTTCAGCTAAAGCAATCCTTATTTTAGATGTGACATGTGTTAAGTAAACACCGTGATAGGGAACCCCAGCTTCCTAGCCTTTATAGCCAGGTCAGATTAGCAGAGTTGCTAGGGGACATGAGTTGGGGCAGCCTGAAACTTGGCTTTGAGATATGGTTGTATTCATAGGGCATGAGAAACCCAGAACTAGTTTCCTCTTTCTAATATGCTGAAATAGACTGGTGGATTTGATAAGATGACTCCACATATGGCTTGAGATATTCCAGGAGCAGAGGCTGCTAAATGGTTTGCAGTAAATGACAGTAGGTTTATCTCTAGTGTTTTGTACAGGTCTCTTTTCAGGATCTCAAGTCTGTAAGAAAATACAGCCTCTGGTGTTTTGTCAAAAAATGTCATGGAGAAAAAGGTTTCTGGTCAGCATTTCTGTTCTATGGTCATTTGCACAGGAAGAAAATGTGGTCTTTGTACAGTCAAGAGGATATAATTTATTGAGATATTTTTATTTACAGATATACTACTTCTTTCTACTTAAAGGGAAAGTTAGAAAAAGCTACTATAAGAGAACAGGAAATGTTGCTTCAGATGAGAAATCAAACTGCTGCTTAGGAAAATAATTGGTTATTTGTTGATTTATAAGTCAAGCACCTTTATTGAACTTAATGTATCCTGATTTGATAAGGGAAAAGAACTTTGCTAACATTGTTGATTTAGCTGGAATCTATTTGTGTGTGTGTGTGTGCGCGCGTGTGTGTGTGTGTGTGTCTTCCTGAATGAGTTAAACATTTGGAAAATGAATTGATTTTTATTTGAATATACAAAGATAATACC
Source organism: Moschus berezovskii (assembly GCF_049115385.1). Taxonomy (NCBI): domain Eukaryota; kingdom Metazoa; phylum Chordata; class Mammalia; order Artiodactyla; family Moschidae; genus Moschus; species Moschus berezovskii. The sequence continues at coordinate 78,940,150 of NC_142471.1, forward strand.
ATTTAAGCTTTCCAGGTCTAGAATATGACAAGCCTTGAGCTCATCTGGAAAACAGAACGTTATTAGGACTCAGAGGTTAAATTTACCATCCCACCATTAAATCCATGAATGTTCCTCTAAAACAATGTGCAGACCCGTTACAAGTCATCTTCCCTCACATTAACTCTTACATAAGATGAAACTCGCCAGCCTGAAATGTTTACTACTTGCCACAGATGACTAACTTAGAAATCTTTTTATTTCATTATTTCATCCAGTCATCCATAAGTATTTGTAAAAAGGATTGCCATCCACCTTCCGGCTGGTTGTGTGCTTGTGCAGAGGACTGGGGCCAGTCTAACCTGCAACGTGGCTTCTCCTTGAAAGCTGTCAATACTCAGTAACCATGAGCTATTAATAACAGCATCCTCAATGCGTGTTTCTAAGCCATGTCACTTCCGACTGAGCTGGCCAGTGCCCTGTTGATGTACCCATGAGGCAAGACGAGGTTTTCTACACTCAGCTCTCTCTGCTTGTGGAAAGTTAGGATCTCCTGAGGTTTGGCTTTCAACTCTGCATGGCAAACACAAGAGTCATGAATTTCCCGCCACAGTGGACGAGTCAAAGAAGTTTCTGCTGCATCTCAGTTTTATCTCTCAAGAGAGTATCCTTTAGGGACTTCCCTGGTGATCCAGTGGTTGGGACTTTGACTCCCAACACAGGAAGTACAGGTTTGATCCCTGGTCAGGGAGCTACAATCCCACAAAACTTTTTCTTAAATTTGGTCAAAAAGCCAAAACTTAAGAAAAAAAAAAAAGCAGAAGCAATATTATAACAAATTCAATAATGCTTTTAGAAATACTCCACATCAAAAAAAATCTTAGAAAAAGAGAGTATCCTTTAAAAATAAAGGATAAAGGAAAAATGCTTCTGTTAAATACATTTTAAAATATTTCAAATTTTATTTCAAATATTTCATAAACAGAAAAATAAGACATAATAAATGCTCACCCTTTGTAATAAATGAGCATCCTTGTTGCCAGCACAAGCTTAAGAATTAATATTTAACAAATACAGATGAAGCCCCTGTTCCACCTCAGAAGTTTATAAGACCAAGTATGCAGTGCCTTGAAAAGCCCAGTTGAAATATTGGGAGCTGTCCTGTGATAGCAAGAGAGAGAACATGCTTCTGGAGGAAAAAAATATGCACTCTTCTCTTGTTGGTTTGAATTTTTTATATTCCAAATACTTAAACCATAAGAAATTGCCAATATTCCATTATTTTCAAACCTCAAAGGTGATAGTTTTATATGGTTAGCCTTAGAGCAGAGAGACAGATATCCATTGTACATCACAAGAAGAAACCAAAATCCAGGTCACATCTTCTCTTGCCTAGATCATTAGCTTGGACCCAGAAATGGCTTCCTTGCTTTTATTCTCATATGTACATGCTCAGTCACTTCAGCCGTGTCCGATTCTTTGTGACCCCATGGACGGTAGCCTGCCAGGCTCCTCTGCCCATGGGATTCTCCAGGCAAGAATAGTGGAGTGGGTTGCCATGCCTTCCTCCAGATCTTCCCAACCCAGGAATCGAACCCACATCTCCTGTGTCTCCTGTATTACAGGTGGATTCTTTACCGCTGAACCACCAGGGAAGCCCACCCCTTCCAATTCAACTTCCATGCTCTTGCCACAAGCGTATGTATAATCACATTAAGAATCAAGACAGGAAAACTGTCTTGATTATATAGATAGTGGAATTCTTACTACAAGCCAGCTACCTTGCAGAGGCTGCACTTTACATTACTCATCTCATTTTATCCTCACAGGAAACTTTGAGACCTCTAGAGGCTGACCCAAGTTTTGTGGGATCCAAGTTTTGGGATACCCTGATGAGAGGAAATTAAATTCAAAATGAGTTATGAAAGTTAATATCTGTTTAGGTTAAGAAAAAGTGCAACACAATTTGAGAGGCAAGTAAATACTTCAGATACCACAAAGTCCAGAAAAATCACATAGGTTTATTAATTAACCACTTGACATCCATGTATAATACTTTATTCCCCTACATTTTTGACTGCATATTCTTTCATCTAACACGTCTTTCATAATATCATTTTCTATGGAGAAAATGCTCAGTCTTTCCTCTAAAATGGTTGAGCAAGCTGTTTTTAAAAATCATAGAGAGTACTTTTATAACTTCTTTTTGCTTCATAGTTCAATATTAGTAATATGTTAAGTTTTTAAAGAAAGTGAAAATGAAAACATTAGTTGCTCAGTCGTGTCCAACTCTTTACAACCCCATGGACTGTAGCTTACCAGGCTCCTCTGTCAGTGGCATTTTCCAGGCAAGAGTACTGGAGTGGGTTGCCATTTCCAGGGTAATCTTCCTGACCGGGGAGTCAAACCCAGGTCTCCCACATTGCAGGCAAACGCTTTACCCTCTGAGCCATCAGGGAAACCCAAAGAAAGTGAAAGTGAAAGCGTTAGTTGCTCAGTCACGTCCAACTCTTTGCAATCACATGAACTGTAGCTTACCAGGTTCCTCTGTCCATGGAATTCTCCAGACAGGAATACTGAAGTGGGTTCCCTTCTCCAGGGGATCTTCCCAACCCAGGGATCGAACCCAGGTCTCCTGTAGTGTAGGCAGATTCTTTACCAGCTAACCTACCAGGGAAGCCCCAAGATCATCATCAAGTGGAAACACTTGTCATTTTTTCCCCCAGATATGAAGCAGTGAGATTTGGAATATTTCCAACAGACTTTGCTCCTGGCTCCACACAATTCTTTCTCAACCTCCCATAGACCTCTCGTGCTGGGTGCTCTAAGGCATATTCGTATCACAGGATGACCTCTGGCCCTGCCCCTTTATGTCCCAGTACGAGATGAGCTGGCTATTTCCCACCCCAAAGCACTAGCAATAACTTACCCAACTATGGCAATGACTGTTTAACATGTAAACATATCCCACTACATCCAAAGTAAATTACCCCTAACTCAACTTTTCCCATGGCCAATGGTAGATCAAACCGGTCAATCTTAAAGGAAATTAACCCTGAATATGCTTGGGAAGGAGTGACGCTGAAGCTGAAGCTTCAATACTTTGGCCACCTGATGCGAAGAACCAAATCATTGTAAAAGAATGGTGCGGGACAGGTTGAAGGCAAAAGAAGGGGGCCACAGAGGATGAGACGGTGTGATAGCATCACTGACTCAATGGACATGAATTTGAGCAAACTCCAGGAGATCGTGAAGGACCAGGAAGTCTGGCGTGCTGCGTGCTGTCTGTGGGATCACAAAGAGCTGGACATGACTGAGCGACAGAATAATAAGGAAATGCTGCCCAACACAAGGGGAAGTCGGAGAAGAAAGAGACAGAAGTCCTAATGGATTGCAGTTAATATGTCTTATGTTTACGAGTTGTATAAGGTCCTTGACCAAGTGAACATATTTCTAGGGCCTCTCCCAGGGTCTTGGAAGGAGCCCAAACAGGTGAGGGACTGACCCTGAAGGCTGGAAGGGAGCCGAGAAGTTGCATTCACTTCTAGAAAGTTGCTCGAGATCACTGGGGTAGCAAGTGACAGAGCTAGGATTTGAACCCAGTCTGCGGAGTTCAGGCTCTTATCTACTAAATTATGTTAACTCACGCTTTGTTCACATAATCTTTGCCTTCCTTTCATACCCCATCTTAGCACCCAGCACTTCACCATTGGTCAACATCTGCTACACCAAAACATGGACATTTGAATCTCGAAACAGGTTTGCTATATTCTTGCGTGCCCCTGAGCCAACTTCCTTTAAGATTCTGGAATTCAACCGCTATTTGAAACAAATTTTATCACAACATAGGATTTCCAATAGCTCTGTATTAAAGTTCACTGGCTTCCTCCACCCACATTCTAAAATTCATGTTGCTGTTCGTCCAGCTTAGGGAGATTTCTCAGGCTGACCCAAGGGTTGATAAATATAGTCCAGTCCTCTGACGTTTATTCTGGTGTCCCTAAGAGCCGTGTTTCGGAAGTGGTGGGACAGTCTTCATTAGAAGGGGGACAGCCAGCAGGGGCCCTGCTCTCAATGGCCTGGCACCTGCAGAAGAAAAGGTTTTCCTGATAAACCTTCCAATGTCTGGACCCGTGGTTTGTGCACTTGGGCGGAACTCTCTCTCTCACAAAACAAGTGTGTTTGCCAAATCAGGGACTGAAGTATCTTGCAAGTCCACTTGTTTCAGAAGAAAGACAGGATAAGGGAAGTGGCAGAAGCAGTGATAGGGAAGGAGTTTTTCGCACTAACAAGTGTGAGCTGATAAGCCCGACCTGTAAGGCAAATGTTGAGGGGTCCTGAGTACACTTCTCAGGCCAAAATTAGCTGAGCAAATTTGATTTGGCTTTTCCATTTTATAGTGGGAAAAAAATCCCAAAGAAGAAAGAAAAGTCAGCACGTATTGCTGTCACGAATGACAGATTTGACTGCTTATCTGCTAGATTTTTTCCTACTAAAGAAGTCAATGAAGTGACTTTCTAATATGTCTGAATTGTAGGGTGACATGACAAAAAAATGTAGTAATAATAATAATATGTGAGTCCTTATTATGTTCCCAGTCCCTGGACTAAGTGTGTTTACATTGCTTATTTCATTTGATCCACACAAGAACTCTCTGAGGCTGTTTCAAATTACAGATGAAGAAAATGAGGCTTAGAGAGATTTAATAATTTACCCAACTCAGCCACACAGCCAGCAGGCAGTGGAGGCCAGAGCTGAACCAACGCAGCCAGTCTTGGGACCCTGCACACTTAATCCTCTGTCATACATGGAGGGTCCCTTTATATCCTGTTCCTGTCCCCCTGCTCTGGGATCACACTCCCTCTCTGAACGGTTCCCATAATGTGAGGGACTGTCTGAATGTTACTCAAAACATGTATAAAGCAAATAAGGATTATTTTTATTATCTGCTGCAAGTACCCCTATTAGCTTTTTTTTCCCCCCTCTTACGGTGACTAGAAGAAAATGTAAGATTAGTAAGAGGGCAAAATAAATATTTACTGAAAGGCCTGATGGCGCTTCCCAGGTGGCGCTAGTGGTAAAGAACCCCCCTGTCAATCCAGGAGACATAGGAGACGCAGGTTCGATCCCTGAGTCGGGAAGATTCCCTGGAGGAGGGCATGGCAACCCACTCCACTATTCTTGCCTGGAGAATCCCCATGGACAGAGGAGCCTGGTGGGCTACAGTCCGTAGGGTCGCACAGAGTCAGACACGACTGAAAAGACTTAGCTTGCACATGCAAGAGGCTTGATATTATGCTTAGTTTTTCTCCACCCTTGCTTGGAGGCCCAGCCTGTGTAAAAGGAAGCCCCCAGCAAGGCTTACGGAGAGTGTGGCTGCTTCCTTCTGGCAAATTCAGGTTCCTGTGAAGCGTCACAGTGCTTCTCCTTGGGGGCTGAACTGCGTTCCCTGTGTCTTACCCATTTGTACCTAAAAACTCCACCAGGAAGTTTTTGAAAAGTTCTCCGGAGGGGCAGTCATGTCCACCTGGACCAAGTGTAGAGTACAGTGTTGATTCAGTGCCAGACCAAGGGTCCCTGGGGAGGCACCAGCCCAGGCCTTGTGGTCACACTGGAGAGGAAGTGATGATTCAACGCCAAGACGATGAGAGGGATCCTCGGGAGAATGTGTGCTCCCAAGGCGCTCATCTCACAGGAGAAACCAAGGCCCAGGGAAAGGAAGTGACCCCTGCTGGTCACGGTGGAACCAACACCAGGCCTCCCGTTGAAGACACGCCTTCCACCGTAGGCTCCTGAGGCACTTGCCCCAGGGCAGCATCTCCTGCGTGCACAGGGACGTTCTGAGTACTTCGTGGCAGTTTTGCCATCCAGCGATGCCTTTTGAGGTTCCATTTCAGAATTATTATGCTGAGGAGACCGACTTCTAAGAGGGGCTATGCCCTTGTTTCTCAGATGTCTAGATTCTCCGTCTATAGCAATAAAAGAGCTATTTAAATAAACTCTTTTATTCCTACAGTTGGTGACTCGTCTACAGTAATATGTGTTATCATATTACCTGAGCCAGTCACGTTTTCTCCAGACTCATATTCCTCAGCAGAGGTGCAGGGAGACTGCCCGACAAGTTCATTATTGCTTGTTCCAAAAGCAGGAAGGGCCCTGACTATACACACGTACAAGTATTTCACACAGATGACACTTCCTTTTCTGAGGAGCCTTATTTAACCAAATATACTTGAAGAGTTGGGGAAAGTCAAACTGTTGTTCACATTGATCTAGCTTTGCCAGTAGACCATTTTGGAAGGAAACAGTTCTCCCTTGTACACTTTATTCTTCTCCAAACCTTGAAATTATGGAAATGTCCCCTGCATAGCCCAGTTAGCAAAGCCAGTCTCACTGTCCAACAAAACAACCCAAGTGGACTGGTTTTCTGATAGAACAAGTCTGACTTCATTGTTTCCATTTAAACGGATGTGTTAGTACACGTCCCTGGGACAAGCCTGTCACTCTGAACTCTTACTTCTAAAGTAGGTGGGAAGTTGAGGAGGGAAGTGGATGTACAGAGCGGAGAGCTTCAAGCCTCTCCGTGAATTTGCCACAGGGCGGGCCGTGAGGCACTGCCACCATCAGTAGATGCTGCTGACACTCTGTCCTCACAGGACTCTCAGGGAAGCTGGATTCTCGAAATATAACTTAGGAGATGGAAGAGGTGAAGTCACTGCACTCTCGGTGAACAAAAACTGTCAAAAGTCGCACCACTCCACTGTACAATATGTCTGAATTCAGACCATCCTAATACCCGCTGAGCACTGGTCATCACCCTTCACAGGAATATATATATGTAAAGCAGGGAGAAATTCAGAGCTCCAGCTTGGACCAGTGGTCCTTGATTAAAGGAGCAGCTACTCACAGCAGTCCCTCTTCCTGTCTCTTGTCTCAGCACTGTAGAGGTTTCTACACCCTAGATAAAGGAACTTGGCTGCTGCTGCTAAGTCACTTCAGTCGTGTCCGACTCTGTGTGACCCCATCGACAGAAGCCCACCAGGCTCCCCCGTCCTGGGATTCTCCAGGCAAGAACACTGGAGTGGGTTGCCATTGCCTTCTCCAATGTGTGAAAGTGAAAAGTGAAAGTGAAGTCGCTCAGTCGTGTCCGACCCTTAGCGACCCCACGGACTGCAGCCCACCAGGCTCCTCCATCCATGGGATTTTCTAGGCAAGAGTACTGGAGTGGCTTGCCATTGCCTTCTCTGAAAGGAACTTGGCGAGACAGGGGAAAGAAGGAATTGAGGAAACACAGTGGAGAAAGAATGCTAGAACGATGGTTGGATCGCAGGCATAGTCTTAGAAGATTGGCCTCAACGAATAAGACACATGGAAGGTGGGGACCTGGAATTTGCTGCTTTCAAATTTGCCTGAGTCCATGATCAGTTGCTTCAGTCGTGTACGAGTCTTTGCAGCCCCACGGACTGTAGCCCGCTAGGCTCCTCTGTCCATGGGATTCTCCAGGCAAGAAGACTGCAATGGGTTGCCATTTCCTACTCCAGGGGATCTTCCCAACCCAGGGACCGAACCCACATCACATATGTCTCCTGCATTGGCAGTCTGTTTGTTTACCACTAGCACCACCTGGGAAGCGCAAATTTACCTATACTGCAGTTTAAAGATTTTAAAGATACTAACAAAGTGCCTTGTATCGGGATGTTCATTGCAGCGTGGAAATAGCAGAAATTTAGAAGCATCATAAATTCAGATTCATTAGTGGGGGGGCGGCAGTCAATACAACAGAATACAGTAATTAAATTGCATAAATGAATCATACACACATGTGCTCACCTATGCATCTATGAACTATTATGTTGAGTCAAAAGATGATTTTCAAATAGCTGCTTAGAGAGTATTATGTTAAGAAAATAGCACGCTGGTTTATAGATACATAAATATGTAATAATAGAATGAAAACATGGACGGAAGCATGAGCAACCGGGGGAAGGTGCACCAACTTTGTAACATGTTATATTTTCAAAAGAGCAGCTCAGCCTTCCATGCTGTTTAAATTGATTATTGTATTTCCAGAGGAAATAGACTGATTTTTAAATATGTATCCTGTGCATCAGTCCAGTGGGAAAAGGGGCTCGAGAGTTTCAACTTGGGCTTTTGTGGGAGAACAAAGGAAGTGAGGTGACCTTTCACCTCAGCCACTCCAGCAGCCCCAAATACAGGTTTAAGAGAATTTCCATCTTGAAGGGGCTGAGTCTGGTTGGACTGCTTATCCCAAAGTCATTCCTAATCTTTGTTTTTAATGAAATTTGACAAATAATGTATGTGCAAGAAGGCTCCTGTAGAATGGCCTTAATTTGAGTTGAGGAATGCATAATTTTATCAAGATCTCTGTAATTAGATATTGTGCAATAGAATATAAAGCAAATACTGCTCATTCCATGGCAACAACGGCCTTCAGTCCCTCACTATCTTTGAGATAACGAAGGTTTCCATACACACGCATCACATGGGATTTTTTAAATAGACATCCAAGAAGAAAATGAAAGTTTCCCAATTGGTTTTCCCCTGGTTTTAAGGGCGAGTATATGAATGTGTGTTCTGTTCTCTTCTTTTTCTATTGTCTCCTAGATGTGAGTCATTCTCCCCCACTCCTTGATCGGTCTGAACTGTAAACACGGATGCTATAGGTTTCGTAGCCCTATACAGTAATGGCAGTGCTTCAGCTGCTGTTTAGGGTAAAGTGCTTATCTTTGGAAAAGGGAGAAAAGAATTAAGATTGTGGTCACTTTCTTTGTGGATTGAGGAAGGGTTTCATGGGACGGTGGTCTGTGTTTTAGCAGAAAGGGTGCTGACAGGCCAGGCCTTGGACTGCAGAGCAAGCTTCTAGAAGGCAGGGAGTAACTTCTGTGACTCCAGCATCTAGCATTGCAAGCACACAGTAGGTACTCAATAATTAACTCCCTCCTGGTTAACTAATCATTCAGAGGGAAGACAGCAGTGTTGAATAATTACTAAGGAAAGCCCCCACAAGGTACACTTTCGCTTGTAAACTGGAGGTCAGATACCTGAGTGAGCAGGTGGCTCATATAAATGTCAGGCGGGACTGGCTGAACATTACACAGTAGGAAGTGAAAGGCCTGGGGTGAACCAAGGTGTGCATGGCTGATCTTAAAGCATTCAGGTTTTTTCAAACATCAACTAAGCCAAACAAAACAGCCTAATTTGCATTTCTGCCTAGGCTTTGAGGAAAGCTAATTCTATTAATAGCATAGGGATGTTTCCAGTGAGAGATAGCCAAGTCCCAAACAGGTTAAGAACAGTTTCCACCAAGTGCCAGGATTAAGCAGATAACTATGCAAGGGTATTGCTCTTTCCTCAGTAGTAAGACTCTGTAAGATCTGCTCTGTGCAGGACCAGTTCTGAAAGCACCATGCTCTCTTTTTTCTTGCTTTGGAATCTGGTTGAAATCCACTTGTAATGTTCACCAAGGTCAACTTAGAAAAAGAGAATACCCAGCAACATATCCTGTACCTTAAGAGGAAGGGTCTATGGAAGGCAAGAGAAACAAGCCCATGTGTTCACGTCTGCTAGCACACACGTGTGTGTGTTAGTCCTTCAGTTGTGTCCGACTCTCTGTGACCACATGGACTGTAACTTGCCAGGCTCCTCTGTCCATGGAATTCTCCAGGCAAGAATACTGGAGTGGGTTTTCATTCCCTTCTCTAGGGGATCTTCCCAACCCAGGGATCAAACCCAGGGATCAAACCCAGGTCTCCCTCTTTGCAGGCGGATTCTTTACCATCTGAGTCACCAGGGAAACTGGCACATGTGTGACCTTCAAATCATCATTTTAAACACCAGCTGGTCAACAACTGCCTTCTGCCCAGCCTGCTGCCTCCCTGGGGTGATCTCCTGGAGTCTGATTGATCATACCTCCCAATAAAGGCTGGTGTGCTGAAGCTGAAACTCCAATACTTTGGCCACCTCATGTGAAGAGTTGACTCACTGGAAAAGACTCTGATGCTGGGAAGGATTGGGGGCAGGAGGAGAAGGGGACGACAGAGAATGAGATGGCTGGATGGCATCACCAACTCGATGGACATGAGTTTGAGTGAACTCCTGGAGTTGGTGATGGACAGGGAGGCCTGGCGTGCTGATTCATGGGGTCACAAAGAGTCGGTCACGACTGAGCTACTGAACTGAACTGACTGAGGTTGTACATAAATATTTCCAGTACAGAACCTCTTGGCCACAAGGTTTTTCCTTTAAGAACTACTAGCCCAAGTCCCTCACGTTGGAACACATGTCTTTAAGTATCTGTAGATGTTCTGCCCAAGATACACCTAGGCTAAATTCATTTCATTAGTTGCATTTAATAGTGTGATTGGAATTATTAGGGCCAAGCTCTTTTCTATTTTAATGGCATTAAGCAGTTTCATACATGGCAGTGAGGTGTGCACCTCGAGAGTATACTGAGCACATCTTGAGAGAGATATTGCTATATAGTGAGGGGCAGAGAAACACATGTTAATTATCCCTGTGAATCTTATACATGTTTTGGAGAATCATAGAAATCAAACCATTCTTTGGATGTAGAGAGCAGTCTCTTCCCAATGACTGAAGGGGCAGTTGGAGGCGTTTTCTTGTCTTCACATGATCCTGAGAGATAGCTAGGAACAGATGTACAACAAACGATTCAGACTCATTAGGCATCATGGCGTAGCATTTGAAGCATCATTTCAAGTTGTTCATTTCTTCTAGAACGTATGGTCTCATTAAAGGCAATTGTAGTCTTTTTTGTAAATAGGATCAGTGAAAGAACTAAAATTGTCCATCTGTCCATTAAACAAAGAACTGGAGTACGAGTCTGAGTCCCACTCCCCAAAGTAGCTTCCTAGAGACTATGCATTTTATTTTATATTTATTTATTTATTTGGCTGTGTTGGGTCTTAGTTGCAGCACGTGGACTCTTCACTTTTTCGCTGCAGTATGCAAACTCTTGGTCACAGCGTATCTGATCTAATTCCCCGACCAGGGATTGAAGCCTGACCCCCTGCTTTGGGGGTGTAGAGTCTTAGCCACTGAACCACCAGGGGAATCCTGAGACTGTGTATTTTAGAATGATGCAAAAAACAAAGCCACGGAAAGGACGAATTTGATACCATGTACCTGCAAAGGTAGGGAGTTGATCTCTACCCTCATTGGTTAGACAATCACTTTGAGGTATTTCAGTATTTGCAGGTGGCAGCTCGTGCTTCCTTTGCTCAATGATTTTTAGTAACAGTAGAGTAGGCAGAGGTCTCTAATGGCTACAATATACCTGGTCTTATCCAATCAGGTGCCAGGGACTCTCCTTAACTACAACTAAAGAATTCCTTTAACTCAGAATTGAGGGAAAATGCAGGTCTCTCTTCGGTAGCAGAGAACCAGTTATAGTGTAGGCATGACTATGCATAGGTCACATAAAGAACTGGGAACAGGTATAGAGAAACCATGCAGTGATGAGGAGCTTGCAGGTGTTAATTACCAGTTCCTCCCCTCACGGAGCTGTGGTGAAGCCTGTGGTCAGAAGCTCCCAGGGCTGAGCCCAGTCTGGCTCCAACCAGAGCCTCCTCTTTCATTGTCACACTGATTCCCTATTGTCCTCTGATCCCTGCATCCCTTCCTGGTTTGTGCTCTTTGAATTGCACTGTCAATTACTCTAAGACAGAGTTAATATCCTAATTACAAAGGAGTCTCCACTTCACCAGCCTCAGTTCCCGAAAGAATCACGCCCAGATGTCACCCACTGCATTTCTGTTGCTCGAGCACTTTCTGACCTTTGTGCTCATTTGAGAAATCTCTGAAAATGCTGAAGGTATCACTCTCCCTCAGTGGAAATATTCTTTGGGAAAATTCCCAGTAACACTGTATTTCCTTCCCTGCTATGGCAACCAGGGTTTATAAGGCCTCCTTGCTTTAGGTGAAGAACAGCTTTCAGACTAAATGTCTCCTTCACACAGTAAATCATGGATGGTTTTCTGCATCATACTATCCAACCCAACTCCAGTATCAGTCTATTGGAGAAAAAGAACTGTGGTGCCTGGTTGATGTCTGTTATTTACCTCCTTAAATTTCATGTCATGCGGGGTCTGGTGGTTTGGCAGTCTCTCCTTCAGGTCCAGGACAGGCTTAGTTTGTCCTTCATTTCACTTATGTGGACTTGCTCTCCCCCCACCTCCACTGTTTTGTTTTGTTTTTTTGGTATGATACAGATTTCTGGTTTGTGAACTCTGAAACCATATTTTACAAATCAGTAAGACATGTGACATGAAAAAAAGTTTTTTTTTTCTGATTTATACATTTACAGAAAGTACATTTATACTTTACAGAAAGTTTCTTAAAATAAAATCAGATTAGCTATACATTGGGAGGAAAATCAGCTTTTAAAATTATAAGATTATATAATATAGACACTGCCCTAAGAAGATGCAGATGTGAAGAGTCGCCTCTAACATACCCGAGTGAAATATATTATCAGCTGTTAGCCTTACAACTTATTTTTGCAAAAATAATAATAATAATTCCTTCCCTGAGCTTATTCCTTCCCTGAGGTTATGAGAGAAATAACCAAGAAGCTTCACTTTTCAAAATATATTGATAGGGCTTCCCTGGTGGCCCAGTGGTTAAGAATCTTCCTTCCAATGCAGGGGACACAGGTTTGATCCTTGGTGAAGGACGTGCTTGTTAGCAAACTAAGACCTCACATGCCGCGGGACAACTAAACCTAGATACCACATATTAGAAAAGCCCATGCACTGCAGGGAAGACCCCGGGCAGCATTATATATAAAATATACTGATATTACAACCCTCAGTCCTATAACCAGAAAGAACTAGCATCTTCAAGCCACTTTTTTCCACTGTGGAAGGAGAATGGGTTAGATTTTTTTTTTTCCCCTAGAGTTACTATTCCCAGAATGGTAGACAGTGTGCACATCCTAGAAAGAGTTTATTTTGCTTATAATGTGAGCATTTTCCTTCCAGATTAACTGTGGTGTTGAAGCCAAACCTGTAATTCCGTTCCGTTCCGTTCCATCGCTCAGTTGTGTCCGACTCTATGCGACCCCATGGACTGTAGCCTGTAATTACTGTTATCTAATAGTTTTACAGCATGCCATGCACTATTTGCAAGGAATTTTTTCATTGCTCATTCAGAAATACAATTCAGTGTTGAAAAGAAGCTCTTTTCCCTTGATATGGAAAAAGAGGCTATGCAAAGGCAAAAACAGTCTTTTTCCTCCATATCTGTGTTCTGTCTACCCAGAGTTGAAGTATGTTCCTACCCAGGAACAGAGTATGATCGTTCTCTGTGAATTTATTATTTGAAAAGAATTTGATTTTTTTTTTAATGGATGGGAACGCCTTATTTTCAGCTTATGTCCATGACCTCATGGGAATTGTAAAAGTAGGAGAAAAGCCTCCCAGGAAAAAGCCCTGTAGGTCAGAGTGAATTAAATCATCAGAGAATTTTCATCCATCCTTTCTAGGGTCTAGTCTAAATCTGTAACAAGAAGTCTGCACACAGCACAGTTAGGAATCTAGGAGCCGGGGGAGGGGGCACATCTTCCTGGGACTTGATGTAGCCCCTGTTATTATATGGGGGCTTCAAGAATCTGCCTGCCAAGCAGGAGATTTGGGTTCGATCCCTGGGTTGGGAAGATCCCCTGGAGAAGGAAATGGGAACCCACTCTGGTATTCTTCCCTGGGAAATCTCATAGACAGAGGAGCCTGGTGGGCTACAGTCCATGGGTTCAAAAAGAGTGGGACCCCACTTAATGATTAAACCATGACCAACACCTGTTGCTGTATAAATGTGCAAACTGGACCGACCACCAGAGCAAATACAGTTGACATTCTGTTTGGGCCCCTGTGCTTCTGTGTAGATAAAGCAAACTTAGGGGGAAAGCTGAGCCAAAAGCAAAAAGGTAGACATTCCTTAGGAGGCAACCAATGGGGGAGGGACTATTTACTTCTCAGGAAGTTATGAAATCTCATCTGTAAAACACAGTCATATTTTTTGTTATTACTTGATTTAACACTTGAGGAAGTTAGCCCAAGCCAGCTGTGACTCTCAGGCTGCCCTGCTCATTAAAATCCCCCTCCACCCCGCTTGAATTCAGACCCCCTTTCACCGTTACTGGATGTCCCCTGGCCTGTTGTCCCTCAGTTGACCATGTAATTCAGGAATGTGCCTGTGCAGTGCTCCCAAGAAGTTTCTTTTTAATAGTGTATTTTATACTTACAAAAGTAAAAACCCACTACAGAAATTTTGGGAAATTCTGAGAAGTACAAAATAAAAATACAAGGCACAGTAATTCTATTATCTGTTCACTGTGCCATTGTTAACACCTCAGCACTGAAAAAAAAAAAAATTTTTTTTTAAGCATTCAAAGTGATCCTGAAGATAGCAGGTGTGGAGGTGTCCAGAACATTCCCTTGAGGGCAAAGGTCATATCTTCTCTGTCTCAGGGCCCTGCTAACTGGCCCAGCACCCAGCATATAGGAGACACACTGATTTTTCGTAAGAAGACTCTAGAATGAGTCCAGGAAAGAAACGTGTTGGTGCTTTTTCTTAAGTAGCAACTATAAAATATATTTCTCAATTATGACCTTTTTCTGGAATTGTTTAGAAATGCCAAACATGTGTTCATAAATGATTTGGGGTGTAAGGGTTGATGAGAATGTGAGACGTTTCTAGGGCTCCGCTTGGAAGATACATTTACTTAAATTTTTGTAATATCTCTTTGGCATGCAGGGCAGGAAGATACCTACTTGGGGCGGTGGACTCTCAATGGGTGAGCTGAGCCTAGGGCTGCTTGAGAAGGGACGGGTGGGGGTCTCCCCAGGCTGGGGCCTCCCCACCCACCTGCAGTATTTGATTCGAAGGAGGTGCAGTTTGAAGAGGGGTAGGGGAGGGGCCAGACTGGTTGGTATCCAGGTCTCATAACACATCAGGGCCTGTACATGGACCATGTGTCCCTGCACAGAGCAGCGCCCGTAAACAGATTACAGAACTGCCATTTGTTAATCCCAAAACAGTTTTCTGTCATTTAATTAGAAAATTCATCTTATTTTGCCTCCAGGCCTTGTAGCCTTATTGCATTTGCACATATTTCAAAATGTTTCAAGTACTGACCAGATAACATTAATGAATATATTAGATAGGCAAACGCTTTTAAGCAAAAAGTAATAAACATGCTTGTGTGTGTGTGTGTGTGTGTGTATATATATAAATTGTTAATTCTGTCTGGAGCCAAACAGGTAATTTTCCCTTCAGCAGTTTTTTTTCAGTCAGCTAAGACAGGTTGGCCTAAGAGTGCAGTCAGCCTGTCTGCAGACTCCGGCTCGACTTGCATACCAGGGTCAGAGTTTTTTCAGAAACAGACAGCGAGACGATCTGATTGGCTCTGGTCCAGAGCATGGTCACAAGGGCTTCTTTGATGAAAGGGTCCTTGGTAAGTCCTGTACCAAAAGCAGCCTGCCACCCTCCTTTCAAAGATATCTATTTAAAGTAATTCCAAGAAAGGGGAAAAAAACAGAAAAAGAAAGAGGGAAGGGGGAGAGAGAGAGAGAGGAGTTACCGCAGGAATAATTATGCTCCCTGGCATAGAGAAAGGGGGAAAAGTTATTACAAGCGAACTGCTGGATGTTGAAGTAGCTGGTTGGCAACTCTGCAGAAACATAAGGAATGTGCAATTAAACTCATTAAAACATCATCATTATGCTTATCAATCTTTTTCCAAAAGGGGCGAGGTGGAGCCCTGTGTTAAGGCATGACTGCTTTTGCAGATAAAGATCCCAGACTACCTAGCTGCTTCTCTCCGCAAACAGAATCAGCTCTTCTGTTCCCCGAGGCACCCCCAGGTACATGTGCGTGGCAGTGGTGGTTGCCCTCCGGGACAAGTATCCATGAGACCCGCTCCTCTCGGCCAGCAGGCTTCCTTGTCATAGGATCCCCACCAGACAGGCAAGTCTTGATGAGCACCTGCTGTATGCCCAACACTGGTGGTCAGGGAAATTCAGAAATATTATACAGGATGTGAGCCCAGCCCTCCAAGCGCCACTAGCTTAGTTGGAGAGGTGAGACCGAAGTCATTCATTCATTAAGCAGAGAAGATATATTGAGAGGCAGCCCTGGGTGGGCACTCCGCTGGGTGCTGTGGGTGCCAGGATGACCCAAGGTGGACACAGCCCCCACCCTCACCATTCAGCAGAGGGTCAGTCCGTCAGGCCTAAGTTCAGTGATGTAGAATTGCTTCATGACCAGTGCTGGGAGGGGAAGGTCAAGGTTCAGTGGGGGGACAGGTAGGAGCACAGCTTGCTCTTTTTCCATGTCCAATGTTAAGCTCCTTGAGGAGCTCGTTTGTCTCTCTTTTGCAGTCACTTTTTCTCTTTCTTTGCTGCTATCATTTTGTAATGGCATTTTTAATATGAAAATGGTTTATAATGAAGATCACACACAGTGAAGTATAAAAAGAAAATTAAAAATTATCCATAATCTGAACACCCAGAGACACCCTTCTGACCTTTAGATATATCCTCTTCCAATCTTTTGTTTCTATTTTTGCTTTTTTACAAAATCATAGAAATAGAATTATTTTTTCACTTGACATAATGTGAGCATTTTCCATATCATTGACCATGCTTCAAATCACTGTTTTAGAATATCTGCACAGTTTAACTGATATTATACTACTGGATGTTTTGTCTACGGTTCTTCACCGTTACACATAATACTGCCCTGAGCATCTTTGTATATAACAATTGTCATTTATTTCATATCCAAACAGTTATTTTCAAATAGTGTTTATACAGTAACCACCTGTAAAATCAAGGAAACTTGTATAAAACAAAACAGAGAGTGTGGGCCCCACACTGGAGCTGAGTAAATCTGGAAAACAGGTTATTCGCTGGGGATTAGCACAAGCAGGAAGGCCCATAGAGAAGGTGTGACTTGAACTAGGATGGTATCTTTTTTTTTTTTAACAATTTTATCAATTTAGTTATTTTTGGCTGTGTGCGTCTCGGTTGCTGCAGTGGTTTTTTTCTAGTTGTGGTGAGCGGGAACTACACTCCAGTTACTGTTCATGGGCTTCTCATCCCAGTGGCTTCTCTTGTTACGGAGCACAGGCTCTAGGTCATGTGGGCTTCCGAGTTGTGGCGTGTGGACTCAGTACTTGTGGCTCTGGGACTTGAGGGCACTAGTTGTATAGCTGTGGCGCGTGGGCTTAGTTGTCCCACAGCACGTGGTATCCTCCCAGACCAGGAACTGAGCCTGTGACCCTTGCATTGGCAGGCGGATTCTTTCCCAGTGAGCCACTGAAGCCCGGATGGTCTCATTTTTAAAGTCTTATAATACTGTGGATTGTCTCAAAACCCCCCGTTGTACTTTCTTCTGAGCATCTGGAAGGAGCACCCGTTTTTATCCTCCAGCTCAGTCCTGGCAGACTGGTCACCCATGTCTCCGCTACATACCTAGTTCCGGAGTCCACAAACATTTCTCTGCTTCAGAATCACCCCAGGGTGTGGGTTGGAAAGACCAATTCCTGGGCCCCATCCCATACCTGCCAAATCAAAACCTGTGGAGCGGGGTCCGGGAATCTGCAGTTTTTAAATGCACATCAAGATAATTCCAGTGCAAGGGGCTTAGTGGCCCAACAAGGCAGGAGGAAGTGCTGGCTGCATCCGTGATGCTGGCCACAGAGTAGTCAAGAGGGAGGGCTCCTGTCAGAAATGTATGGACTCAGTCCCTGGGCTTGCCTTCACCACTTTTGTGTCCTATGCCAGTCTTCCCCTCTTCTGTAAAAGGAAGATAGTAATAGATCCCTCCAAGAGTAGTTGTGGGGATTAAATGAAGTGCTTAAGACCCCAACTCAAAGCCAATATCCCATGAACATTTTTGGTAGCTGTTATTTTTCATACGTGGGCTTCCCAGGTGGCGCTAGTGGTGTAGAACCCACCTGCCAATGCAGGAGACATAAGAGACATGGGTTCAATCCCTGGGTCGGGAAGACCCCCTGGAGGAGGGCATGGCAACCCATTCCAGTATTCTTGCCTGGAGAATCCTATGGACAGAGGATTCTGGTGGGCTCTGGAGTCCATGGGGTCACAAAGAATTGGACACAACTGAAGTGACTTATCACGCACGCATTCACATTTTTCATATATATCCTTTCTCTTTAAAACCTGAGCCGTCCACAGGCCTCCTGGCTTAGCCTTTAGTCTTTCTTGGCTGGAGCTGAGCTCACCAATGAGCCCTTGTTTGTAAGAGTGGCCTCAGAGATCAGTGACCCTCCCGCAAGAGGCTCCCGCGGAAGCGCTGTTGCCCACTCCACTTCCCTGGGCCTCCTGGCTATGGCAGGGGAGCTGGGGCATCTGATTGGTAGAAATGCATCCTTGGTTGGAAGCCAAGTTAAGCTAAGGTGGGAGGGAAAGATAAGCCTAAGGAAATGCTGATGCAGAGAGGTGTGACTGGAGAAACACCAGCCCCCTTCAGGACTGGAGAGCCAGCTTGAACTTTAATTCCTGGTTTGATCAAGGTAGTGTAAAAATGGACCCCAAAGGTCTTTAGATGGAAAACTAGGTTTTAGGTTTCACATATTAGCTGTAGTTAAAGCCAAATGTTCATTCCACTGAAATTGTGTGGGTGGATCACTTTCCTCCCACTGTTGAAGTATCGTGTTTTTAGCTGCTAATAAACTTAATAGAATCCATTTCTTATTTCCCCTAGTGCATTAAGTCCATTCACATGCACTGCTGAACCAACGCTTAGTGACACTGTGTTAGAAAGTATTTTTGTTGGAAACAGACAACGGACACAGTTCAGCTGCAAAACACGTCTCAAAAAGGCTTCTTTTCTCCAGTCTCAAGCTTGCAAAGAGTCATTTGAATTCAGGGAATCCTCCCAGTCAACCAGAACACCTACACAAAGTAGGAAAGAATTTTGTTTTATTGATTCAAGAAGCAGATTCAAAGAAACTGCATGCTTCTCTACACCCACAGAAGCTACCACCTGTTCATTTCCCACCCCTGCCCCTAAATTCTCATTGCCACGAATGGCCCCAGGTTTCCTCACTGTGCCAATAGTCCAAGGCCACCCAGATCGGAAGAGTCAGGGTGCATTTCCAGGGTCCAGGCAACCCCATCTCTTCTCAGTGAAAGTTGCTCAGTCGTGTCTGACTCTTCGCAACCCCACGGACTATATACAGTTGATGGAATTCTCCAGACCAGAATACTGGAGTGGGTAGCCTTTCCCTTCTCCAGAGGATCTTCCCAACCCAGGGATTGAACCCAGGTCTCCCGCATTGCAGGAGGATTCTTTACCAGCTGAGCCACAAGAGAAGCCCAAGAATACTGGAGTGGGTAGCCTATCCCTTCTCCAGCAGATCTTCCCGACCCAGGAATTGAACCAGGGTCTCCTGCATTGCAGGCATACTCTTTGCCAACTGAGCTATGAGGGAAGCACTCTCTTCTCAGGGTGCTAGGTGATTGAAGGTGAGTGCTGTAACCTAACCATACAGAGAAATGGACGTGGAGAACAGTGTAGGGAATACTGGAGTCTTCTAAGCCTGGATTGAAGAGAAACAAACAAAAATGGGGAATCACGAAGCTATAGATATAGACAAGGAAAATACACAGAAGTTCTCAGGGAGACATGGAATTCAAGGAGGTAGACGTAGACATTTGACAGTTTCAATCATTCTATCCTAAAATTTCAAAACGTGATATCAAGACCACCAGGATGCATTATGATTGTGGCGTGTTGGTTATCAGTAAGTGTGTGCTGGGACACAGATCGAGATGCGATTTTAAGGAAATACACAGTTGGGAACAATCCAGATGTTTGTCAATCCATGATATTGATTAAGGTCCCATTTAAGAATGCAAAAGTAGGACACAACACCCTGCCTTGTCAGTCCTGCTCTGTTTTGATAACTGGTAAACCCACATCCTGAATTGGGCTTCCCTGGTGGCTCAGGCAGTAAAGAGTCCACCTGCAGTGAAGGAGACCCAGGTTCGATCCCTGGGTCAGGAAAATCCGCTGGAGAAGGAAAGAGCAACCCACTCCAGTGTTCTTGCCTGGAGAGTAAAATGAACAGAAGAGCCAGGTGGGCTACTGTTAACAGGGTCACAAAGAGTCGGACTTGACTTAGTGACTAAACAACAACAAAAACCCATTTCACTTGTGAGCGTAAAATTTTCTTTCTTACTTTTAAGTTAAAAAAAATATAAAGCCCACCTCATACCCAGGTTTATGTATACCAGGACTGTAAGTCTTGAGGAATCTGCTGCTTTTTTTTACTAAGTGATTGTGAGATCTTTGCTCTGCTATTAGGTAAGAACTGCTGCTGCTGCTGCTAAGTCACTTCAGTCGTGTCCGACTCTGTGTGACCCCATAGACGGCAGCCCATCAGGCTCCCCCGTCCCTGGGATTCTCCAGGCAAGAACACTGGAGTGGGTAAGAACTAGAAAATTATAATGCCATGCCCATGTTTGCTGAAGTGATCACCCTTGATGGTATGGGGCTTCTCTCCTGGGACAATCAGCATGGCCCTCTTAAACAGAGCTGTCTTAAAAACCCAGATCTACCAGTAAGATCTGTTTTAATTTTGGTCTAACAGCTTTCGGATTATTCCTCAAGACTATATTGTCAGGCTTTTGTACAAACAAGGAGCTTACACAAAACTTCCATTATAGTGGTGGCTCGAGGGTGAAGGGGGGCAGCCTTGTTTGGTTGATTGAGTTATGATTGTGTAGGGAACAAATAAAGGCTTTCTTTCCTTAAACATAACGGTTAGGTCTTACTCTCCCTAATAATGCCACGTATTCTTTGGAAAAATATTTACACAGCCTGACATTATTCTTAATGTCAGTGCAATGTGTTAACCTCTAGGTTGAAATCCAGTTTTAATCCTATAAGCTAGAAAAATAAGTTCGATTCTGCACAGTTGAGTTTTGAAACTGTTGATTCTGTTGCTGTATTTATTACCACTGATGGTTGGTCGGTCTCTCCCTTCTCCCGCCCTCTCTCTCTCTCTCCTCCTCCCCCGCCTCATCCCTTCTCCCTCCTTCCTCTTCATCCTTGCTCTCTCTCCATATGTATATATGGATTAAACTGCTTCCATATATACATGTATATAGTTCTCTGCAAGTGTGTATCTACACATGTGGCAGTTTCACCCATGCTGCAAGGAACTACCTTCCTTCCTTCTCTGGGAATCTACTCTGTGATCTCAATAAACCGTTTTGCAGTGAACTGATTTACTGCAGGCCTGGACAGTATTTGTACTTTTTCCTGTCTTCCTCCCCAAAGAAGTTAAACGGCTTTTCTTTTGACAGTTGTTACCCTCGGTGCATCACAGTTTCACTGACCAGATTTTCTTTGGAGTCTCTTAAAAAGAAAAAGGGTGGAAAGGTTTGGGTGCTGGGCAGGGTATGAGATTTCAGCTGAGGGGTAGCCCACCACTGCTGGTGTGGACGCGGCAGGGCTCATTTCACGTGGCTCTAAGGGCCGCAGGCACGTTCTCTCTAGTTACACACACAAGGGCGGTAGAGCCTAGCCTGCCACAGTCAGTGATCCGGATGCAATCCAGCTGCAAGGTGTAATGGCGGTGGCCAAAAAAAAACCAAAAAGTGAAACCAGAGATGAAGTTAGACAAAGCTAGGCTGAGAACGTTTTGTTTTTTTTTTTTCTCGGAAACAGCAGATAGCGATCCAGAAACAGGAAGCAGAAAGATTCCTACGAATTGGGATAGGAGCCATAGTGAAAGCTTTTAAAAGTGAGTTTGCAATGACTTTGGCTCTGCATCAGGCATTGAGTACTGTTTGTCTTCTCTAAATCCATCTTTAAACATAGTTCTGCGACTGTATTTGGGCAGGAGATTTGAACTGGGATATTATAACTTCCACAGACCAATTTTAATCAGCTAATTTGGCATTTTGAAAGCACTTCAGGTCATTGCAATTATGCAAAGAATATGCAGTCATTAGCGCTCAGTATACCAATTTCTCATTAATATCTACCTGGAATCAAGCTGATGAATACAAGGCTATCATTGCCTGAAAATGAACATTTTCACTGACAGCGTGGCTGCTTTTCTCTCCCGGCTGCTCCCAGGATTGATGTGAGTGCTGGGCCTGGAGAGCAGGGCCGTTTAGAGTTCAGAATCAGGTGCCACACACATGAAGTGGATCAAGATATTTAAATGTTACTGATTCAGCTTATCACAGCCAAACAATCAAGGGGAAGCCTAGTTTAAAAAAATATTTTTAAAAAGAGTCACAGGTATTTTGCGTAACCTCCCACCCTTGGGCACCTCAAACTCAGACCCAGAAGCCCCTACCACTTGGCACCAGCCTCAAAAACCCATTAGCGGTGCCACTTTGGTTACTAGAGGGTGAATGACTAAGCTTGTGACCTCCTGGTAGACTTTAAATGTACCACTGGCCTTTGCTACAAGCCTCATGTCAGAGCATGATTTTACACATCCCACCTGTGCCAAAGTGATGAGGTCGAATTGAGTTTTTGCTTCTTTCCCACCTGTTTGTATTGATACTAAGAGCATGTTGCCCCGATTTGTATCTAAGAAGTGAATTGAATGGCCTGCTGGCAGGTAGGGTACTGCTTCACTGAGTTATGGAACTTCAGAGCCCTGTGACTGGGAATTTTGTGCCTTATGTTGATATAAATTGTCTTTGTTTAGAAACTATCTTAGGCTTAAGGCTCATCTCAATTTCAGCTTTCAGGCATTGTTTCATGAAAATATGCCACAAGGTCATTACGTTTCTGCTTTTAACCTCTAGCCTGATAATTTTACTGTCTGCGTTTGTGCGTCCTAAATCGCTTCAGTCACGTCCGACTCTTTGTGACCCTGTGGACTGTAGTCCTCCAAGCTCTTCTGTTCATGGGATTCTCCAGGCAAGAACACTGGAGTGGGTTGCCATGCCTTCCTCCAGGGGATCTTCCCCGCCCAGGAATCGAACCTCTGCGTCTCCCACATCCCCTGCATTGGCAGATGGGTTCTTTACCACTGGTGCCACCTGGTAAGCCCTTTACTCTCAATACCTCCTGCCGTATTACACCAAGAACATGTCATGAACTGGATGCCAGTCAGACGCCTGTGCAGTGGTCTTGACGCTCCCCTCAATGGTTTATTCTTCTGACACACCGTAGCACCCTTTCTGGGAAACAGCATGCTAAGAATGTGTGCGGTTCCAGGGAGAGATGAAGGGAAAGATGGAAGGAAAGGTTTTTTTTTTAAAAGCTGCAGTTATACCTACCAATAACCATGTTTGCAGCATCCCTGGGAGTTATTGATTCGTTCCCAGTAGACCAGTGCCCAACCTGCAGCACTGGGAATACACACGGCACCCACAGGAATTCTTAGTTAAGGTTAGAGATTTTTCTCTTCCGTGCCAGAAATTCTTGGATGCAGTTTGCATGCATGCTATCAGTCACCAGCTACTTAATCCCAATCAGTGACTGTAGAACTTGACGTGTCGGTCATCGTTGCCAGCTGCAGGCAGTTCTTGATCGTCTGCGGGAATGGAGAAGACTTAAGGCATGGTTGGTCCAAAACGGTGAACAATGCAAAAGAATCCTGTTTCGAGAATTATCTTTCGTTGGTTTTGTTTTAATAAAACTGCTTTACCTTCCCAGCTATACTTTGCTTAAGCTAAACCTGGTGTTTAAAATGTTATATTCTAAGCTTTTATATTATATGGAGTCAGTTCAGTTCAGTCGCTCAGTCGTGACCAACTCTTTGCGACCCCATGAATCACAGCACGCCAGGCCTCCCTGTCCATCACCAACTCTCGGAGTTCACTCAAACTCATGTCCATCGAGTCGGTGATGCCATCCAGCCATCTCATTCTCGGTCGTCCCCTTCTCCTCCCGCCCCCAATCCCTCCCAGCATCAGACTCTTTTCCAGTGAGTCAACTCATCGCATGAGGTGGCCAAAGTATTGGAGTTTCAGCTTTAGCCTCAGTCCTTCCAATGAACACCCAGGACTGATCTCCTTTAGAATGGATTGGTTGGATCTCCTTGCAGTATAAGGGACTCTCAAGAGTCTTCTCCAGCACCACAGTTCAAAAGCATCAATTCTTCGGCGATCAGCTTTCTTCACATTATATGGAGTAATGTATTAGAAAAGGTTAGAAAATTATAGGAGGCTTAAAAGTCACACCATGAGTAACCTTTTGCCAAATATATGCCTTGGTGATTTTCTCCTGCTACAAACACATATAGATAATTTTTAATTGATTTTTTTTTAACTTCCCTGCAGATTTGTTCTGTATCAGTTAATTCATCAGCATCACCATTTTTATGGGTTATATGGTACTTGGTATTATGAATGTACTACAGTTGGTTGATACAAGTGCCCATTGATGAATTTTTGCATTATTTTGAAATTACAGTTACTAACAGCGTTCGTGTGTATTGTTATTGTTGTTTAGTTGCTAAGTCGTCTACAGCCACATGGACTGTAGCTCTTCCATCCATGGGAATTCGCAGACAAGAATACTAGAGTGGGTTGCCATCTTTCTCCAGGGGATCTTCCTGACCTAGGGACTGAACCTATATCTCCTGCATTGGCAGGCAGATTCTTTGCCACTGAGCCACTAGGGAAGCCAGTATATATTACATTAATGTATTTAATATTTGAGGGTGTTCACTCCCATTGTTACAGCATAATCCACACTGTTATGGTTTATGCCTCTCTGTCTTCAGGACTAGGACAATACGTTAGAATAGTTTCTCTATTGTGTTTTTAATCTGACAGCTTTTACTTTGTAACCAGCACTGAGGAGGCATTTATTTTCTTTTAGGAATCGAGTGTGCAGTTAGGGTTTGCCACCCTCAAATTAAAGTTTGTCAAAGTTAGGACTTGGGGAGGCAGGATAGCCCAATGGTCAAGAGTAGGAACCCTGTGCCCAGACCATCTGGATTCAAATCCCCAGTTTGTTTAAGGGTATTCAACTTAGGAGGCCTGCCTGCTTCCCTGTCTTTCTTCCTGCCTTCTTTCCTTTCTGTTTCTCTGTACCCTCCCAATTATGAAAAAAAAAAAAAAATGAAGATGAATGGGACATTTAACCAGCTTGTTTTAAACCCTAACTCCGTACAAGACATGGTGAGATAGTGCCCAGCCCCTTCCCAGGCCCCGTCTGGTCATCAGGCACCTGGGGAGAGGGTGACTCGAGGTGTCCGGTCGGTGATCGCTCTTTCTCTTTGGGGCTGAATCCAGCAGAGCAGTGGCACACAGGGCAGCTATAGTGTCTGGTAGATGAGGATGTGGTATCTTTGGTGCGCTGCTCCCCCCAATTGCTTGTGCTTTGTGCCATGAGCCCTGAGGCCCTTGTGTCACAAAAGCATGACACCTGTCACTTCCCCCCTTGCATCCTGGTCCCTTTCCTGGGACTTCTGTGCCCCAGCCTCCTCCTCCACCACAAACTCATGTGACAGGTGACCTTCAAGACAAGCCAGGCCTCCCTCAGCATCTCTCTGTCCCTACCTAAGGGCTTCCACATCCTATTTTGACCTACAGTGGCTCGCAGCTCCCTGCAGATATTTGAAAAGAGAATGAAGTGATTTCCATAATTAAAACAAATTGCTTGACGAGTGTGAGACTCCATTGTTGTGCTATAATGGAATGATTTAGATGCTTTGTGATACACGGGGCAAGGGGGGAATCTGTTCTCCCACCCTGGAAATGTAATTACAGCTCCACAAAGCTCTTTCTGGAGAGACTTAGGGTGGTTAGAGCAGGATGCGGTTGTTGTCTCTGGGAGAAAAGACCAAAACAGAAGACCCTTAACTTTGCAAGTCTTGCCTGCTCAACTTTAAACGTATGATGTAATTCGTGGAGCCACTCCTGAAACCGGAGGGGTCATTTGGTATTCACGCACTGACCGGCTCCCATATTACCCACTCAGAGGGGGGTTTTTTGCTTTTTTTTTTTTTTTTTGCATGTTTTCACCCTCTACCTCTGTCTCTGCAGGTTCTCTGGTGCCACCGAGCAAGCATCTTTAAAATCACATTAGGATTTCAGATTTCTTTTGTGCTCAGTCGTGTCTGACTCTTTGTGAACCTTTGGACTGTAGCTCACCAGGCTCCTCCGTCCAAGGCAAAAATACCAGGGTGGGTTTCCATTTCCTCCTGCAGGGGATATTTCTCACCCAGGGATGGAACCCGTCTCTCCTGTGTCTCTGGCATTGAAGGCAGATTCTTTACCTACTGAGCCACCAGGGAAGCCCCTTTAGGGTTTCAGATTAAAGGAAACCAAAGACAACTAGACAACTAGATGACAATGCCATGTGTGATCCTTGACTGAATTTGGGAACGGGGTGGGGGTGGGGTAGGGGACTCTGTAAAGAAGTTTATTAAGACAAGTGGCAGAATTGGCATGCAGACTGTGAATTTGATGTTAGTGTTATATCATTGCTAAACTTCTGATTTTGGTCAATGTGTTATGGTAATAAACTGGCATCATGTTTGCATCTGATTTTCAGATGGTTTCCAGTGAAATAGGCATTTATGCAGAGAGAAAGAAAATGGTAAAACACATGGAGCAAAATAATAGCAACCAGTAAATCTAGGTAAAGGCTGCAAGGGCTCACTGTATTATTCTTGTAACTCTCCTGTTAAGTTTGGAAGTATTTCCAAATAAGTCAAAAACAAAAAAGCCAGTCACGTGAAGAAGTATTTCTGGCCCGACAGAATTGTCAGGGCCGACAATTACTCATTTCTTAAAAGAAAAACTGGGAGAAGTAGAAAAGAAAAGAAGAATTGCATGGTCCAAATTTCTGTGTGAATTAGGGAGAGCTAAAATTTGCAATTAATATCCACAGGTTAGATAGAAATCCAGCTCACCACCGCAGCTCTGCTGACTTTAGAACATGGAACCCAAGCCTTCCCTGTGCCCCATACAAAGTGCTGCCCTCTGGTGGGGGGGATGGTGCTCATTATAAGGTGATCACTAACCAGGAAGTGAACCCTTCGTGTGCATGGGAGGACTTGTACTTCCTCTGATGGTGTCAGGGAGGCTTTGTCATTTAATTTGCAAAGTCTGTCTCCCATTCTCATAAGGAAGAAAACCAGTTGACTTGGAGTCCAGGTTCATTTGGGATGTTAGGTGAAATCATTGAATTTTTCCATCTTTAAGTCTTTAGCAAGCTAGACTTGCCAACAATAGCCTCCTAGTTTATATCCAGAAGTACCCCACACCCCATCCATGAGTTGTTGATCTTGGGCAAGGTAGAGCAGTAGTAAAGGTTAAATGCCCTCCAGGTATCTCATTTAGGTTCTGGTGTAGGTATGGTGTCAAGTAGGAGAACCCAGGTGGTATTCACGGGGGGGGTTTCTTGCCTAGTGACGTTGGCACCCATCTCCCCATCCTGTAGCTCTGCATGGCATTTGGAAAGGTATCTGGGCAGGTCCAGGTCCACCCCTCTTTTACTTTCCCATTGGAACATGACCAAGCTTAGGGCATACCTGTGAGAGCAAGTAGGAAAACCTGGGAAACAATCCAGTTCAAAGGTGTTAGATTCAGATGCCCATGGGACCAGGTAGATACCACAGCTGAGTGAAATAAGCCAGATGTTGGGCTTCCCTGGTGGCTCAGAGGTTAAAGCGTCTGCCTCCAATGCGGGAGACCCAGGTTCGATCCCTGGGTCGGGAAGATCCCCTGGAGAAGGAAACGGTAACCCACTCCAGTATTCTTGCCTGGAGAATCCCATGGATGGAGAAGCCTGGTAGGCTACAGTCCATGGGGTCGCCTAGAGTCGGACACGACTGAGCGACTGAACGGAACGGAATGCATGCTAAGTCACTTCAGTCATGTCTGACTTTGCAAACTCATGGACTGTAGCCCACCAGGCTCCTCTGTCCATGGGATTCTCCAGGCAAAAATAGTGCAGTAGGTTGCCATGCCCTCCTCCGGGGGATCTTCCCTACCCCAGGATCAAACCCATATTCGTTATGGCTTCTGCATTGGCAGGTGGGTTCTTTACCACTAGCACCACCTGGGAAGCCCAAAACAAGCCAGGTGGTGATCGCAAAAACTGGAGCATGAGCGCCCTATTGCAGAAGCTTCTCAGAACCCACTGCATTGCTTTTGTGGGGGAGTGTGGGCCTGCTGGGTCTTCTCAGGTGGTTAAGAACCTGCCTGCCAATGCAGGAGACATAAGAGACGTGGGTTTGATCTCTGGGTCGGGAAGATCCCCTGGAGGAGGGCACACAACCCACTCCAGTATTCTTGCCTAGAGAATTCCATGGATAGAGGAGTCCATGGGTTTGAAAAGAGTCGGACGTGACTGAAGCAACTTAGCATGCATGGGTCTGCTAACGTCAGCCCTTCCAACTTTTCCAGAATGCCTGATTTCTGGATTAAACATCTCCCTGTTCATTAATATTGGCAAGAAATTGCTTTGAAAAATAAAAAACCAACACATCTGGCAGGTGGTATCTGGCCATAGACTGCCAGTTGGCAACTGTGATCTGGTCCAGCCCACCTCTATTACATATTGAATAATTATATTCCACAAACAGTTATTGGATGCCAACAGGGTACTGAACCCAGAGAGGGCAAGTGATGGGCCTGCAGTCACACCACCAGTTTATGGCAGAGGTAAGCATTGCATCAGGGCGTTCAAGTTGTTTAGCAAGTGCTCCGGTTTGATGTAAAAACAAAAATTTGGCTAAAAGATGCAGCCTCATGAACAAGAGTAATTAATTCCAAACTTTTTTTTAATAAAATTAATTCCATCGTTAAATGTCATAACATCCTACTTCTGTTGCAAGTTTATAGAAATACCTCCTTAAAAATCCACTGTTTCTTCCTAACCACAAATAAACTGGTTTTCAGAAACAAATAGGTGTAAAGATGGGTACAAAGTGTCAGCTACTACAGCTATGGGGGGAAGAAGTAACCTCTACCCACCCACGCCCGCACACACACACACCCCATTTAAAATTATCTGTTTTAGAAATAAGCAGGTTGGATAGGATAGTTTCTGACTCTCCCGGGGAACACTTTGGAATGGAGAATGGAGAAGCCTTCCAGATTGCCCAGGCCCCAGGGGGTGGGGTGGGGTAGGGTGGGGTCGGGGCTAGAGCCTCCATGAACACACTGGCCCCATCTTCCAGTGCCATGTCCCACATTCTGATATAACTCAGGCTCACATGTTCCTAGATTCTGGAATCAGAGAACCTTGACTTCAGAAATTCACAACCTGCCACTTACTAGCTGTGTGGCCTTGGATGACTTACCTAAACACTTTCTGTTTCTTCATGTTTCTTTGTTTTTGGTCGTGCTATGCAGCATGTGGGATCTTAGTTCCCCTACCAAGGAGGGAACCCTCGCCCCCTGCAGTGGTAGGGTGGAGTCCTTTGGACCGCCAGGGAAGTCCCTCTTCCTGTTTCACTGGAGATAAGAATGGTGCCTGGGCTTCCCTGCTGGCTCAGTGGTAAAGAATCTGCCTGCTGATGCAGGAGATGCAGGTTCAATCCCTGGGTTGAGAAGATCCCCTGGAGAAGCGAATGGAAACCTACTCCAGGATTCTTGCTTGGAGAATCCCTGTGGACAGAGGAGCCTGGTGGGCTACAGTTCATGGAGGGGGAGTCGCAAAATTGTCGGACACGACTTAGTGGCTAAATATAGACAAGATATAGAATGGGCCCTATCTTGGAGAGCCATTAAAGAACTGAATGGGGGAGATTC
This sequence comes from Moschus berezovskii, assembly GCF_049115385.1. Classification (NCBI taxonomy): domain Eukaryota; kingdom Metazoa; phylum Chordata; class Mammalia; order Artiodactyla; family Moschidae; genus Moschus; species Moschus berezovskii. The sequence continues at coordinate 78,969,885 of NC_142471.1, forward strand.
TGCCCAGCACTTAATGTGGAGCCGGGCATGCGCAGTTCTCATCACTGTTGCTCCTCCTGCGATGGAGGAGGCAGACTGTGAAGGAGGCAGCTGAAATGGGAGTGTGGGGGAGAGTTTGCCCACCACACAGCAAAGCAGCCGCGCCACCGGAGCAGCTCCTAAAACAGTCGTGGTTTGGGTTGCTTCAGGGGGGTTGGGTAGAGTTTTATATAGATATAATTCACGTGCCCTTCAGTTCACCCATTTAAAGTACGTAATTTAATGGTTTTTAGACTCTTCACAGATTTGTGCAAACATCGTCACAGTAGGTTTCAGACCATCATCATCAACTCAAAAAGAAACCCCAGAATGTGTAGCCAATCCTCCCATCCCCTCAGCCCCAGGCCACCACTAATCCACTTTCTCTGTAGGTTTACCTATGCTGGACATTTCGTATAAATGGAATCATATAATATGTGAGCCTTTGTGGCTGGCTTCTTTCACTTAGCATAATGTTCTCGAGGTTTATGCAGCTTGTAGTACGTATCGGAGCTCCATTCCTTTTTATGGACAAATAGCATACCACATTTTACTTAGCCATGCATCAGTTGATGGGCATTTGGGTTGTTTCCATATTTTAGCTACAGCGAATCATGCTGCCATGAACATTCATGTTCAAGTTTCTGTGTGGACATATGTTTTCATTTCTCTTGGGTATAAACCTAGGAGCAGAATTATTGAGTGAAATGGTAACTCCGTGTTTAACTTAACTGTCAGACTGTTTTCCGAAGCAGCTGTACCATGTTATGTTCCCACCAGCAGTGTATAAGGGTTTTGATTTCGCCACATTCTCATCAACACTTGTTTTTATCTGCCTTTTAGCTTCTAGCCATACTCATGAGTGTGAAGCAGTATCTCACTATGGTTTTGGTTTGCATTTCCCTGATGACTAATGATGTTGAGCGTCTTTTTCTGTACTTATTAGCTTATATCGTCTTAGGAGAAATGTCTGCTCAGATTCTTTGCCCATTTTTCAGTTGTGTTGTCTTTTTCTTATAGAGTTGTAAGGATTCTTTATAAGGTCTAGATACAAGCTTCCTATCAACTATATAACTTGCATCTTTTTCCACTCAGTGGATTGTCTTTTCACTTTCTTGATCGTGTCCTTTGAAGCACAAAGGTTTTTAGTTTTGATAATATACAGTTTATCTATTTTCTTTTGTTACTTGTGCTTTTAGTATCATATTCTAAATCCAAGGTCACAAAGATTAACTCCTGTGTTTTCTTCTAAGAATTTTATACTTTGGGCTCTGGCATTTAGGTTTCTGATCCATTTCAAGTTAATCCTTATATACGGTGTGAGGTAAGGACTCAACTCTCTCCTTTTTTGCATGTGGATATTCAGTTATACAAGCATGTTTAGAGGAAGAGAAAGAACTATGAAGTGATGTGGTCATCCACTAAGACATACCTCAACCCAGTCCACCTTGGAAGCCCTCTAGCCAATAGGAGCAGGATGGGAAGAATCAACTTTCACAATGGGAGAGTCACCTCAGCTACTTAGAGGCTGTAGTCTGCAAGCCGTGAACTGTAACTCCAAAGCTCATAAAGTGTGCCCATTAAGTTAACGAAATAATGACCGATAGGGCAGTGATTTAATCTCTTACCTACCTGCCATCTCTGAGCCTTTGGGGCAGAAGTAGGGTATAATAGAAACAGAATTGACCTCTTTGTCAAAAGACTAGAAGCTGATTCTTGGTCACCCTTGTGATTTTAGATGAGTCATTAACATCTCTGGCCTTAGTTTTCTCATCTCTACAGTGGGCTATTAATACCAAGTTCCCAGTGTTATTGAATGAGTTCAAGAAAACATTCCCAGATATGGGAAAGAGCATAGTACCTACTGTCCAGGTGACACACAAAGCATGTGTGTTCACTCTCATCATACGTCTAACCCCTCTTCCACTATTGATCTTACCATGTGTTAAACTATGTGTCTGCTATTGCTGTTTTATTCACTAAGTCATGTCTGACTCTTTTGTGACCTCATGACTGTAGCCCGCCAGGCTTCTCTGTCCATGGGATTTCCCAAGCAAGAATACTGGCGTGGATTGCCATCTCCTTTTCCAGGGGATCTCCCTGACCAGGGATCGAACCTACATCTCCTAGTTGGCAGGCATATTCTTTACCACTGAGCCACCAGGGAAGCCCATTGTCTGCTACTCCAGATCATACAGGTCAAAATACTAGAATCCCATACAATAGCCAATTCCAGAGGCACAAACCTACCCACAAACTATGCCATTCTACCCCTGATGCTCTTCTAAGACACTCACCCCAGGAAGTCTTAGAAAAAGAGGACAGTTGGACATACCTCAAGTCAGCTGAGGGTGTACCTGGAAGGTGCTCAGGCTCAACCCCCATCTTAGTGTTGTGAGTAGCACCCCTGGTGCCCAGCAAGAAACAGCTGATTGGAAAGAAAACTTGCAGCATTGGAAAAGAGGGCCAAGAGGGATCTTCAGAGTGTGAATTCTGAAGATTTTTCCCCAGGCCTGAAATTTCTTCTAGTGGTACCCTACCCTTGGGCTAAGGCACAATATCATGGCCAGTATCTCACATCTTACCTGGCATGGGCAGCAGAGAGCTAGTGGATGTGAAGACTCTGGGAGCAGTAAGAAAAGCTATGCCAACGTGAAGAGGTGCCGTAACCCACAAGGAGACACTGGCCTAAGTCATAGGATGTTAGAGCTGAGAGGAAGGGCCCTTAGATCTTCTGTCCAACGCCCTCCCTTGGCTCAAAAGGACAACTGCCTCAGAGACACAGAGTGACGTGACCGAAGTGTGGCCGTGTATTGTAGTGGCAGACTTAGGTACCTGCTGTTGCATCCTGAAGCCATGGAGCCTGGAACTCCAACATTTTGATATGGAGGGTGTTGGAGGTGTCTCAAAAAAGGCTTAGTGTTCAGGTCTGGCGTTGAGAGCATCAGAGGAGCAGCTCAGGAGCTATTTCATGGTAGTGGTGGTAGGGGGTCAGAAGCATAAATAGGCTTTGAGGCAGAGGTGCAAAAGCTGGAAGTTCTCTGCTTCTCCATTTTGACAAAGGTCCTTCCCATAGGTGTGTTCTATTTCAGCTGAAACTTCAAATGCCAGAAAAAGGTGCTGGGACATCTGTGACCCAGGCCTGCTTCTGCCACTGACTATGGCGGGGGGGTGGAGGTGCTTCCCGGGACCACCATTCCCCACTGTGCACCTCTGTCTGCTCATGGCATGTGAGATGGGAGTAACGTAGGTGAACCCTGGAGGCCTGTGCTTCTGACAACCTCCATGTTTAAGGCCAAGTCATGCTCGGGGTGGTGAATTAATGAACAACTTTACAGGAGCGTGTTTAGAAATAAGTTTGGGGTGATGATTTTAAGTTCAACCATTTTTGTATGCACTTATTCAAGTGATACATTTGACCTGATTAATAGAAAGTGCACCAGCCTAATGTACAATATTAGGAGATAATTGCGATGGATGAAAGTCTCTTGAGTCAATTAACTCTTATTACCTGGAAACCATTTATAAGAGGCAATAAATTATTGGGACAACACAATTAGCAGTCCCACAATAAAACGGGTTTCACGTGTGTGCCTGTAGGCGCCCCACTCCTGAGGGCCTGTCAAGTTAAAGGGTACGTGTTGGGGGGGATGGCTGTGCCCTTTTATGTTCACAGGAGTGTGTTAACAGGCAGCAGGGCTGACATATCCCAGGCTAGACCGGGGCAATGAAATAAGCTTTCCACGCCTGGGAACAATGACGCCTGTGTCACAGCCAGTCAATGACTGTTTCAGTGTCTTGTGCCTCATAGACTCTCACCAAGCGTTGGCCAATCTGCTGAGTGATATTTGAGGCTGGATCTTGTGATTCTGTTTAAGGACGGTTTCTAACACTCCCATCCTAGAATTTAAAAACTGAAATTGCTTAACATTTAGAAAGAGTTGTTTTTCTCCTCTCTCTTCTCTCATCAAGCTACAAGTTCTATGTAGCGTGGACAGAGTGAGAATTGAAGGAAGGTTCTATATAAGGATGCTAGAAAGTATCACTCACTACAGTAGCAAATAAGCTTCTAAAAGCCACGTTCCTCTCTTACCTTTGTTTTCACTCTGTGGAAGAAGGTTGTCTTGTCCCTAAGCTGGCCCAAGCTTAGTTCAAAGTGTCTCAGAACAGTAGGATCCAGGATTCTTTTCCACTGAGCCTTCGCACTATTTGCTTATCAAGTGAAGAGAACTACTCTAGAATTCTTTCACAATGATCTGAAATAACCTGACATTCACTTTGACCAACCTAGTGTTTCTATCACCTGAAGAATTTCTTCCCTCCACTGTTGCGTTACAAGCAGGATTCAAATTCCTAACAGCAGGGACCGGGGTGGGGGAGGGAACTCAACCAATCCCAGAGTACAACAATGTTAATGATCAACGTTTTATTTTTACCATGTTGACTGTTTCAACCACAAGCTTAAAGAATTATCAAGGCCAACTGCATTAGTCCAAATAAGCTGGAAATAATAGACTGACCAGAACCAGTGCTTAGAAGGCAAATTTATAAGTCAAGTAATTGGAAATGTAATAAAGAGGGAAGCAAGTCACCCTCGAATGTAGGTTTCTCTCCTGTGTGTACATCCAAATTTGTGGGGTTTTTTTTTTAATATCACCAGATCACTTTATGATAGTCTATCTGTGACTTCTTCAACGATGATAAATGTGCAATCTGATCTTTCAGAAGAATAAACAGTTCCTTGTTAATTAATTTATACAGCTGTCAGTGAAGCTTTTTCTTTCTTTGCACTCTAAGTGTTTCCCTGCCATAGATTTTCTTGCCGTTCCTGGCAAATCTCCAGTGAGCGCCTGGGATTTATTAGGCTGACTTGGTGCAAAGTCTATTGATTGTGGCCCCGAGGGTAATAACTAAATAGAGCCAGAGCAACAAGTCAATAAGAGCATTGTTGCTGCAGCCGGCATCCGCTCGAGGAGTGAGATTGTTTTACAGCGGCCGAGGGTAATCACGGACAGATCAGCGTGTTCAGCACGCGCCGCGAGCACCGTGTTAGAGCCGAGGACTGTTTGAGAGCTTTCAGCGAGATCGCTGGAGAATCAGGGTGGGGTCCTGGGATTCTGAACCCCATGAACGCCTTGATTACAGCTTAAAGGTCTCAACTTTAGCTTTCAACATCTGCTGCAACCTCAGGGAGCCCAGGGGCAGGACTTGGGCGAGAGAGTGCAAGAACGGGCCCTGGGCCTCAGCGCCTCAGCCCTGAGTGCTCTCTGTTCTAGGCTGGGTCCCAGAAGCAAGATAGTTAGGAGCCAAGAGATGCTGAAACAGCTGCTGTCTGCTGTCCATCCATCGGGCCGCCCGCCCATCTGATGAGGTGCTAGCCAGTGGCACCAGCCCCAGCTTCTCATGACCCAGAATGTGTTCAACATCCACCATCCAAATAGGAGCTGTGATTACCCCAGAGGAAGTTGTATTTTTGTCATTTTCTCGCTTCCAGATCTTGAGTTGCAGTGACTTAATTTTCAGAACCGTTTTCTCAAGGCTTAAGACCAATCGTATCTTTCAAAGCCCTTCTTTCCTCAATGGTAGAAGTTCAAAACTCCAACATTCACATATCTGACAACTGGTTTTTTTTAATTACAGAAAACAAAATCCACATCAATACCGGTCTCTCCTCTGCCTTTTGAAAAACCTTTGCATGTCTCATGGTAGAAACCCATTTCTGTGCACAGAGGACTGGAAAGTCAGAAGCCAGCTTCCCAGATGTGGCTGGTGCTAACCAGCCTCTCATTCCCCCAGACCCACCGTGTCCCAGTGGTGTGGGAGTCACTAGGTGGGGTGGATTTCTCAGGTCCACTAGGGAAAGCTCCGGGACCCTGGCCCACAATCCCACTGAATTCATGACTGACAAATAAGTGCCTTCTCTTCCCATGAGAGGGGCAGCCCTTTCTTACACAGAGGTCTGTCCTTTGAGTCTTTGACATGGAACAATGTGGAGGGAAAGGCCATCTCTGGGGCTACATGGTTAAAAAATAAGATTTCAGCAAAAGGATTTTATTCTGAAAATCTTCATGATCAGACACTTTCCCTGGTAGTCCTTGGGAACTATCACATTTCAGTTCCATGCCTGATATTCATCCGCTAGAGACAAAAATCACCTGTGGGGAAAGGGACCATCCTGGCCCCCAGGTCATGAGCACACTGGCATTTCCATGCAGTCCCCACAGGTCTCAGTTTTCTGGACATTCTGGCATTTGTCTTCTGGCCCTTTGCCAGAAAGTGCTGAAGTTACGTTAGATGTTGCCTGTTTTGCCATTTAACTTACATAAAGAATGCTGATAGAAACAGATAGGAAGTATCTTCCCAACCCAGGGGTCAAACCCAGGTCTCCCACATTACAGGCGGATTCTTTACCAGCTGAGCCAAAAGGGAAGCCCAAAAATACTGGAGTGGGTTGCCTATCCCTTCTCTAGGGGATCTCCCGACCCAGGGATTGAACTGGGATCTCCTTCATTGCAGGCGGATTCTTTACCAACTGAGCTATCAGGGAATCCCATTGATGATAACTGGTCCCATAATAGTCTTGTTACTCACATTATGCTGGGAAAGTGACCTTTGAGATCCATGACTTGGAAGTACCAGTACTTGGATAAGAACCACCTCATTTTTAACTACTATACCAAAGCCATCATTTCCAAGTTGTTGAATTGAAGAGCCATGGGGCTCCATGAAGACAGGCACTTGTGAGGAGTTGTTTAGGTTCTTCTGCTGAAGCCAAGAGCAGTTCTTACCCTCAGTCATCCGTTTGATGGAGGAAGGCATCCGGTATGAGTGAGGCCCAGATGTGCCAGTGTGAACCAGTGACCCACAAATAACTCCAAACCCTTGCGTGACCCAATCCAGACTGAAGACAGATCTTCCACAGAATCTTTGTGTTTTTTTTTTAACAAATTTCATTGTTCTTTACAGAACTGAGGGTTTGATTGTTTGTTTTCCTGTTCATTCCTATTTTACTGAAAGAATTCTTGGCAAATCTACGGCATGAACTAAAACTTGGGAGGGTCTTTAAAAATTACCTGAGGGATGAGTCACATTAATAAAAAGTTCAGAAGCAGAAGCAATTGCAGCAGGTAGCAGTCTTTCTGAAAAAAAAATTTTTTGAGAGTTTAGTCAGTATTAACATACAACTTCTGAGCAAAGGTGAACCCTTGCTTTCTTTGCTGGGAGACCCAAGTGACTTGTTCATTGGACATATTTTGGTCCGAATGAAGAAATTTCTGTCTAACCTGCCTAGGTTCAGTCCTGAGATACAAGCATTTTTTGACAAATCAAGATGACCTAAGAGTTGAGGAGCCCTGGCAAATATGCTAAGGAAAGAAATATGCTAAGGGGAAAAAACCTAATGACAATCTTAGTTTATTTTTTAGAATGGTTTCAGATTCTCAAAGAAGATGTTTTTGTTTGGGTGGCTGTGGAAACCGCACATTTGCCTTATCACAGCTTGAAAAGGGAAAAAGAGAACACACCGAAGAGTACACACACTTGAGCTGGTTTGGATGATTGTACCAACATCTCATCTCAAGGTTTTCAAGGATGGAGGCCTGGTATTTTTGGTATTATGTACTCTTCTCAGTATCAGGGCTAGTCAGAATCATCTCAGATTCATAAACAACTGAAAGTAATAGATTTGTATATTTTCTAAATGCTGAGAAGTCAAAAGGAGTTGTGTGGCAACTTATAAAACTGTGGCTGCGGAGTTTATCTTTCTAAGGGAGGCCAGACTTTGACACAGAGACGAGCATGGCAGGAATACTACCCTTGTGAAAGGACCAGTGATTTTTCTATTACCAATAAAACAAGTCTGTTGTAAATGTATGTTCACTCAGTTGTGTTCGACTCTTTGCGATCCCATGGACTATGGCCCACCAGACCATATCCTCTGTCCGTGGGATTTTCCAGGCAAGAATGCTGGAGTGGGTTGCCGTTTCCTCCTCCAAAGGGATCTTCCTGACCCAGGGATTGAACCCTTGTTTCTTGAGTTTCCTGCATTGGCAGATAGATTCTTTACCAGCTGAGCCACAGGGAAGCCCCTATTGTGAATACATCTTCATAAGGGAGAGTGTTCTCTTTTTGCCTCATGGGGCAGGTTATTCCAAACTCGTATACACTCACAAGGCCAATCATATAGGACTGGCCCATATGCCATCATACAAGTTAGACCCGATTTTCAGGCATTTCAGATAAGCTGGGCTTGATTTTAAAGAATATCCCTTAGTCTGTTAACATGTGCTCACCTACTTAAAAAAATGACCATCTAGGAAAATATTTTGACAATCAAATCTTCTTCAGCAACTACAGCCAGCATCCACTTTGCATCAGTTTATGTTTTTGTGTTTCCTGCATTTTATGATTTGGAATACTCTGAAAATAGGTGTCTGAAGAGTTACTCACCTAACAGGTGAGATTGGAAAGAGAAAAATACCTATATTTTCAACATGACTATGATATAGAAGCTGTCAGGCTTTTATGGGCACATTCCCCACTTACAGCATACTATGTTGCCAAGGGCTTCTCTGTTCTTCAGGTTTCTCGTGGACTATTTTTCTGTTACAAGCAATTTATTACTTTTTTGGCTCTGAATTGCCGATATTAATTGATTCTAAACTGAACTGAAACTTACTTGTATGCCTGGCATTTCAATCATTGAGGATCTGGATAATATCGTAATCTTGATGGAAGATGAATTTAGCAATTTCACCTATAGTTTGTTCAAATGCCAGAATAAACATTCAAACCTTTGGAAACACAATGTCAAGGTAAGTCTATATTTCTCCTTTATTCCCAGCTGAGGTTTTCTGTAATAGCTAACATTTACCACATGTCATTCATGTCCCAGATATTAGCTGAAGAACTCCATGTACATAGTCTCAGTTAATTTTCATGTCAACCATATAAAGTATATATTGTTACCATTTTATAGATTCAGTTCAGTTCAGTTCAGTTCAGTCGCTCAGTCATCTCCAACTCTTTGTGACCCCATGGACTGCAGTGTGCCAGGCTTCTTTGTCCTGCACCATCTCCTGGAGCTTGCTCAAACTCATGTCCATTGAGTCGGTGATGCCATCCAACCATCTAGTCCTCTGTCATCCCCTTCTCCTCCTGCCTTCAATCTTTCCCGGCAACAGGGTCTTTTCTAATGAGTCAGCTCTTCGCATCAGGTGGCCCAAGTATTGGAGCTTCAGCTTTAGAATCAGTCCTTCCAGTGAATATTGAGGATTGATTTCCTTTGGGATTCACTGGTGGGGATCCTAGAGCCAAGCTATTCCTGCCCAATACATGATTCTCTCCCCAGAGCCACTTATCAGGTTGGCCACAATTTGGTCACATCTTCAGTGTGGTCTGAGGCTTTCCTTGTCCTTTCTTGCCTCCTCCCCACTTTGTTGTCATGTCAGACCTGTGGCAGCCTGAAGCCTTTCCCTCCCCAGTCCTGCCTCCCCCGCTTTGTATTTTTCACAGGTGGAACCCTTCACTAAACTTCTTTCACTCCTAACTCAGTTTTAGCATCTGCTTTCCTGAAAGTCCCAACTTACACAAGTTCCCTCTTCTAGACTCTCCTACTTTCATACCTGCCTGCTTTCTAGCACTTCACAGTGTTGTGGTCCTTACTATTTGAAACTGTATAGTGTGAGCACATGATTGTTCACGTCTGTAAGCTCCATGAGGAGAGGCACCTGTCTGATTGCCCATCTTTGCATCCCTAGACCCCCCAGGTCTCTTGCCTTTTACCCCAGAGTGGAGAGACTTAGGGCTTCCCTGGTAGCTCCGTGGTAAAGAATCTGCCTGACGATGCAGGAGAAGCAGGTTTGATCCCTGGATTAGGAAGATCCCTGAAGAAGGAAATGGCTACCCACTCCTGTATTCTTGCCTGAGAAATCCCATGGACAGAGGAGCCTGGCAGGCTGCAGTCCATAGGGTCACAAGAAGTCAGACATGACTTAGCAACTAAACCACCACCACCACCAGAGAGACTTGTGCTCTGGATTGCAGCCAAATCACTTTCCATCACCCTGCTCTGGGCTTGCTGGGCCCTGGGTGTCCTGGGCGGCTTTACTGACCACAGCCAACTGAGTGTTGAGACTGTCACAGCTGCTCTGGAATTGGGATGGGGAGACCTGACGCTGGCTTGGAAAGCTCACCAGAAAAGGATATAGCGATGCGGCCTGCATTGGGCCAGTCTCTGTGTGAAAGCCCTTTGGCATCTTTCTTCCTTCATGGAAGTGTGTGCGTGTCCTTTCTCCTTGAGGAGAAGATAAGGACTTTGGTGTTTGCAAGGCCTTCTGAGTAAAAACATCTGTATCCGATTTTCCCCGTCGCAGTGTGTTAGTGAAGGCCTGCTAAAGAGCAGCGTGTAGTTGACAAGACTCTCATCAGAAGGTGTCACTGCCATCAGCAGGAATTACAGTGGGGCTGTTAGAGCTGGTGCCCTAGCCAGATGCTGGGCCAGGTAATTACATTTGGTCTCCCTAAATTCCCTCCGGACTTCTCCTCAGACACATATCCTTCATCTCTGCCCTGACCTGCTAGGCAGTGTTTGCTAAGAGCCTTTCAGCTGCTGCCATAGTTCATTCCAAAAATGGATGCATTCCTAAAGGACCACTTGTCAAGGGGTTTTGTCAGTGAGATTCCTGTTTGGGAGAGGGACTGGCCTGGCTAGATGGCCCCTCAGGCCCCTTCCCCTTCCATCTCTTTTTTTTTTCCTACTGTTTTTTTATTATTGTTATTGGAGTCCCCTTCCATTTCGAATTCTGTGGTTCAGAGATTGTCACCCTCAAAATATAGTGTGTACAGAACTACTGAGAGCCTTGTAAATGGATGTACTGCCGGATCAAAAGGGTAGAACATAGTAGGAAAGATGCTTAAATATACACACACTGAACAAATCTGGGTATCCCTAGGACCCAGAAAAACTCATGGTTCTGTTTTCTCTCTCGAGTATTTTTTTAAGCCATAATTAAGTGAAGACAAAAATGTGTATACATTGAATGGAAGGCGTGTAATCTTTGGGATAATTCTGATGTAATTAACACAGCAGAGCTGCATTAAGGCCAATAGGCAATGAGTGGAATTTTCCAACATTGATTAAGCTGGACTCGAAGAGAAGTGAGTCTTTGTCTGCCAAATGAAAACAACTTTCGGATATTTAAATTCAGGTTGGAAATTGGTTTGAGTAAGGGATATTTAAAGCACAGCTGTTCAAGGGCTAAAAACATATGAGTATATATGTGCATGCTAACGTGCGCGCGTGCACACACACACACATACACACACCCTCTGCCGCCTCTAAAAACAAGTTAGCCAAAGGTGTACATTCCTTCTAAGTTCTCATGATCAACAGATGTAAATGTTCACGGTGTTCAGATGAATTATGGACCCTAATGAGATTTCAATACTAGGCAAACAATAAAAATTTATGCATTGCATAGTTGCTGTGGCCTTTGGCTCCATGGCTAGTGTTCCACCCTTTCAACAGCTTCAGTAATATAATATCCAGCTGGCTCTGGAGGTAAGGAAAATTCGAGGGGTGAATTGCAATTGTGAGAAATTATTTGATGGATTACTTTGTCAGAGTAATGCATGGCCTTGGCATAATTACCGTGGCCACCTTAACCCTTGAGGCAGGTGGTGACAAAGGCCCACAGGGCCTAGGTACTGGGCCGGTCCCCACACGCTCTTCTCACTCTCCTCGTCCCCAGCATTCGTGCGGTCCAGGATCTCACGAACAAATGCCAAACAAGCACATTCCTATCCTAACACGGCGAATGATCGGGACAGTTCTTTTTCCAAGAACTGTTGTCCATGTCAGGGTGAGAAGAGTCAAACAAAAGGCAGACCGACCTTGACATAAAATGGGGTGAAGACGGAGAAAGATGCTGGCTATCTTTAAAGCCATGCTTAGTTTAAACACAACGGCAGACGCAGGCACATTTTCTGTGTCTCTGTATCAATTCAGACCTTGAATCTAATGGTCGTCTGCCTTGTCCTTTATAATGTTCAAGTCTTAAGATGTGATTAATAGCAGAATCCCCGGGTGTACGTGTCAGAGACCACATCTGTAGAAGATCTTCCAGCTTATTTCTTAACTCTAGTTGTAGTTTGGAGCCAGAAAAGTAATTCCCGTTTTGTGAATGAGAATAAACCTCTTATGCACTAATATAACTACACCCTGCATCCGCTCTGGGGGAAAGAAGTTGGCCTATAGGCTAGGGCAGCTCGCATTTCAGCATTCTGAAGTGCTCCTCGGCCTGGCTTTAACAAGCAAGAAACTGCACCCGCCCATTTGATGGTTTTATTATGATAACAGAAATATATTTGCAGCATGTTGACAAACTCACTTGGAGTAAACAGAGTCGTCTTAATTGTAAGTTCTAATGTTTTAATGCTAAATCGGGCGATAAGTCAGTGTTTCAATTTGGCACCGCCATCCACGTGTTCTCCAAAAATAGCCTTTGACACTTTTTAAAGCAAGTCGGTGGTGTACTTAGCCTGTTCACAAAAGGCTTCATTCTTGTCTACAAATGGCAAACCTCCGCTTCATCCCTAGCAGGCCCAACTCCAATGAGGCTGGAGAAAAATAGGCACTTCCCCTGTGTCAAGGCATTTTTCCAACTCTTACCCTCGTCAAAAAGGAACGATTTTGAAGTACATGGAGAAAGTCTGCCTAGGAAAAGCTATCTTGATTTTCAGTTAACACACCCGCCCCCTGAGTTTTTTTTTTAAAAGGTCCGTATTTCTGCATAGCTGAAAACATAGATTCCACCCTGGAGAGATCACCGGGCCGTTCATGTTACACTCTGAAGCCATGTGTTTTCATATCGTGGCAAAACCCAAGATGTAGGCAGATCCCTTGGCTCCTGTTGGCTTCGGATTTTAGTCTTTTCATTGTTCTCCACTGTAAACTTATACAGAAAAAGACCTCTGCGCCCCTGAATATAAGCACGGCCAGTAATGTTTTCCCACAGATGCCAGCGATGTAGCTAGGCGAGACCCAGGCGTGGTGGGAGAGGGGGCAGAGGTCCATGAGTGCAGGGGCTGGGAATGAAGGGCTCACCAGGTGCCCCAAGGGGTTGCCACTTCCCCGAGGGGCTTTGACAGCATGATGACCATGGCGGCCGAGGCGGAGAAGCCCTTCCGCAACACAGGCAGCCTCAGAGCTTCTAAGACCCTGCTTAGCCATACAAAGGGGTGGTCACAAAAATAATAGTACCAGCCCTTTACTTTTATATGGGCTTCCCTGGTGGCTCAGTCGGTAAAAAAAAAAAAAAAAAACATTCTGTGCCGGAGATCCAAGTTCTGTCCCTGGGTTGAGAAGATCCCCTGGAAAAGGGAATGGCAACCCACTCCAGTATTCTTGCCTGGAGAATCCCATGGACAGAG